>NC_041410.2:95191548-95530661 GCF_900747795.2 Erpetoichthys calabaricus | reverse complement strand
ACTCCCATTGTGAATTATGCCACAGATGACAGGCAATTTTAAACGCCAAGTGCTTCAGCATTTAGCAACTCCACTTTGAGAGTCTGCATGGTCTACCAATTCATGGCTGAGCTGTTGAGGCTTTTCAATGCTTTCATTTCACAATAATGGTATTTACGATGGACCAGAGCAGAAATTACACTGACTTGGGGCAAAGGTGGCATCTGACGACAGTGGCACATTTAAAGTAACCAAGCTCTTTAGTACGGCTCATTCTAGTGCAAATGTTTGTCAAAGGAGTCTGCATGGCTATGCTGTTGATTCTATGCACTTGTTAACAATATGTGTGGCTTAAACACCTGAACGGAGTTTCACATATAGTGTATGTCAGGCTAACTGGTAACGCTTAACTGGACAGGTATGCACAAGATCATATGTGTGTGCCCGGTGATGGACTGCTACAGACGTCTAGGGTTCAAACCAATACTGCTGAAATGGCCTCCCATCTTCCAGACCCCAGTAAAATGTTTCAGGAAATACAGGAATAAAGCATTGTTCATCTACAGTATTTACAAACAATGTATCAGTGACATGTTATTGCAACCATCAAATTTTCCTTCTAACTTTATGTAAAATAAGTTGATTTGCCAATGATAGAGAATTGATTATTTGATAACATGTCTAAATCCAGTTTAAACTTGATATAGCAGATATTGGAATTGCAGGATAGGGTGCACATCCTTAAAAATGCCCATTTTTCCAATAGGAAAATTTCCACCTACTGCCACAAACACATCATACATTCAAATGACCCTGCTTTTCTGTTTTCTCCCCCTATGAAACAGTAATTAGTCCATAATTACATAATTTATCCTGTCTCTGCACAGACTCGTGTTACTATGGTAACTGACCAAAGGTAATTACAGAACTGCCGAGTGGTGTGGAAATGACGTTTACAACACAAGATTTTGGTGAAAGCATGCAAATAACTACACTTATTCCGAATTAATTGATAAAAAAAATAAGGCACAAACTGAAGGGTGATAGTCAATGTATATAGCGTTGAAAAATGTTCTAATTACAGAGACAGCAAACATAAAAAGCATATCATTTCTATCCAAATCTTTCTGATCTTTTGTAAACTGGAGGCGATTAATAAAGTAATTTCAATTTGTAATTAGCTGAATTAACAAAGTAATGTCAGGTTTATTCTGGAATATCGTATGTTGCTCCTTAGAGGGTTATACCCACAATCGTAAAACCTAGGAAACCAAACCTATACATGGTGTCCAGAGTAAATCTGCTTCATACATTTGTGAAGTGTTTACCAGCAGTAATGAAAGTCTCCCAAATTCACATTTATCTATCAAGTATATTTTTTAAAGGCTCCTGAAGTTCTGTTCTATAATACAGCAACTTGGTAAATTATTCCACATGTCAAAGGTGCCCTACGTGAAGTTTGCTTAAAATGTGCCCTTAACCAGCTTCTCCCTGTTCTCCCTTCATTTCCTACTTAAAGTTAATAGCTAGCAACCACTATACTATTTCCCTTTGTAATTTTGACAACTATCATGTCCAAACTTCGGTTTGCCTTAAGTGATGGGGTGGGATAGCTTCTGGTTAACTCACCGGATAATATGTGCTACAATGGAGGGACCATACCAATCTCCAGCCTTCTTTCCTGAGCTCTTGCCATATTCCACTAGCTTGTGCACACTGAATGGGGCATTTGGATGATCACCAAACCACGCAATTACTCGGCGGTGCATGTGATCAGCTTCAGGGTCCCAGCTTTGCCCCCTTGACCGAGCATGCAAAGGAGAGCCATGAAGTCGTACACCATCCAATCTGCTCTGGTCTCTAGAGGAATGCAATGTGAATATATGTGGGACACCCAGCACGGGGCTGGATGGGGATGGGGACTGGGGCTTTAGTGCCTCCATTTCAACATCAGTAAGCTGCAAGGCATCCGGCCACGTCCACCCTGAAATTAACAGGAGAAAAAAAAAAAAATATTAAAAACCAAAAGCAGCCTATAAAAGGTGAAAAATGGTAATGCTTTCCATGATCACATCAAATAAAACCTTGAGAACATCAATCAGCAACATCAAGCTTCACAAAATGAAAATATTCAGTCCATCACATTCACTTTGCTAGTTAACACCAAAGGTGTCTCATTTCGCAGTCAGAAACTTTCTAGAAGTTTCCGCCTCAGTTACTCATTTTGGAAGTGTATTCGATTCCCACGGCCTGCTGTGTAAAGACGCGATTCCTGACATCAGTCATTGCCACTAGGTGCCCTCAAGTACTTGTTTCATTATTTAACTGGTTGGAGAAGCCTGATGGGTCAATTTTATTGATGCCTTTGTGGATTATCATGAACTGGACAAGATCCCCACACATCCTTCTCTGCTCAAGACTGAAGAGGTTTCATTCCCTTAACCTGTACAAGTAGGATGTTGGTCCTCTTCTACGCATTGTATCAAAAACTTTAATTTTTTTCATATAAATATAAACACTGGGGACTAGAACTGCACACTAGTCCAGCCATAAATGTTCCCAGATGTACATTCTGCAGTTTAAACACACACAAACTTATTTGACTTTTCAAACACTTCAGCACACAGCTTTGCTAGCTGAAAAGGCTCACAAAAATTATAAAATTCTTAGTATGTGCAGAAGCAATGCCAGGCACACGGCTGGAAACAAACAATACACACATCTATACATACACATTCATATTATATATAAAATTTAAATAGTATACAGCCCACCAAAAAAGGTTCTTTGACTCCAAAAATAAATTCTCAGTCTCCATGTTTTACTAAGTCGCATACTTGCCTGAAGGAAGTAGGTGAGCAAGCAGACCTTGAGCAAGCAACATCTGTCCACTACGTAGCATGCAGCCCCAGCCACAGTCGGTCGTCCACACAGAGCCCTCTAGCGGCTGGAATTCACGTCGATATGTCAGCCAGATAAGGGAGATGAAATTTTTGCGAAACTGATCAATAGCATCTGAGGTGCAGAGTTACAAAGAAAAAGTTAAAAACAGATTTAGAAGACCATTACACCAAACATCTTCATACAATTATGAGATGGACAGATTTTGCCTAAAAAGGCATAGCAGGTAAGAATTTCATTGTACTCTGTACTTAATAAAACTTGACATTGGTAACAGATATTCATGGTAGAATTCTTGAGGCTTGTCAGCCCCATTAACTTGCATGTGTCCCTGTGTATTAGCAGGAAAATATTGAAAGGTCCTAATATATGAAGTATAAGAAAAAGGCCAGCATTGGGGAGAATGGATGAGAAATGATGTTCCATGGTTTATGGTAATGACAGCCCAAGCATGAACATCAGGACAGAGGAATGTACAAAATGTGCATCACCAGGACATGATAAATACTAGTCCACCACTCAAAGGGGTAGCAACATCTGATTCAAAAGGAAAATTAGCTCTGAAGTGAATTCCATTTTAGAGATCTAAACCAAGCTCTGCAGTAACGCCGGTGTGTCATAACATAGCACTCCAAAGACCATGGTCCCACGCGGCACTATACTCTGGAAGACTACAGGAGCCATACTAGTACCACAGATTCAAATCCACATGTTAATAAAAATTGCATGAAAGTGTACACTGCATTGCAAACGACATTCAGGCAACTGGCAGTGTGTGGTTTATAATGTGTATGACAGCAAATGTGTTTATTTTAAACTGAGAACACAAGGCTAGGTCCTTCCATGAGCCTACACTTGTAAAAAGAGGCTCAGGGTTGGGAATATCAATCAATGAAAGGTTATTTATAAATGAAGCACATTGATTGGAAATCAACACCTTAAATTGGCATGGCTTGTATCTTTACCTCCAGGGGATGAACACCTATGCCTAAAATATAAAAAAAAGTATGATACTTGGGTGCATATCATTTATATTAAAAATGTTTTCGTTTAGATTGCAGTTTGCCTACAAGCCTCTCCAGTATGTAATATAAACTAAATGCAACAGTCAAACCAGCACAGCAAAAGGAATTTAGCTTAGGAATTAAGATCTTCCTTCTCCAGATAAAGAAACTTTAAGCAACATGGAAAGAGGTTTTGGAAATTCATAATTGAATTTCATCAAAATACAACACTTTTGCCCCCTCTCGCAAAGAAAGTTTTTTCCTTCGTGCCACTTAAGGGGCACTGTAGTACCCAAAGACAGACGGCAGCAGAAAACAATTTGCAGAATAGGAATTATGACCAGTACTTTGGGACACCATATATGAAAAGAAACACACAGCCCCCCATCTCTCTCTCTCTAACATTTTGCTAATAAGCACCATCAGAGTTGCTTGGTTATCACTGTGCCAGTTATCTGTTCAATGGATGGCACAACATGGTTAGATTTTAATGTTATATACAATGTGGTTTAGATTATCGGGAACAGTAAAAATGGTGGTTTTACTTGGTTTAAGACAGAAGAATTATAAGCCTTGACCAACTGAGCTGTCAGTTGCAAAGAATCATGCATAATGCAGTCTACCCAAGCATTGCTACAACTTCAGGATTTCTGCGGCAAGGCTAACATGCCACTCAGGTTTTGGATACCCTCCCCGAATGTATAGGGACTCCCCCACACATGCTGCTCGCACAGCTTTTGGAAGAGGCCAGTATTTTCCAAGCAGATACAAGGTCACTGTGCTGTGGGTCTCACAGAGCTGTAAACTGCCCAGGAGGAAAGTGCTCAGTATGTTTCAGTGAGGGTCAGCAGTAATGCAGTTGGGACAGAACATCTGTTTCAGAATTTTCAGACAGTAGCCAACATTCAAATGATGAAGTGGACGTCTCACTCCATAAACTACAACACAAACTTAACTTTTGCATAATAATTTGAGATTAAGATTTCAGAAATATTGAACTGTCAAACACATTAACAAAACCTTCAGAGAAATGTGGGAGCTTCATAGTACATAAAAGTAACCTTAGGATTTGTTTTTTAATGATGCAATAAAAAATCTTAAGCACAAAACTGCCAACAGTCCATTATGGTTTATGAAAACCTCATAATACGAAAGAAAAATTCTGGACAAACTACATTGCAATAGGCTACCGATGTTCCATTTGCATCAAACACTTAAGATCTTTTCTGATGCTGAGAAATTAGTTCACGCGTTTGTTTTCAGTCGGCGAGATTATTGTAACGCAATCCTCTCAGGACTACCCAAAAAAGACAAATCGTTTGCAACGAGTGCAGAATGCAGCTGCTACAATCCTAATCAGGAAAAGAAAATCTGAGCACATTTCTCCAGTTTTGATGTCACTACACTGGTTACCTGTATCATTCAGGATTGACTTTAAAATTCTGCTTATGGTTTATAAAGCCTTAAATAATCTCGCCCCATCTTATATATCGGAATGTCTGAAATCTTATATTCCAAATCTTAACCTCAGATCCTCAAATGAGTGTCTCCTTAGAATTCCTAGAGAAAAACTTAAAAGAAGTGGTGAGGCGGGCGGCCTTCTGCTGTTATGCACCTAAAATCTGGAATAGCCTGCCAATAGGAATTCGCCAGGCTAATACAGTGGAGCACTTTAAAAAAACTGCTGAAAACACATTACTGTAACATGGCCTTCTCATAACTTCACTGTAATTTAACCCTGATACTCTGTATATCCAATTCATTAAATAACTATTCATGGAGGCTCTAAAATCTGTACTAACCCCTACTCTCTCTTCTGTTTCCTTTTCCGGTGTCACTTTGGTGGTAGCTTGCGCCACCACCATCTACTCAAAGCACGGTGATGTTCTAACAGAGATGGAGTAAAAGCCAGAAGTCTGCATGACCATCATCATCAAGTCCTTTCATGAGAACCCTAAAAACAAAGAGGACTATTTCATTTATGTTAGGTAGAATGCCCAGAGGGGACTGGGTGGTCTCGTGGTCTGGAACCCCTGCAGATTTTATTTTTTTTCTCCAGCCGTCTGGAGTTTTTTTTTGTTTGTTTTTTCTGTCCCCCCTGGCCATCGGACCTTACTCTTTTCTATGTTAATTAATGTTGTCTTATTTTAATTTCTTATTTTGTCTTTTATTTTTTTTCTTCATTATGTAAAGCACTTTCAGCTACTTTTTGTATGAAAATGTGCTATAAAATAAATGTTGTTGTTGTTTTCATAATCAACAGCTGGAGGATGGACAGGGACCCTTGGGGGTAAATTGCTTCCCCCCCCCCCCCAAAACTACTATTAATGGAGCCCCACTTAACTAAAGTGCCTGAAGACTTTCATATATTCTTTTTTTCAAGCCTTACTACAAGATACAAAGGCGGCTGGCATTTGCAAATTAACAGTCTATTTGGGTAAAACCTTTGGTTTTTGCTATGAAAAGCACTACACACACATTTTATAAAGTAAAGGCTGAATGCCTGGTCATGCACATAGTGTCGCCAGGAGAGGCCTCAGCACTACAGAACCTTAAATTATATTTAGTGGATAGGGAACTGTTAGATTGTTAAAGGCACACAGTGTCATAAATGTCATTCTGAAATGCAAGATGTTTTGTAATGGCTGTACGAATTTACCAAAAATAGTTCTTTTGCTTGTGGCCAGGTTCCCTCATTAAGGAGCTGTGGAGAAGTATTTTAGATATTTGACCATAATTTTCCAAGCTTCCTTTAGTTCTCATCATGAACTCCATTGGTGTCAAAATTAATTTCACTGGGCAGTGCCTCAGTTTAAGAAAAATACAAACCACTGCAGTCTAAATGTTCCTTGATAATGTCTTTACCTATAATTCTTCATGGATAAAAATGACAGCTAAATAAATTTTGGCAACTCAATATAGATAGAAAAAAGGAGAAATTGTTCCTTTAATGCCTTACTTAAAACCACAAATGCCATACATAAGTAGCATGTCCAGAAGTTCCTTCAAATACAGAGCAGTGTTACTCAAATATTTTTAACTAAATAAACATAGCAAGGGCGACATGGTGGCGCAGTGGGTATTGCTGCTGCCTCACAGTAAGGAGACCTGGGTTCGCTTCCCAGGTCCTCCCTGCGTGGCGTTTGCATGTTCTCCCCGTGTCTGCGTGGGTTTCCTCCCACAGTCCAAAGACATGCCGATTCTAACTTGTCCCTAGTGTGTGCGTGCCCTGCGGTGGGCTGGCGCCCTGCCTGGGGTTTGTTTCCTGCCTTGTGCTGGAATTGGCTCGTGACCCTGTAGTTAGGATATAGTGGGTTGGATAATGGATGGATGGATGGACAGACATAGAAACAATTACTAATGTAAATTTATGAAACATTAAAGATGCAAATACCTTTCCTGAAAGGTACAATGAAACTCAAACCGGATTCATAATCATTACACATTCAGGTATATCACACTGTTAAAGCGGTAATATTTCTGTAAATAACACACTAGGCATTGTGCGTTTTTTTTTTCCCCCTCCTCAAACACAAAATATCCAAACATTCCACCATATGTCATACCACATTTCCTTTAAGCTTCATACTGACACTAACAATATTAATATTTCCCCTCACAGCCATTACAAAAAAATTGTGACCAATGCTGCATACGAACAAAAGAAGAATGCAAGGACGTCCACATTTTCAGAACAGTTAAAGAATTATATAGTCATTACAATGTACTATGGGAGTTGAACTAGATATTTTGGTCGTTTTAAAACAAAACACAACCCCCATTTACTTCTATAGCACATTTTACTACAAAGGATGGAACTCTAAGTGCTTTACAAGATGACAAAGCAATAAAGGAAATTAGGAATAATTCATTCTTTTAATCTATGTACCAAAAATATATAACAAATCATTATGCAATTACATAGCACAGATGTACACTGAACAGAAGGTGATGTATATAGATTTTTTTAAAGTCCGATACTGTGGTCAAAAGACACTTGATGCAAAAGGGAACACAGAGTAATAGATAAATACCTACAAAAGAAGGTTATGGAAACCCATAAAGAGAGGCTCATTTTCTTGACCTCCCAGCTGGTCACACAAAAGCCTGAGCACCTCTGGACAGCCAGGTCCCTCTGAACACTAACCTTCATTATCCAAGATGTACGTTCGGCCCAGAAGCGTCAAAGGTGAGGTTTTGTTAAAATTGGTCTTGGTTTTCACTGTCCAGCCTAACATTAAAAACAAACAGAGCATTTCAGAAGAATTCCTCCATAATGACTTAATAAATTACAGCATGGTGCCAGTGCTACACCATTTTATAGGAACTGCCCCACATTCCACTAAATATGAATAAATCCATAAAAGTGATATTTGTATGGTCAGGGATGGACATGTGGCTGCAGGTCTCTGAAATAAGGAAAAAGAAATGCAAATCAAGTCGTTTTTTCTCTAATCAATCTTACCATGCAAGTACTGATGTTTTGTCCCTTATTATGTATTTAAATAAGGAAGCAGTCAAGATTTACATTCTTAAATTCAGAACAATTTTTATACTGTTTTATATGCTTCTCTCACTTCTGTTTCCGAACTGTATCCTAACAATGGCAATGATGGGCAGAGTAGACACCAGGGCAAACAAGCCTGAATGCTCAAACGCTGCAGCTACTTCAGTGTCAGACCCACTAGTGTAGTCAAGAGCAAATAACAGCTTAAATACACAACACCTGGAAAAGAGAATTACAAGTTGTAAAGATATTTAAAAAATAAAAGCTGCTAATAATCTCTTTGTAACACACAATTGCTTGCTACACTCCAATAAAATTCAGCATGTACCAGTATTGAAATTTGTGGTGTCAAGCCTTACATCATTGTGTATAACTGGTGTATTTTATTCATTGTCATTATTATTAGGGTACAGTCAGTATGGCCAAAAAACAAAAAAGTTACCACCTGCCACAGATATTCCCCAAGACTGGAACCCAATGGTCAGAGCTCTATAGCAAAGTGTCATGGACACACCCATCCCACCATAGTCTTTATTTTTGGGTTATCAGATTACAGCCAGTGAGAGTGTTCAATGAGAAGGACATGGGATCCACTATGAAAATATTAATCAACAGAACAGTCAGTCAGACATTACCTAACCCCGGGTCACGGGGGTCTGCAACACAACACACAGCATAAAATATCAACAGTCTAACACTTCTTGAGTAGCCAAGATTGTGGTCAACTTTGGACTTTACACTTGCGACATCAAAAATGTAAATCATTTTAGAAAGAGAAAAAAACCTGAATTTAAGTAGTGCAGCTAGTAGTTTAGAGATAAAACCCAATGTGAAACTGAAATCAGTGGATGAGGAAAACAGATTAAGAAGGGAAGGGAGGGGAACCCCCCCAAATAAATAAATACTAACCATATTTGACATTATTCCAGGCAGACATAAACTTGGCTTTAATCTTGTCTACTTCATCTGGCTCACTAGACCTCCCAGCCTCAGTAAGGTGGGCAAAGTGGCTCTTGACATCTCTGGGACTCGGACTCTGTCCAATCAGGTGTTTTTTGCTGTAATCTGCAGGCAGGACCTCATCGGGTGCCATGCCTCGGTACTGTGCCGAACTGGGTGACACAGAGTTCATTGTTCTTCGGTCACAGGACACAGCAGGATGCATGGAAAATCTTTTTTAACCGAGCTACACATTTCACTGCCAACAACAACCTGCAAGAAATGAGAATGAAGACAGCCATGAAGTAAATAACAGTAGGACACACCTTAGATTTCATGTCCACTCCATTCACTGTCAACACAGAGTGTACCTATTATTCTCATGTCTGTGTGTTTCAGCCATGTATCCTTTTACATTCCAAATACTGACACAGCAGGCTAACAGAAGTCTTTAAAATGGCAAGGTGTGACAGGGTGCAAGATTGGCCTCCAGTGGGACTGTATGTCATTCAAGTTTTGTGTGGCCTTAAGCCCAATGCTGCCAAGACAAGGAAGAGAAGACCCAGAGACAAAGTAGATTCCGGAAATATAAATTTATATACAACATGATGAAAAAGGAAAAAAAGGCTCAAGAATCTTAGCAGTAATTTAAACAACATTAAGCCAAGGCAAGCTGGCAGAAGTTGTTACCTTACCTTGTTAACTTGTTGGCAAAGACAGCCTTTCATACTTTTTACACTGACTGCTCAAAGACAAACGATAACAATCCAGTGATATTGAGTGAATTTCCTTTAGGAACTAAACAAAGTACAGTGCAGAGAGCTGGAAAATGACACTCCTCATTTCTCTGGGTCAATCTCAAGAATAGAATTGGTGCTTTAATAGGGAGTGGCTCACCAAGACAATGTATAGGGTCATTAGCGTCACATGTACATAATTCAGTGAAATCTTATACTTGCATGTGATAATGTCATTGTGCTTGCTAGTCATGCTGCTGCCTTACCTCGAAACCCATGCCAACCCTACATTAAAAAAAAAAAAATCTCAGAACACATTTATCATTAAAACAGACAAACAGAATAAGGAATTCATACAAGGATGTACTTCCATCCCATCTCGATTTCAAATTGTGCTTTTCACAATGATCATGCCAAAGCAATTCATGCACATGCTCATAATAGTCAAATTCTTATTTTTACAGCTATTACATTGGCAGGTATCTTGTTGAGGTGGTCACAGCGAACATCACTGGCAGAGATTAAGGCTTTAAAGCACAAAGTCGACAGTTTAATTACTGAGGGGTCACACTCTCTAAGGCATGTTTGCCTTCAACAACAGCCTGCAAAAGATCCTTGGCTCAGTATTTGAGCACAGAAGACAACACTGAGTGCCTAGACAGACTACATTTCCTTTATTATTTCAAATTGTAAGCTGTTAGATAAGCCAAAGAAAAGAGGCAGACTGAAAAGTGTACTCATCTAAAACCATTTCATCTTGCCGACAGCATTTTGCCAAGAAACAATGACAACGCTTTCAAAAAGTAACAAACCACAAACCATGTGTCTGCGCTATGTGACAAGTTAATACCCATTTTGACAATCATTCTCATTCATGCCTGATCAGCAAAGAAACGTGACTGAAACAGAAGTGCTAAAAACAAGTGAGTTTTGCATGTGATAGCCTTATGTGTGACACAGTGGTAGATGGGTAACAGCTTATTGAATATAAAGTTTTAAAAATGTGTTCGTTGGTTAAAAAAAAAAAAAAAAGTTAAATCAGTTTAAGGTTCCAACTGCAAGCGGTAGTGATAGTGTTAGCAGGTTAGACAGACGTAAAAGGCATTGTACTCTGATAAAAACACCCTAAAGAACTCTCAATATTTATTGATTACAGAGGGGATATTCACTAATCCAAGAAGCAACACAGAACATGTTTTTGTTTAAAAAATAAAATAAAATAAGGAAATTACATACTTGCAAGATGCAGACCTGCATGTAGAATAGTGTTTAAAAAAAAAAAAAAAAAAAAAAAAAAAAAAAGGTAGTATGCCAGTACAACCATCATCACAGGCATGGGTGAACACTAGCACAGTGGGAGAAGGCAAAGAGTCGGAGGGCTGTAGGTCCCCTATACAAACTACTAGCACACCATATTGGGATAAGCCGGTGGCTAAATGTGCTCCAGAACAAGGCATTATTGGCTGGATGTACCACATCATCATCTTTTCTGTCACTGCACCTACAGAGTTAAGGGTCACTCCTGGTAACACTACAAACATTTCCAAACGTTTGCATTATGAGAGCACAAAAAAGGTTCTAAGGCTCACTTGTTCCCACACCGAGTCAGTGAGAAGAATCACACCAGACATTTTTCAAGCTGGATCCCTCACAGCCGTTCGTCTACCCCACTGACCTGCTTAAGCTTGCTGCAATTAACGCCCCTACACACATGCTTTCATTTCAGGAATTGGTGAGTATGTGTTACAAGGAATAAACTCCAAGAAGCAGGTGCAAATTTAATGACGCTCAATGGAACTAACCAAAGTGTTTACTTACAGCACCTTCTGTTTACCATAACATGAAACAAGTCTAACCACACACACCACACCACCGAGTGATTCATAACTTCCTATGTCTACAGGTGTGACTGTATCAGGTTTGCAGGTTCCCCATATGACTGTGTGGGTTTTCCCCAGGTAGTTAGTTCAGTTTCCTTCTACCTTCAAATACATTATGAAGGTTATGTAGGACTAGCTACTCCAAAGTAACTCAGCAAATAGAATGTGAAGGTCCTGCAATAGACCGGCACCTAGTCTAGGCCTGGTTCAGGCTTTGTACTGGAGATCTGAGAAGCTTAGATACCCTGGATTGAAGTAAGTGGTCTCAGTAACTGGATGGACATTAACCATGGGGATACACAAAATGTGTGTTGCCCATCTTTTATATACAGGATTATCAAGACATTTGTGTTGCAACACTGTGTTTACTGCATTTTCATTTTTTTTTTATCTGTAATTAAAGTATAGCACAATGGACTTAAGCGTGTTTAATAACAATATACTGAATTAAGAAGATGACATACAGTGGAGCAGTGCCTGTAGAAATGAAAGCATTCATTGAAAGTGAGGCTGAACATAAATGTGCTATTGGAATGGAGAGAAAAGCCAAGCAAAATGACACCTTTTATTGGCTAACTAAAAAGATTACAATATGCAAGCTTTCGAGGCAACTCAGGCCCCTTCTTCAGGCAAGATGTAATCAACTATTGATTAGATGTAATTTACTATTGGAATGGGAAATTCTTTTCGCTGTTTGGGCCGCTTGGAGCTTTTTACCAATGCTCAAAGCAACTGGCCTTACCTCAACAAATCTGTATGACGCCAACCATGATTTTCATCCACAAGCTTGAAAACAAAAACCTACATACACAGAATAATTTTATAACTGGTAAATAAAACACAACATGAAGTAGCAAGTGTGTGGAAGGTATAAGTGATCTTAAAAAAAAAAAACCAAAAACTTTAAAACATACCAAGTAGTTTCCAAAAACACCAATGACTGTTCCATTATTTTAAGATGTCATTAGCAGTGTTCTAACACACACTCACTGCAACACAGGACCAAAGAGACACATGACCTAAACCGTCAGCATCTGGCTGAAACAAACCATTACACAACGTGCTTATGGAGGCGATGGAGGTCAAGGGACAAACCTGCAGTGCAGACAGGGGGCTAAGCCTGAAAGTAAAATGATAAAAGGTGGCTGGAGGCAGAATGTCATCATGGGTGCAAATTCCACTAATCCCATTTATAAGACTTCATAACCTCTGTCTGTCATATTGTACTCTGACAAATCTCCATGAATACCATGCTCTGTAGACACTGTAACCCACTGCTAGTACTTGTAAAACAATGTAAATGGTGCCTTTCTGGACAATATTAACATTTATCTCTTTCCTCCATCTGTTTCTCAGTAACCACACTGAAAACAGTGGCTTTCCTGGCTGCTGTTGGATTACTAACCTTAAGGTATTAAGTATGAAATGTGTCACACTTATAAAGCATCTTGAGATATTCACTAGAAAAAAGCAATCTTCTAAGCCTGACCCATTGTGTTATCCCGAGAGAATTGCCTATGCTGCCAGTGCTCAGATTACTAAGACAAGGAGACTGAAATCTAAAACTGCTATGGAGAAAAAGGTGTCAGCAAATGAACACCAGGAAATTTGTTGATTTCCAGAATCCTCCTCCATGTTGACCTTTTGTGTGCACATTTGAACATTGTTATCTGAAGCAGCACCGACAAAAGCCACTTAACAGGTCAACAGACTCAAGTTTTAGCTGGAATTCTAGGAGGAAGCAACAAAAAGGGTTCAATAAGTGGGGTGCATAGGACATAAAATGCTCCCTGAAAATAAAGATTAATGATAAGATCCCACATGAGAGGTTGGGCGTCAAAACTAAAAGTGGGAGTTCTGGGTGTATTTTGTAGGAGGATAGCAGAATTAGCTAAACCACAAGAAGCAGAGGGTTACACAGGTGTAAGGAATCTTACCTGAATTGGGTGATGTTAAGAGTGGTGTCCCTCGGGGGTCAGTGGTGGGATCACTTATTTTTAATTTTATATATACAGTGGAACCTCAGTTTGTGAGCATAATTCGTTGTGGAAACGTACTTATAATCCAAAGCACTCGTATATCAAAGCGAATTTCCCCATAAGGAATAATGGAAACTCAGATAATTCGTTTCACAACCCACAAATATTTATATAAAAATGATTAATACATAATCTTCACTCTAACAGAATCCCTTCTACCGGTCTGCTCACTGGAGTCTTATTTTTTTTGCGACTTTAACAAGGGACCTATCCAATGGCAGTTGTTTTTGCCTGAACAGTCACTGGACTTGGACACAAAATTAAAAAAAAAAAAAAAAGCTTTACGCACTGTAAGGTTTCTAAACCCCCCCGACCTCCCCCCCCCCCAAATGGGACAACATACGAGCATCCAGAAGCAAGCAACCGCAGGCTCCCAGCGCTGTAGCAGTTCGCCGTAAAAGAGAATCAGAAAAGATCACAGTCAAGCTATAAGCGCCTGCCATCGATGGGTGACACAAGGAACATTAGAAATGCAAGAGCACAGTATTACTTAGCCACTAACCTGGTCACGACCCTGCCCGATTGTTGTGTCCCTGTATAGGAGAGCAGTAATCCTGCTACAATAAATAACCATGCTGTTCCTATTTCACACTTAATAAAGCTGGTTTTGCTAAAGTACTGAGACTCAGTCTCGTGTTTTGGGGTGCATGACAGGGACTCGCACAGAGGTCACCATGCTATAGTAAACAGTAGAAGCTCATACGGATGTTGACTATGTGAGTGAGGCACGGCGACTGAGAACGAGCATGGGAGACAATTACCCACAATCCCCACGTGACGCTCGGTGAACAAAGCGTATATGTACTACTCGTATTGCAAGACCTCGCTCATTTATCAAGTTAAAGTTTATCAAAAATTTTAGCTCGTCTTGCAAAACACTCACAAACTAAGGTTTCACTGTACATATACACACACACACACACAGACAGACAGAGAACATGAGTGAATAAACAATAGGCTGGTTAAGTTTGCAGAGGATACCAAGCTTGGTGGATTGGCAAATAATCTAGAAACTTTTAAATCATTACAGGGTAACTTGACAGAGTTGTGTCACATTACATTTACTAACATAAAATTTTAAGTATTACACAAAGGAAGTATTCAAGTGTTAGATTTGAATACACAATTGGGTGGGGTCAGAAAACTAAAAAGTACTGCCAATGGGAAGGATTTAGGAGTCAGTGACTCATTACTATCAACTGCCAGACAGATTTCAAAAGCTATTAAGACAGCCAGCGGCATGTTACAGGAATACTCCACTCACTTTTTTTGCCGTTTTAAAAATGATACTTGCCTCATGTAGCTTGTGTTGGTAAAAAAATGTTTTAACTTATGCTTTCATGGAGAAGAGAATATAAAAGATTCCAAATGAATAGCACCCAATGGTGACCAACACTGGACAATGCCCTTGGGAAACAGACACAAAAAAAAAGCTTGCGTAATTCATGTCACATAATCCACATACACTTTAGTGAATTGCATGCTCAAATGTGCAAAATACATGTACTTTTTGCTAAAACATTACTAAATTCTGGAAAACTCTGCGTTAAATAAAAACAAGAAAAGTACATTCCAATAACCCTGTGCATTTGAATTGAAGACAAGATTCTTGTCTAATGAAAGACAGGGAGGCAGATTTTTTTTTTATTACACTATTTTATTAATACATGCAAGTGAAGTTTAACAAAACTGGTTTAAAACAAATCAACCCCACAAAAGAGAACTAGGTAAGCAGAGTAGCACTTTAACAGTAAAAAATGTACATAAGTAAATAAAAACAGATGGAATAGAATCCACTTCCTCAATTTAAATGCTTATTCTAAAATGTTATCTATTAGATCCTGACAAGTTTTGAAAACGGGCGGCACGGTGGTGCAGTGTGTAGCGCTGCTGCCTCGCAGTTGGGAGACCTGGGTTCGCTTCCTTGGTCCTCCCTGCATGGAGCTTGAATATTCTCCCCGTGTCTGCGTGGGGTTTCCTCCCGCAGTCCAAAGACATGCGGTTAGGTGGATTGGCGATTCTAAATTGGCCCTAGTGTGTGCTTGGTGTGTTTGTGTGTGTCCTGCAGTGGGTTGGCACCCTGCCCGGGATTGGTTCCTGCCTTGTGTTGGCTGGGATTGGCTCCAGGCAGACCCCCCGTGACCCTGTGTTCAGATTCAGCGGGTTGGAAAATGGATGGAAGTTTTGAAAACATTCTGTACAAATCCTCTAAGTGAGAATTTGATTTTTTTCTAATTCTAGATAACATAATATAATGTAATCCACCGACTTAAAAGAAGCGAGTTAGGATTCTTCTAGTTGAGCAATATAAGTCTACGTGCCAATAGTAGATCTTCAATTCAAAAGCATTGTATCGTAGGATTGTGCTTCTCCTGCTTATACTGGATGTTGAGCTTTCTGGCAGTAACATTTCAGAGGGGAAGAAAAGAAACACACCACACCACACATGCATTTTGCACATTTGAGCATGCAAATGGATAACAGGTATATGGATTATGTGACAGGTGTTACAAGAGAATTCTCTTTTTATACCCCTCATGGATGTTTTTCATATCATTGTCCAATGTCCTGTTCAATTAGAATTTTTATTTTATGTCCTTTCTCTGAGGGGTCATGATATTAAGAATTTTTCTTGGCCACCACTACAACTTACTGTACATGGGGTAACTAAGAAAGGTCTGAATTAGACTAAACAGTCCTAATTCAGGGTGTTCATGAGAAATGCAAGGATTTACTTCATAAGGTTTAAGTACATAACAAAACAAGAATACTATATGCTTATATCACGAATTCCCATTTTTATAAGGTTTTGTGAAAAGGAGCGACTTTGACCCCTTGTATCACATTAAGAGGTGAACTTCTGGGGTCAACTGATGTGACATTCACAACTCCTGATCATTTTTACTAAGGACACCTTGTGATTTACTCTTTATCATAAGAGTGTTTTTCCCTGCACACAAATGAGTGTTTTTCCAAGTCTAGAAGACCAAAATTAGTGGGCCAAAGCCCAATGCCTTGCATAACTAGACATTAAGGGCTAGTCAAACGTATATTACATGTTCGGGGTTCCTCCTACCAGTGACACAGGAGGCACTGGACAAAAATTCCAAAACGTTGCTAAGTTATTCTTATGAACACAATATTGTTAGGTGTAGTGTTTTATTAAGTTTTATACTGTAGTACTAAGTGTACTCTACAAGACAAAGGAGGTTACTTTAGGGCTTAATAACTTGGCCACATCTGGAGTGCTGGGTTCAGTTTTGGTCTTCAAGGAGCGCTGTGAGATGAACCTTTTTTAGTTTAAGCAAAAGGAGACTGCGAGGTTACATTATGAAGTTTTAAAATTATGAAAGGAATTAGTCTAGTGGATCAAGATTGTGACTTTAAAAAGGAGTTCAACAAGAACACGGCGACACTTTTAGAAACCTAAGGGTAAATTTTGCACAAACGTTAGGAAGTTTTCTTAAGGAGGACCACAGACACGCTCTCCAAGTGACGAAGTTGTGCGATACACTGTAGGACTTCAACACTTCACTCGATGATCATTTTGGAGGAATGAAGTAGAGAGGACTGGCGAGCTTTGCTGGGCTGATGTGCCCGCTCTAGTTAAAGTGTTTTTAACGTTCTGAAAGTTTGAGTTAGGATTTCTGTCAGTGAGTAATACACATCGCGTTCTAACCAAATGGTAATAACCGGAGTCGCTAAAAAGGCTCGGCTCGACTAAGTGTTTCATAATCGGACTGCCGTACCGTACACCTTTCGGTCCCGTGTCAATTATGCTGCGCTGTATTATGAAATGCGGATTGTTAAAACTCATGTATGAAAACACCAGGTTCTCAAACCCCCCCCCCCCCCAAAACAGAAAGACAACATTTTGCTGAAAACACATTTATATATATATATATAGTATATATATATATATATATATATATATATATATATATACACACACACACACACATACATACATACACACACACACACACACTAAAATGCAAACGCGCTTACAATTATAAACAGCGCGACAAATTACCCATCTTACCAAAGCAATTATGAGCCATAATATTAACAAAATTAGGTTATAGTACAACGAAACTATACGAGAAATAGCTGATCGGTCACGCAGATTAAAGCGTTAGTGAACACGATAGACGTGCGGGCAACACTTACTTTGTTAGGGGATCGTGTTTCCAGCCCCTCATCCATTTGCGCTTACACAACTCAGGTCCGCGAGGAGACGGTGCCAAACCCGACCGCATATGCATTTCAAGTGAAAGGCGCTAGATCCACCGACTGTGACACGCACTGTAAATACAAGCCTTCTTTGTGTAAGCACGCGACAAGCGTTTTAAAAAGGAGTCACACGCCGTACCGCGACTGTCGACGTGTAAGAGTCGCAGGGCAACTCTGGACATTTAACTTGCAATTCGTTTTAACACATCGGCACAAGCCGGTTCCTTACCTTCTCAAGTGCATTTACAACTCCTGGCGAAACTTTCAAAAAAACAAATAAAGCAAGATCCACTTGACTTAAAGCCTCCAACAAGCCCGTCAGCCCATATTTCCAAAACACCCCTCGATAGTGTTACTTGTGCTCGTTTTGTGACTGTGTTCTGTTCAGAAGTTAATATGGTGGACCGCCGCCATAAGCACTTCCTGGTCTCGAGCCCGGAAATTATAGCCAGGCGTGAGCCACGAGAAAAACAAAGTTACTTTTTATAAAATGTCTTTATAATAAACCAAAGTACGTTGTATCCGTTGTTAAGGGAAACCAGACTTAACAGGCTACCGCAAACTTTAGTTAACAAAATACCACCCTAGCGAAAAAAATTAATTTTTCAAAACCTCGCGACAGAAACCCTAAATTAGTGAACGCCTACTACAGTAGTGTTGGATCCTGATTGGATAGCGCCTACAAATACTGCACACTTATTGGTTAAAAACGCTGCCCATTCTCTGAAGACCTATGTTAGTTACGCGCTTGAAAACACCTGATTACTAGAGCAGCACGACCTGCAAAGTAGACTGGCGCCTACACAATGCCAACAGGTGATTGGAAGAGGTCCAATGATTGACGGGCAGCATAGCCAAAGAAACCAGCAAATGATTGAAAAAATATGTAAGACGCCGCCCACGTGGTTCTTTTGCCAAAGCTGACCTACTGGGTCAGTGCCGCCAATTTGGTGGAGTTTGAGGCGTCTTGGATCGTTTTAGAAGACCTTAAGTAGTTTGTGTCGGGTAAGGTGAATGTATACAATTGGAAACTTTGCACTTAATTTTAATGTTGCAATAATTAGTTACAACATCGTAACTACCAATTTTATGGCTAATCTTTTTAAAATGTTTTCTAATTTACTTTATTGACATATTATACAACCAATGACGCGCGTCTTTCAATACAATTAACCATCGTACTCATAATAATAAAGGACCAGGCTTAGCTTACATAAAAACTTAAGAATAAATAAAATGAATATCAATACCAAATAATTGAAAGTTATAGAATACAGCAAATTATATAGGGGCAAAGGAAGTATTAAAAAATCCTTAAAACCTTTGTCCTTAAGTAAATTTACCAGCCTTTTAGCAGTTCTTTTCTTCACATACTTTAATGCAGAAAATAATTATTCAATAATTTAGAAAAATGGAGAAATAAGGAGTCATTGTAAGATACATTTCAGAATCAAACATTTTCCTAAAATTATAAGAACATTAACAAAAAAAGTTATTTTGTTTGTTTTCTAACATAAAGCCTACAGTAATATAATCTCTACAGCAGTGATTGATTCTTAACCTTTTTTGAGTCACAGACCCCTTTAAGAATCTGATGAAAGCTATGGACCCCCTTCCTTGGAAATATTCACATAAACACAACTATGCATGCAATGAATATAATATACCTTATTTATTGAGATTTGATTTTCTCATACATACACAAATTATTATTAAACTTTAAAGTAAACAATCAAAAAAAAAAAACACTCCTTTTTCATGCAAAACGTGATGGCCACTCATTATAATTATGAAATATAATCCTCTTGTGCAAATTAAAACAGATCTACTACTACTATGTTTTCTATTACCGTTACTACTGCTACTACATCTACTCTAAATCAACAGTACTGGGCTGTATAGTTAATATAAATGTTAATTTTTATCTGACCCTCAAGGACCCCCTGAAACCCATCCTGGAACTCAGGTTAAGAACCCCTGCTCTAGAGGAACTGTTATGGTAAGAAACGTATTGGTTATAACCATTTATGCAAATCATAGCAAAACTTGTTGGAATAAGCACAAAAGAAAAGTAAATGATAAACTGTTTCAATATTATTACAAAACTCACAGTTATTGTAATCAAAATCAAATTGCTGCCTGAAAAATTCCTTGGAAAAGTATATATGTTATTTACAATTATTTTTTTTTTTAGATTTTGTAGGAACAAGAAGCTTGAAAAAAGTCTGAAATCGCATTAGCTGCCGTAATTCAGGGTCGTCATAAGAAATGTAATGATTTACTTCATGAGGTAGTAACACACAAAAAAAAAAACAAGAATAGTGTTGTCAGATATTTGAACTATTAAAACGTGTGCTTTAATTCAAAGTTTAAGGCCTAAATATTTTTGATTCTGCGGTGGGTTGGCACCCTGCCCGGGATTGGTTCCTGCCTTGTGCCCTGTGTTGGCTGGGATTGGCTCCAGCAAACCCCCGTGACCCTGTGTTCGGATTCAGCGGGTTGGAAAATGGATGGATGGATGGATATTTTTGATTGTAATAGAAAAACAAAAATCAAAAATAACCACATATTTGTGATCGGTGACACTGAAATAGTCTAAAATCATACCCCACATGCTTATGTTTGAAATTTGTCATTTTTAACCTTCTGGGAGTATCTGTTGGGGGCTAGGACCACCAATAAAGAATAACATTTCAAAAACGTCATATTCACGACTAGCAACCTTGAAATAGCATAAAACAACACTTCACATGCCTGTATCACTGATGTCCATTTTTTTTTTCCAAAGTTTTGTGAAAAACAGTAACTTTGACCCCCTCATATCCTATTTAGGTGTTGAACCCATGGGGTCAGTTAATGTGGCCTGCACAAACTTAAGTCCTTCTGATCATTTTTACTGAAGACACCTAGTGCTTGACTCTTTATCATATGGGAGTCATTTTCTGCACAAAATATGGTCTGAAATTGGCCTAAAAATTAGGGATTTTTGAGCCCAGAGGGCTAAAAATGGGCATGGTGGGGGGTCCCAATAAGAGCACCGTTAGAAAATTTTGTGGACCTGAGCAGTTCAATATTACTGAGACCTTCACCTTTCTTTATTTTCAGATATTATATGATGGACACAGGTTAGCTGGTCATGTATTGGCTCATTTTGTATCTCATTATTGTTTGGCTGTTAATGAAAAAAAATAACTATAATGCCTGAGTCTTAAATAGCAAGTCAATTAAAGTTAATTAGCAGCAAAACCTGGACACTAAATAAGAAAATGGTTAGAATGAAAACCTGCAGCCAATGAGACCTTCCAGGATTGGAGCTGGACACCCCTGGCCTTGTCCCCTTGGGTGAATACGCTGTTTTCTTGGGTCAGCCTTTTCCTCCCTATGAAGCAACAAGTACAGAACAGGTGGAATGAGTTTTGTGTTCTAATTTTGTTTTAGGCGGCACGGTGGTGCAGTGGTAGTGCTGCTGCCTCGCAGTTAGGAGACCTGGGTTCACTTCTCGGGTCCTCCCTGCGTGGAGTTTGCATGTTCTCCCCGTGTCTGTGTGGGTTCCCTCTGGGTGCTCCGGTTTACTCCCACAGTCCAAAGACATGCAGGTTAGGAGCATTGGCGGTCCTAAATTGCCCCTAGTGTATGCTTGGTGTGTGTGTGCCCTGCGGTGGGCTGGAGCCCTGCCCGGAGGTTTGTTTCCTGCCTTGCGCCCTCTGTTGGCTGGGATTGGCTCCAGCAGACCCCCGTGACTCTATAGTTAGGATATAGCGGGTTAGATGATGGATGGAAATTTTGTTTTATTTCATATCTTACAGAAATGAAAAAATTTTTAATCTCTCTGGTTTTATCTTTTTCCTGTGCATGATTACACAAGGTACTGTAGTAGGGTTAACTGATTTACCAAGAAAACATAAGCCATTAAAACTTTTTTAAGATTAAGCAAGAAGTTTACATTATTGGCCATATACACTTTAATGCATTAGGAATTTGTCATTTTTCGCACACTCCAACTTACTCTTCAGATACACAAAGAGAAGCCTGGGGTCAAAGCACAGGGTCATTATTGTCCAACACCCTTGAGCACACAATAGTGTAGCATTCCCTCCCGCACTGCGGGGATACAAACCAGCAACCTCCCAGTTACCAGCACATATCCTTTAGCCTCTCCAGGTCTTTGAAGCATTATTGCATTATCTTGTTTTATTCCTTCTTTTAATATACTGAACTGATTGTTTCCTTTTACAAACATGTTCTTTGATGTTGTTTTCGCTGTCAAAGACACATGAAATTGATATTATTTTCCCACATATGTCATCATATTTCTTCCATTTCATGAAGCATCTTCAATCATATTTTTCCTTACTGCATATTTCATTTTCTCTGTTTAGGTAATGTGTCTTGAAATTTACCATATCACAATACTTCTGTACATCTTTTAATTTTCTGGTGGTACAGTCTTTTGTGCTTTTTTTCCGTACTCATGGAGCAAATCTGCATCCCCACATTGTTTGTTCTGTGGTGTCAGTTGTTACACATTTTTTCCTTTGGTAATTTCCATGCTTCGTCCCTGTTCTTTTTAGCAGGTTTTTATTGGCATTGAGGATATTGTGGGCAGTTTCCCGTATGTGATTTGCTAGTTTTTTGGGAAGCTCTTTCTTGGCAATCATCTTGCATGCCTCTCCAGATTAAATGGAAGAAGTAACGCCATCTTAATGCATTAGAAATGGCTCCAGCAACCCTAAAAAACTTTTTTCAACCATAAATCATCTTGTCAAACCTCCTTTACCTGCCCATTCTGAGACCACTGATGACAGATGCAACATGTATATCAACTTTTTTAAACAAAAAGTTGATAATATCTGTTTACACCTCTCTACCAAGGATATCTTGCCCTTCCCAACTGTTGACTCATTGTCTGAGACCGTCCATCCTCTTTGCTCTTTCTCTGTTGCCACACGGGAAGAGGTGGAGGATGTCATCAGGAAAATGAAACCGTCTACTAGTTCCCTGGACCCTTTCCCCTCACCCTTGCTGAGGGCCAACATTTCTGCCATCTCTCCACTTATCACCAGGATAATAAATCAGTCCCTCCTGGCTGGCCATATTCCTTCTGCACTAAAAACTGCTGTCATCAGACCTCTACTGAAAAAATCCACCTTGGATCCTGAAGTTCTCTCCAATTATAGGCCCATCTCCAATCTTCCATTTCTCTCCAAAGTTCTGGAAAAAATAGTTGCAGCACAACTTCACGATCATCTCAAACTGAACAATCTGTTTGAAAAGTTTCAGTCTGGTTTTCGCCCTGGCCATAGCACCGAAACAGCCCTGGTCAGGGTCACCAATGATCTTCTGATGACGGCAGATACTGGTTCACCTTCACTACTTATCCTCCTTGACCTGACAGCTGCTTTTGACACAATAGACCATAACATCCTTCTTCACCGCCTGCAATACACTATTGGACTCTCAGGAATTGTTCTAAATTGGTTTACATCATACCTGACTGGCAGAACTGAGCATGTCGCCCTTGGCAGCGCAAAGTCCCACACCCACAACGTCGCCTGTGGTGTTCCACAGGGCTCTGTGCTGGGCCCTATCCTTTTTACTATCTACATGCTCCCCCTTGGAACTGTCATTGGCAGACATGGTTTATCGTTCCATTGCTATGCCGATGACACTCAGCTTTACCTCAGGACTACTCCCACCTCCTCTACTGCTCCTCTGCCAACATCTACATTGTCTACCTGCCTGGAGGAGATAGAGGCATGGATGAGGCTCAATTTTCTTCAGTTGAACAGATCCAAAACAGAAGCCATCTTAGTTGGTACATCACATCATCTTCGCTCTTCTACCATCACCAGTATTACTTTCTCTGGCCAAAATATTCCTCTTTCCACATCTGTTACTAATTTGGGTGTTAGAATGGACTCCCAACTTACTTTTGACACCCACATCAAATATCTCTGTAAGTCATCTTTTTACCATCTCAAGAACATCGCCAAACTCCGCCCATTACTCACCCTGGCAGATGCAGAGAAGCTCGTCCATGCCTTTGTCTCTTCCAGGCTGGATTACTGTAATGCACTCCTCATTGGGATTCCTGGCAAGAGTATCCAGAGACTCCAGTATATTCAGAACAGCGCTGCCAGGATCCTGATGAGGGTGCGAAAGTATGATCACATCACCCCAATCCTGAAAACCCTTCACTGGCTCCCTGTTTCATTCAGAATAGAGTACAAGGTCTCCCTTCTTACCCATCAGTGCATTTATGGACATGCCCCTCTTTATCTACAGGAACTCCTTACCCCCCATAACTCCTTACGTTCCCTCCGCTCTGTACTCACTAACACTCTTCAAGTCCCCAGAACTAAGCTCAGCAGCATGGGTGACAGGGCGTTTTCATCGGTGGTGCCGAGGCTGTGGAATGCCCTCCCTGATTACCTGAGAGCCCCACAGTCGACTGAGGCCTTTAAGCGAAACCTAAAAACTCATCTTTTTAGAAAGTCATTTTGTTAAAGTATTTTATAGACTCTTCTGTTCTTTTTTATTTTATTATTCTATTTTTACTCTGTAGCACTTTGGGATTGCTAAAATATAAAGTGCAATATAAATAAAATTTATTATTATTATTTTATTATTATATATATGTCTCATTTCATCTCATTTTCCTGGTGAGGGTCACAGTGGTAGCAAGCTGAGCAGGTCAGCACAGACTTCCCTGTCCCCAGCTACAGATTCCAGCTCTGCCTGGGTAATTCCTAGGTGTTTCCAAGCCAACCAAGAGATATAATCCCTTCATCATGTAAAAGTCAAGTTTCTCCTTAGGACAGGATTGCCAGATTTTTGAAAGCATTGTGTGGGTAAGAATTTCGATTTGGTGGTGTGCCATTTTTTGGGCTATTTTTAAAGTGCATCAGAAAATCCATTATGTCACTGCATGCTCTATAACGACCTCAACCACCAGTCTAGTAGCATGCTCAAAGCACCAACTGGGAAAGCTCTACAGTTTAACCTGTGGTGCATGGAGGATCTCAGAACTCCAAAAGCAAACCAAGGGGATCTTTGGTTTCATATTGTACGAGGGAGAGTGAAGCTTCTTCTTCTTCTTTCGGCTGCTCCCGTTAGGGGTTGCCACAGCGGATCATCCAAAATTATTGCTCACATTTTGATTTGGCAAAATTTTCCTGACGTAACCCTCCCCATTTATGCGGGCTTGGGACTGGCACGAACAAACACACTGGTTTGTGCATATAAAGTTAGAAAATGGGATTTATTAGAAAATGGATTGAACCTTAACAAAACTGATCATGTCATTTCTCAATGAGGTCTCCACCCTTCTCAATGCGCTTGCACCACCTGCCAGGAAGTATGTGGATTCCAGCAGAATAAAAGGTTTTCTCTCATCCTCACAACCACTCGTGCACCACTTTCTTCATGTCATCATCTCTCTTGAATCGACAACCACCCAGATGTTTTTTTAGCGGACCAAAAAGGTGGAAATGACAAGGTGCCAAATCTGACGAATAAGGAGGATGTGGCAATAGCTCACACTTCAGTTTCTCCAGACAAGCCTTGGTGTTCTTAGCAGTGTGTGTGTGTGTCATTGTCTTGCAGCAAAAGGACACCTTGAGACAGCAGTCCTTGCCGCTTGGATCGAATAGCAGGCTTCACATTGGTCTCCAGCAAGTCACAGTAACTCACACTCTTGTGACTGTAGTACCCCTCGGCATGTAGTGTTCAACAATAACTCAGGTGCACCAGTGGTGGTGAGGACAAGACAAAACCCTTTTATTGTGCTGGAGTCCAGGCACTGCCAGGCAGGTGGCATTGAGAAATGACATGATCAGTTTTGTTAAGGTTCATTCCATTTTCTAATCAATCCCATTTTCTAACTTTAGCTTGACTCCCCCTTGTATATTATAGTTTAAAGGAAACATATGTCATTCATTGGGCTGGTCTCTAGCACCATTAGGTTGACTGATCTACAGTACTGTATTTGTCTATCTAGTGAGGATCTTTTTGTCACACTGAGCAAAAACTGGTTGACCAATCTTCATATTTGTTGTTTCCTGTTAGATTTTGCTCACATGTAAATATCCTGTGTGGAGGAAGTGGTTAGAGGGTGGTTAGCCGTATCTTACCTTATCATCCACAAAGTGTTTATATGTGTGTTTGTGGATTCATTCTGTGATAAAATAAATAGTGGTACCCAGAAGAAGCAGCAGTCCAATTTATAAGAAAAAAAAAAAAGGATCTGAGACCAGCATGGCTATGTGTGTAAATGATTAGGCTAAAGACTGACACTACAGAGAGATGCATATCTCCAATAAAAGGTGCTACCAGGAGTGTACAGTGAATACTTTCATATTCTGTGTGTGAAGGTAATTGTAGTTAGGGCCTGTGTTAGCAGGTGTTAGATGGTATCCTGGGAGGGAGACTAGTCTTAACCAGCCCAGCAGCAATGCCAGAAGGGAACACAGTCAAGACAGACCCTTGAATGACTATTCCAGGGATACGAGTATAATGGAAGGACTGTGGGAAATGCATAATAAAACTTTATACCGTCTCCACTGTTGTAACTGGTGGCAATAGGAAGCTGCTATTGAGGCCCCTGCAGGGTTGACTGGCCCTTTTTGGTAGAAGTGGACCCGGAGACTGGCAGGTATACCTGGGGCCACCAGAAGGAGCTCTGGTGAGATGACCCCAGGGTTTTGTTCAGGCTATGGTTGACCCACAAGTGCTTCAGGGGAGATCAGAAATGACATCCGCTGGCCCACCTACATTTTACAACAGGTAATCCACCTGAAGCTGCATATGCATGTGTGGGCCTGAGCAGTACTTGAAGTGGAGACCATCTGAGAAAAGTTTGAGTTGCTGCTTGTAGAGGTGTTGGTGAGGCCATCAGGGGGCGCTTACCCTGTGTTCTGTGTGTGCAGTGATAGAGAGACTGTGCTGTAAAAATTGGCTCCATCCCTTGATTGAGATGTAAATCGAAGGCTCTCAGTGGTCATAAACGATTCCTGCCCACCACTACCTTGTCCATTTGTATCTTAGTCATCCCCTGTCTCTAATTATCTAACTATTTGTTTCCCTCCTCAGCACCTTATAGCTAAAGTGTGGTGACCGTACTGGCACAAGAAGTGGGAGCAGTAGCATTATCTAGGTGGATTCTGCACATTGGTGGTGACTGAAGTGTTTCCCCACTGCATTTGTAAAGTGCTCCGAGTAGGTTAGAAAAACACTATATAAATGTAATTATTTATCATTATTATTATCCGACCTTAAATAGGCCTGTGGTCATTATTCTATTGAACTTAGAGTCTGGTGGGGAGTGGGCAAGATTTCAGCTGGCAGGAGGATGAGCAGTGCGGAAGGAAGAAAGGTAGAAGGAGTTAGTCAAGCAGAAATGTGAAGTGCTTTTGTTTTTGAACTTGTGTTTTAGAGCTCTGTACCCTGCTGCATTATTACATTTTAGTTGTAATAACCCCTTCTTTTTCTTAAATGTTTGCCTTCCTTGGCATTCTTTTTAATTCAGGGGACTGTGAGAGTGGCATCCTGAAACCACACCTGATATACTTTTTGGTCAGTTGAAAAACATTTACCAATTTTTATGCAATGTGAATAAATCCAGCACAAAAAGTTCAATTTAAATAGACTTTCTGTAGATTTTTTTTTAATAATTTTTGTCTATTACATTTAATACGTGTCTCTCCTCTCATCAACCATATTCATATTGGGTCACATGAAAAGTGCATTAGAAAAACATACATACAACAGGATCTCAAATAATTAAGCCCATGATGTCGCAATAATAATGCGCAAATAGAAAAAGGCCAAAAATATACAGTACAGTTCAACAAATGACAGTCTTAAGGATATATATATATATATATATATATATATATATATATATATATATATAGTTTTTTTTTCTCTCAAATAAATACATACTTAATAAATAAATAAATAATGTGTAAAATAAAGTGCATTTAAACCACCTCTATAATAATGTTTTTCTTCCGCTCTTGCAGGACTTTACTGGAAATGAAGATCACCTACCACATACTTCACACTAAGAAAAAGGCTTCCACGACACCGCAGTCACTAAAGAAAGTGAGCAAACTCGTTCACAGTACATCACACAGTGTACTTGACTACCTTACTAACCATTTTCACATCGGTTTGATTGACAACAAATGAAACGTGAAAGAAAAAGAGACACGAGTGTTCAAACAACAGCATAAGGAGAAGCGGACTTCATTGGAAGTATTAAAGGGAATTATATATATATATATATTTTTTTTTTTTTTTTGATTTAAGGTTGTTACCATTAAACCTACTATTGAGCGCCAGGCCACAAGTCATCAAGACTCCCTTAGTCCCATATAGTTCCTTCTTACCAGTTGTGATACAAGTTGGCAGAAGATTTTTTTTTTTTACTATTAGCCCCTTTCTGGCTTGAGGGAAGGAAGTTTAAAGAATGCCAGTTTTAATGGAAAGTGAATGAGTAAGGAGAAAGAGGCCCTGCTTCTCTGTTAGCTGCCAATGAGGACTGTGAGCATGCGGCACACAAAACTGACACGGAAGAGACGTTATTTTTGTGTCTGGTAAGTGAAAGGATGCAAACTATTACCAGTGTTCTCTGTTTTATCTTTTGTGAATTTATATGTACATTTTCTGCTTGGATATAAGTGATTACAATCGGGGGCATTGGCAAGTTAAGGGACCGATCAAGGGCCAACCAGGATTTGGTATTGGGAAATGACCCAGCAACCTTATGGGTTACAGACCAACACTTTAGGCCACTAGGGGTCCACACTACTTGTTGCCTAATATTTATTTTTATATTGTGCCATTCTATAAGGAACACCATCCCAAGGCACTTTACAGGTACAGTACACTTGTCTCCATTTTCCTACAGTGCAAGCTGTGCCAGGTTAAGTGACCTTCTCAGGATCACACAGGAAGTAAGGGGTGGTGATTGAAATGGCAGCACTGGGGTTTGTAGTTCAACATCTGGGCTACTAAGGGGCTATGCTAAAACATCTGACAGACAATTTACAAATGGAAATGGCAAGTCAATGCAGCACCAGGATAAGTGATATAGAAAATGCATAAGTGGGTGGAGTTGAAACATTCACTGACAAACGATTGGCCTTATACACCCCCCCACTACTACAAAATACTTAAACCCTTTAATCAAATCACAGTGTATAGTTGCTTTATTATTTTAAAAGCCCAAAACTATTTCTAGCTAACATAAATTGCTACCTAAACCACTTTGTAAAGGTGACTTTAGCCCACTGGGCTGATACATTGATATAGTATCTGGAGTGTGCATTGAATGACATGGATTTAATTTTTTAAACTGGGTGGGACCTTAAACAGGCAATGCAAGGTGGGTTCTAGGCTTGAATTTCACATTTGATCTCATCAATGAGAAAAGTCTCATCTAATTTTCTGAAGCTGCTTTTTCTGGTGAGGGTTATGATGGCAGCAGACTGAGCAGGTCAGCCTAGACTTTCCTGTTCCCAGCTACAGATTCCAGCCCTTCCTGGGGAATTCGCAGCGATTCCTCCAATATGTCCTGGGTCTGTCACAGGGTCTCCACCCAGTGGGATGTCCCCGAGGAAGCTCTAGGGGGAGCCATCCTTATGACATGCTCAGACCACCTCAGAGTGTCAGCCCAGTCACCCTGCAAAGACGTCTCATTTCTGCCGCTTGTACTCGCAATTTCATTCTTCTGGTCATTACCCACAGATCATAAGCACAGGTGAAGATCAACTGCTAAACCCCTCCTCGGGACCATCACCCCACCCTGGACTGACTGTCACCTTGACATGGTGGCGGGGCTTGTGCACCTCAGGGATGCACAGATCTAGGTTGTCTGGAACTTTGTGCTCCTGGTAGGGTTTCCCTAGGCAAACAGGTTTGGGCTGAAAGGTCAGACAAAGAACGATTCACAACAACCCTCATGATAATACAAATTAAAATAAATAAAAAAAACAGTGTACCCTGCCTGGGATAGGATTACCGGGACCCAGTCCTAGAGGCAAGCCTGGGGGTGGGAAACCCACATAACAGCGATGTGGAGCCGCCGTGTTGGCTCACCACCTGCAAGACAATGGGTGAGAGGTGGGTGCAATGCTAGTTTAGTGGCAGGCAAGGAGAAAAGTAATTTCATGATTCTCCAGTTCCAGAACTGGATTTTGTAAAGACCTCTTCCAAGGCCAGATGTTTACTGTATGAGCTTAGTTAAAGTTGTTCTCTGTTGGTCTTCCCTTTAGTATAAATGCTGAAACAGAAGAACAACTCTTAACTCATATACACACCAAACAAGTGTAAATTAAAATTAATATATTGAAATTAGAACAGTTTTTGACGCAAATAGGCCACACAACTCAATAAGCTCACCCAGTCCTATTTACCTAGTTTCTTTAAAATGGCATCAAGTTGCAATCACGGGTTGAAGCGGGGCTGGTCCAAACTGGCATGGACCAGAATTTCTTAATATTTAGTTGTGTACCAGCACTGTCTGGTGGGTACAGGCAGTGTTTTAAAGTGTAGCCCCCAACAAACCCCAACCACCTCATCGAGGAGCTTTGAAACTCCAAGCGGCTCCCTCCCCCTTCAAAGAAATCTGATTTGCGTTGTGGTGCTCAAAATTCTGTCGAATGTCAGTGTGTCATGGGGCTCAGCGCTCCCTCTCTTCAAGTGAATACATCAGTCTTAATTAAACACAAGGTGCCATCACTTGTGCTTATCCACTTCAGGCACTGCTTGAAACCATTTACAAAAAGTGAACAGAAAGGATGAGGCACATAAATGTGGCCATTAATAGTGACAGCAACCCTAACCCTCAACATAAGAGCCCTTCTGAATGCCAGTGTGAGGAGACAGGGCTATTGGGGGAGAAATTGTAACTGTTTACACTGCTGAGGGTCCCCAGGATGAAGAATTTTTTCAGTGTGCTATAAAGTGAAGGACAGAGACCTTGAGGAACTTGCAGTAGTCCACTGGAAATACTCCTGGCCAACAGTGGCAGCAAAAGTGTTCCCAGTTGGTACAGGTAAGGAACCCTGGAAGGCAGAGTCTGTCCCTTTAAGTAGCATTGGGAGTTCAGGGCCATGGAATGATTTGTGATAATTTGAACTAGGGCAGGGACTCACATGACTTAGAAGCAGTGTGGTCAATGATTTATTGATAAGGGCAAAGAGAATGGGAGGTGAGGATGGCAGCTTTTTAGAGGTGTTTAGTGGTGGGTAGGTGAAAAGACATGAAAAAGAACCTGAATTTGACAGCCTCAGTGGGAGATCTGGATTTGCTTTGCCCTTTTTTATTTATTACTTTCTGCTCACACCCTTTAACTTCCTACCTCAGTCTTACTTTAATTAATACATCCTTCAGTTTTGATACATTTGCATTTGGCACTTTGTTCTATGCTACCTTGGCACAAATGTGCCCTGTCACAAAATATAGATATTAAACATCCATGGAATTGTTATTGTTTTTAGTATTACCTTTTCTCCCTATCATAGTGGCCTATACATGTCTAAGCGTCCAAAACCAGGAATGTTTTGTTGGGTTTGCATATTACATTAAGTAGAGATGGAGCACTTATGAGAACTAGGCAAAGAAACCACATACAGTTCAAACCAGAATCACTTTAGAGATGAACCATCGGCCATCTGCCTAGGCCTCACGATCAACTCTGACTGGCCACCAGCCTGAATGAACACTGAGTTGCTGTCTCCTCACTCCCTTTGCACTTTCCTCCTGCAGCAGAAGGTTGGCCATCTCTAATTTATTAAAGAGAATTCCTCAGCCCTGTTAGGTCTACTTAAATGCATGTTTAAAAAAAAAAAAGAAAAAAGTATACGTTTCAGCTATTAGGCAAAGCTGCCTTGTTTTTTGAGATGATTCCAGGAAAGGTGCTATATAACCTGAAAACTGTATAACAATTTTTACATCAACTTTATACAGATATTACAGTTTCCTTGGCTTTTTCAAATATCCTTAGTGTCTAAAGAGCAATTTCAGTAACCTCTTTTCTTCACAGGACCAGGCAGCAATGCAAAGCAACTTTTCTCATATTAAATATTTGTTCCCTCCCCATATAAGAACAATTTTCACAGGCACTTACGTTTCAGCCCTCCCCCACCATGCAACTGTCCAAAAAGTCTTTCAAATAGCTGTTGCTGGGAGCTACTCAGGGATTTCGGCATGGCAGCAGGAAAGAGAGGGTGTTCTTAGCGTAAGATGTATGGCTAACGGGGCCCCAGAAAACAGGTGCAGGGATTCTTCTCGAGGGCCGTTAGAAGCAAGCAGCATTGAGCCCCTTCCATTCATGTCTATCACTCCTCCCATGGAAAAGACGGGTAGAGGCGGGGCAGAGGATCACACCTGGCTGACTGGTACTATTTGGTTGGCACATCTCGTATTTGATCCAAGGGCCATCTGGCACATTGTCCTGAGTCTTTGAACAAAGGGATCCTGTGAAATTCAGTCTGGTGATTTTTGGAGATTTAGAAAACTGGGCATCCATGATGTAACTTTGTGTAGATCACTGACCTCCAAAAAAAAAAAAGACTGGGTGCTGAGCATGCTTAAAATCAAACCCTCACTACTTGATATATCTGTCCTGGGGGGCCAGGACCCTAGTGAGTGATACAGTGAGAGGGGAAAAAAAACAAATCCTGAGCAAAAGATGAGATCTAATGAAAAGTATGGAAGCCAGCAGTCTAAAACAAAAACCAAAGGTCATATTGCCCTGGGTTTGACTCTCAAATGCAGCAGCCCAGCTAACTGAAAATGAATGAAAAGTGGCGTCACGCCAGCAAACTACACATTTATAAATTCTGAATGCATAATCTCTGGTCAGAACCCAACAAATGGCAAACCAAATTAACATTTATAGGCATCTCAGAAGCACTTCCTGTGTAAATGCCCTGTGTTTTAAATGAGATATAAAGTAGACAGTGATTATGAGACACCTTGAAATGAAGTTTACAGTATACAAATGGGTGGCCTGTATAGAGGGTGGGTACTGTGAAAACCACCAAGTAGATCTTGGGCAAGGACCAAAGAAATGTCATATATTAAGTTGAATTACACAGGCAAGACAATCACTCTAGGGGGTGTGCCTCACTTATCCTGTATGATTGATTGCAGACAATGAATGTGATGCTTCATTAGCCACTTTCTGTCCTTCTAGCAGTTACATTCAGTTGGGCCTATTCAGTGTGTGATGTGTGATGCACATGTAATGCATTGCATTTTCTTTTACAGTATTATAAAAACAAAATGTGACGAGAGCAGGCCATTTAGCCCAACAAGCTCTTCCATCCTATTTTCCTACATTGTCTAAAACAACATCCAGTCGAGATTTGTAGGTCCCTAAAGTCCTGCTTTCCACCACACTACTTGGTAATTTATTCCAAGTGTCTGTGGTTCTTTGTGTGAAGTTAAACTTTCTAACATCTATGCAAAATCCTCCCTTCATAAGGCTCCGGCTATGTTTCTGTGTTCTTGTTGCAGAATTTATTTTAAACTATCAATTGGGATCTACTCTTAATTCCATTCATAATTTAACACACTTCAATCATGTCCCCTCTTAATCTCTGTTTGCACTGCAAGCATTAGCGCTGTCATTGAGAATCCTACAGCAAATGCTGTATAACTGAAGCAACAGACAAGCTGACACCATAATTTAACAAAGAAAAATCTAAATAGAAAAATATAGGAAATAAAAAAAAATGAGAACAATCTCATTCAAGTCCATTAACCATTCTTCGGATCTGCTATCATTAATGTAGCAAAATGAGAGCAGGAATAAATCATCATGTAAATAAATACCCAATTCCATTAACAGCTTATGAAGAGGGCACATTAGCCTCCCAGATGCTGAATTTGAGACACTGGTGGCCAGACCTTCAGCTATTACCCTCTGTGTGACAATCAGTGGGTGCCAATGAGAAAAGCACTTCCACCATCATCTTTTTTTTCTCTATTTTTTTTACCTTTTTACAAATTACTTTATTAGGTTATAGTGTCAGTTGTATGTGCCATCTGTTGGAATGAAAAATGCAATTAATTTTATTCACACAGGCAACAAACACCTTTGAATGGACCTGTTGAGAAGGATGCCCTTGAGTAAGCGTGCCGTGGGTTACATCACAGATATTTTGAGCCGCACTTCCACTCTGTTGAATTCATTTCAATCAAATGACACTTCTCCACTTAGATTTGAGCACCAGACCAATAGTCACTACGGGGGCAGTGACCCCTGTATGTATAAGCAGTGTGCTGAGAGGTTTTGCATGGGGGTTTTATGTGACTTCCTTAAATCCTGGAATTGCTGAGAATTTTAGATGTGTATTTCTCTTTGTGTTCCTTTCCCCTGCATGTGGCATAGCCTACTCACTTTGTGTAAGGGTCATCTCAACAGATATATCACAACCATTGCCTAATATCTTAAAATATATTATTTCCCATTTTCAGGTATTGTGCACCTCGGATTATCTGTGTATGCCCACAATCGAGAAGAAGGGCATGTCACCTGAACTCTCACTACAATGGTAAGTCCACCATGGCCCAGCTGCCTTTATCTCTTAAAAAGATCAGACAAGTGGGTAGTGTTGCTCCTCTCTTTGGCCATAAGGATATTTGCCAAAGTTCAAGCACCGTATACGTCTGTAGATACAGAAATTTATTTTAAGATACGCATTTCATGATATTAACAAGTCATGGTGTAAATGATATACTTTTGGAATATGATAAAACAGACAAGTTATATTGAACAAAATAGTACTTTCACAAAATGGTTGACAGGCATCTTAAAATCTGAGATATCTTGAAATTCATTAGAGTTATCATAAAATGCATAGGATAATAATTGGAGATATGTGAAAATGTTGTTCTTCAGTTAGCATGAAATGCATAGAATGTCAGTCGAAGAACTGAAAAATGTGTTTTAAGTTATCCACAAACGGTCTGGATAATGAATTCATCTAGAAATGTTTCTGAGCCATCGTGAAATGTGTAGGATGATAATTTGAGACATGTGAAAATGTATTTGATTTATTATGAACTATGTAGGATGCTGTGATATCTGAAAATGTCCAAAGCTTAGGATATTTATTTCGGATATCTGCCAATGTGACTGGCAATGCTGTCTTGCCGTTTGAGTCGACTGGGTTTGAATCCTGGATCCGGTGTGGTTGGTGTCTTTGTGTTTTCCAATTGCCTGCTTGGGTTCTTGACTGAGTGCTTTGCTTTTCCTGTCAGTGGCATGCATGTTGGGATTAGTTTTTCACTCTAAACTGACTGTACATGAGTTATTGTAAGTGCGACGGACTAGTGTCCCACTTAGGGTAGGTTTCTCCATTGCACGCAGTGCTGCCAGGGTAGACTTCAGCTCCAATAACCCTGAATTGAAAAAAGCAATGCAATAAATGAATATCTGACAATGTATTTGAGCTATCATTAAATTGCATAGGATGCTGTTTTGAGATGACTAAAAATGTGTTTTGAGTAACATGAATTGTTTAAGATGTTGAGATGTATGAAAATATATTGGATCTACCATGAATTGCATAGGGTGCTCCTTTGATATATTCAAAATGCATTGTGAGATGTTATGAGCTGTGTGAGGTGCTGGTATGTCTAATAATGAATTTCTCATGAACTATACGGTATGCTGAGATGTCTAAAAATATATTCAAGTCATCATGAACTACAAAAGATGTCGAGATATCTGACAATGCATTTCAGTTATCATGAACCGTGCAGGATGCTGAGATGTTTGAAAAAATATTTGATTTCTTATGAACTGCACAGGATGATTTCTTTGAGATTTCAGAAAATGTATTTTTAGCTATCATGAACTACATTGGCTTCAATGTATTTCAGTTCCCATGAACCATGAAGAATGTTGGTATTTTCTGGATATTTCTAATAAAGAGTTTTTATCAGTGTATTCAGTTAATCACAAACTGCATAAGATGTTGGGGTGCCTAAAATTAATCTGATTTATGATGAATTAGGTGGAATGAAGAGACATATCTGTAAATGTGTTCATGTTCTTATGAACTACATGAGATGCTGAGATACCTGATAATGCACTGTGTTTATCATCAACGTTGCTGTATGCTGATGTCTAAAAATATACTTGATTAATTATGAATTGCATAGGATGATTATTTGAGATATCAGAAAAATGTATTGTGAGCTGTCATGAACTACATAAGCTTTTGAGTTATCTGACGATGCATTTCAGTTGAAATTTCTAATAAAGAGTTTGATTTATCATGGACTGTTTCAGCATATTCAAGTCATCATGAACTGCATAGGATGTTAGGATATTTAATAATGGATCTGATCCATCATTAACTAAGTGGGATGCAGAGATGTATCTGAAGAAGAGTTCAGATTTTCATGAACTGCATCGGATGTTGAGATACAGTGTCTGATGATGCATTTGAATTACCATAAATGATCATCTGCATAGAGTGCTGATATATTTGAAAATATGTTTGAGTTATCCTGAAATTTAATAAAGATGGTGCTACTGCCTCGCGTCTTTAGGAACCTGGTCATTGTGTGGAGTGGCTCTCTTCGTACTTCTATGAGTTTTCTTTTGGGTGGTCTGGTGTCCTCCTGCATCCAAGGGGCACATATAGTATATCAGCTCAATTGGAGACTCTGAATTGGCCTGCTGTTTCTGTGAGTTTTATGAGCTACTGGTAATGAACTGGGTTACTATTAGTGAACAACTCTGAATTAGCAGATGCAAGTGTGGATATGTGTCACTGGTACTGGACTAGGATTCGATTCTAGCATTCCAAGACACTTCCTGTGATCCTGTTTAAATAAGATGCATAGATTAAATTCACATGAAAACGTAAGTGAGCTATGTCAAAGTGACGAGCATGAAATGTTAAAAGTGGTGGGATGTTCTTTTGCAAAAGAAATGTAAACATTTGAAAATCTAAACTGCATTTTATAACCTCTCAAATACATTTTGAAATATCAATGTTAATTTGGTTTGCCATGCACAGACATCCTGCTGTAAAATGGCATACTGCAGACAGGAGTGTGGGTATTTATCGAATAATAGATTCCATTTGAAATTGGTGGGCCAATGCAAGAGCATAGAAAAATCCCTAGTTTTTTTTTTTTTTTTTGCATCTGAGCAAAACTGATTCTAACACCATTTCGGCTTTTGAATTCACAGTATTTTGCATTTGTAAGTAAACCGCTTCCTTTTTCTCCTGACATTGTATACTGCAGAGAACATGCAACCACACAGAGATCATCATCAGTGACAATGTCAGCTTCTTGGATATATATATATATATATATATATATATATATATATATATATATATATATATATATATATATATATATATATATATATATATATATATATAATATACTCGTGATTGGAAACAGCTAGAGAAGCACCTATACACAATTCATCTTTGCACACTTGGTAATCTCTCACGTTCTCCCTCTGACTTGTTGACACAGACCTGGATTTCTTTTTCTTCAGTCTATACAAGGCATTTTGTTTGCAAGTTTCTGATCCTCCTTCCTCCCCCCATAGGAGCAAGTGCCATCATTAATGTCTTGGAGAAATTTCCGTTTTATCAGCCTGGGGGGTGACTGCCAAACCTTGCATTGCTGTTAAACTTGTCGGCCTGCTACCAGCTCCCGTCTCAACTTTCCCCACTGTGCTCCCTCTTTTGTCCTCTGCTGATTTCCCCTTCAGTACTTCCACTCCTGGGACACTCATCTTCATGGGAGTCAGCACATTTTTGGCCACAGTTGTCAGCTGGGTAACAAAGCTGGACTTGTCACTGAAGGAAGAGGGCCTGGACTTGCCCGATGGGGAGACACTGGTGGTGTGCTCTTCCACTACTTCTAGAAGCCATTTGCCTTCTTTTTCTAAAGCTTTGTAACAGTTTGCAGGTGGGGGTTCCATATTAGTTATTTCAGTCCCCTTAACTTCATCTGTGATGCCACAACGGTCAGCCTCTGCTGGGCTAAGTTTCGCCTGCTGCTTGACCTGAATGCTACAACTAGTGGGCACTTCCACCGTTTTTTCTTGCTTCTCTTGTCTGGGAGTACATTTGTTCATAGATGCTATTACTGCAGGCATTTCTGACCTATTTGGTTTTGAGGTTCCTTCTACACTTGTGTCCCTAGTTAGACTGTCTTTAACAGAGTCTGAAATTTTTGTGGGTGCTTTTTTGGTTTCCTGATCTGGCTGACCACATTCTGGTCTGTCCTGATTTCTGGTACCATTGAAGGTGGTATCTGTCTGAATACCTCTGTGCTTCTTGTCGAAAGGGTCCATCTTCCTGATGTCCTCCTGGGGTGCCTTTTCTGGAGTTTTTACACCCCTTTTTAGTGTTCCTAAATTTAATGTCCCTGAAGCATGCACTGATGAAGCAGCCTGTGATTCCTGTGGTGGGCTTTGGGCAATAGCGCTTGTAGGTGGAGATGCCTTACTTTGTATTGGTAAAATTCCTGGAGGCTTACTTAAGCACTGATCCCCTTGTCTTGCTGCGAGCCTGTCTGCTACATTGCCATTACTTTTGGACGGGTCCTGGTTTGGTGATTTTGTGACCTCAACTGACTTAGTACAAGTTTCTTTGGATGGTGAAGGCTGCCTAAAGTCATCTTCTTTGGTTGATTTTAGGCTGGGTTCCGATTTTTTAGTTATTGACGTTCCAGAACTTGTTGCAGAAGATAGAGAGCCCACTTCTTCCAGTTTTTCTAACACCACCCCTTCGGTTGATTTTTCCGGGGTCCTTCCAATAAACAAGGCATCCCGGCTTAGGGGAGACTCCTGCCGGCCTATCTTCCTCACAGCCACTTGCTTGAGATTACCTGTCTCACACGGAGAAGAGGAAAGAGGCACATTTTCTCCTTCCGACTCCAGCAAACTCTGAAGACCAAGCTCCGAGTGGAAAGACTCTTTGCGATATTCTGAGTGGGAGACCTCCAAACTGTGCTTCCTCATCACCACCTTTTTGTCAGATGATAAAGGTGTACCCAGCTTCTCGGCTGACTGTACCCGCTTCAGCAGAGGAGACCTTGGGGGCTCTGCACTTTTTGGTCGGGGTCTTACTACTGGAGGAGAAGAATGCAGCTTTGCAGGGAAAGACTGGGTGGTGTTTGAACTCCCAATGGTGTGTCCCGGCAAAGGTGGAGGAGAAGACTGGGTTGGTGAGGGTGTGTGTGCCAGAGGTGAGAGGGGAATATTTCCAGCAGACTTGCAGCGTGCAGAGCGGTACTGTCTGTGCAGTTTTGGCGACAGCCCATGTAGACTACTGGGTCGAATGTGGTGAGATGTTGCAGGGGAGTTGGGAGTGCTGGAAGCTGGAGAGCTGCTCTGTGAGGAGGCCCCTAGATGTGAAGGAAGGGAGATTTCAGTGGAAATGTATACCTTTACAGACACATTAAGAAAAAGCATTATACATTTCCAGTTATTAGCAATAAGGGCTGAAAAGCTTCAGAATTCACTTAGGTGAGTGGTACAAGATCTTCAGACCTGATGTGATGTTACACCGTCCAATTTAGTAATTTTGTAATAATGCCAATTTAAAGAATGTGAAGCACACATACAGCACAGGTTACCATAGTGCTAATTACAGGGTCAGCAAAATTCCAAACCAATTTTACTGTAATAACCAATTTATCACAATTTCAAACCAATGTCACAACAGGAGGCAAACCTATAAAATTCTCAGTTATATCTCCATACAAGCTTAGCAACACTTTTAGACGAAAAATGTTGCTTCTCTTCCCAAAAAATAATATACAGGGTATCCCTGAGAGGGCTCCTATCCTAACCAATTTTGAAAATGTGACACACGATGGAAAAACACTAACATAACCGTGAAGCTTGATGATGGCACGGGAGGCATTTTACATACCAAGGTAAGCCGAGTCTGGCGTGGAGCGGTAGCTCTGTGTTGGGGACCTTGCAGACAGACTGTGTGTCGGTGACCCAGGTAGGCTGTCACTGGAGGATAAAGAACGGTTCAGCGACGACAGGCTGCGGCTTGTGTGCAAGAGGTTTGACTGCTTGGTGATCTTCCTGAACAAAGAACTGCGCTTCTTGGAGCTATATAACAGAAACAATGAGAGAAGGTCAAAATATTGTGTGGGTGATGATATGCATGTTCAGTCACATGACAGACAGAAAAGCAAAGAAGATACTGTATTTGGAACCTACCTCTCCTGGCTATCTTTCACCACCGTCTTCTTGTTGCGCCTTGCCATCTTTGACTTGTAACTTGATTTCCGTGCTGGGCCAATCTTAATCGAGGTGTTTTCAAAAGGTGTTGTAGTCAGTGTCACCTTGTTGCCGCTCTGCCATTACGAAAACAGAAAAATGCTGTTTCTTACATTCAAGTTTCTCATCATGTGCGCATACTGAATAGTTCAATGAAATTCTTACTTGCAGGACAGTTAGAACACTGGAACAACTGTGATAAGAACAGGCCATACTTTTTTATCTAGCTTCTACAAAGTAATATCAATAAGAGATCTGAAGGTCACAAAAATCTTTCTCTCCATCACACTACTTGTTAAATCATTTCATGCATTTGTGGTTCTTTACGTGAATAAAAACTTTCTAACATTTGTGAGAAATCTGCTCTTAATAAGTTACCAGCCACCTGTCTATGTTCCTGTTGCAGAATTTATTTTAGAATAACAGCAGGGATTCACTGTACTAATTCCTTTCTCTGCAGCACACTCTGTCAGGTTATAAGACTGTAGTGACACGGGTTTGGTTCAGGTGGGGATGTGACCAGGTACTCAGAAAACTGACAGAGCTGGTGGAGAAGCTGAGGAAAGCCTTGAGACCCTGGTAGGGAACTGCCAAAAAATTTAATTCTTTGGGCAGGGGGAGCCTGCAGACAAGACCACCAAGGAGAACAGCACCCAAGCTTCTGACATATGGAGTAGGGTGGGAAATGGAAGTGGACCTGGGCAGGCAGCTCCATTTCCTGGTGGAAATTTGAAGCACAACATGGTAGCCAGTATGGTGCTGTGGGTTGCAGCTGAGAAATCTACACTGCAGGTCGAACTCACAGTGCCATGGGAGGAAGAGTACAAAGCGTGCCAATCTGATTGTAGAATGCAGAGAGGGTAGGTGGAGAGCAAGGCAACACCTGGTGCAGGTAGAAGCCAGAAGATTCATTGGGGCTAATCAACAACATGGCTGCTTAGGGACCTTGGGTTATGGGGACGTAACCTGTGTAAAGCAGCAAAGGAGGTATCGAAACAAGCAGAGAAGGGACGTTTCTGGCTGTGGTTGAGAAAATGGGATAAGACTTAGGGTGCAAACAACTCCTCAGATAGGGTAGCTGCAGGGGATCTCGGGGAGACATTCCTATTTATTGCCCCACAACTGGGAGATGTTCTGAGATAAAAAGCAAAACATCTATGAATGGTGGTCCCAGGCTGATGACCCTGTAGCAAAAAAAAATTAAGTGGAACCAGCGGCAGACCTAGTATCTGGCAGGTAGAAGATCAACCTGTAAAGCTTGAAGCCTAATTTTAAACACTTTGATCATGTCACATCTTGATGTCTGTTAGCTTAAACTAAAATGGCTCATATGCTTTAATCTCTTTTCATAGCTCATACCCCTTGGTCCCAGAATCAGCCTAGTTACTCTTCTCTGGACCTTCTCTCGTTCTGCTTTGACTTTTTTGTAATATGGAGACCAAAACTGTACACCGTGCTCCAGATGAGGCCGCGCCAGTGCATTATAAATCTTAAGCATAACCTACCTTGACTCATACACCACGCATTGTGATATATATAATCTCACACTTCATTAGCTTTCTTGATGGACACAGTGACTCCTAGGTCCTTCTCATAAGGGAGACTTTCAGGTTTCAGATCTCCTGTTGAGTATTCACACCTGACACTTTCACTTCCTCCATGTAAAACTTTATATTTCCTTACATCAGATTTCACCCGCCACTAATCTTCCCAAGCCTATAAGCTGTCCAGGTCCCTCTGTAACAATTCAGCTGATTCTATATCATCTGCCCTTCTCCTAGTCTGGTATCATCTGAAAACTTAACCAACTTGTTTATTTTCTTGTCCAGGTCATTTATGTAAAATTAAAAGAGCAGCAGCCCCAGCACTGACCCTAAGAGGGACACCACTTTTTATTAAAATCACCTAATTCTGAGAAAGTACCCCTCACCATTACACTTCGTCCACTATGTTTGAGCCAAATTTGTACCCATCTATACGCCACACCTTATATTCCCACTTTTTTTAGTTAGATCATTAACTGTTCATGTAACACTTTATTAAAAGCCTTCTGAAAATCGCGACAGATAATCTCATATGCACCTCTCACAATTTTGCTTTGTTGTTTCTTCATAGAATTCCAGCATATTCATGAAGCACGACCTTCCACGGCTGAAATCATTCTGACTAATGGTTAATACACCTGTTCCAGACATGTACAGCTGAGTCTTTTTTCCTTAATAAGTGCTTCCATTAATTTACCTTTTATGCACATTAAGCTTACTGGCCTACAATTGCTTGATTACTTTGACAAAATACCAACAAAAAGACAGACAGTCAAAAATGTATACATAGGGTGCAACACGTTAATACAATCCCATACAATATATACAACATGGATTTGTGCAGTGACCCAACTATCAAACTTACAAACAAAGTGATTGTTCCCTTTGCCTTTCTCTATTTCTTACCTTCAGAATGAGTTCCACTACTTCTGTATGCACCAGCCCATGCACAGACTCTCCATTAACATGTGTTATAAGGTCACCGGCGCAGAGCCCTGCCTCCTGGGCTGGACCACCTTCTTCAACATGCTGTAAGATTGAATCGAGAAAATTATTACCAAGGAATTAAAAACATTACAGGCAAAAGTCCCTGGAAATCCTGAAAATCCATTCAGCTAAACACCTCCTGCCAGAACAGCTTCCATAGTCATAGTACAGGATGTATAAAGTGATGAACAACATTGCACACACTTTAGTTTTAGAGCTTTGACGAAATACAAATGATGTTACCTTAAGTGCACCGCGTGTCGGCCTAATCACAGATCCTTTTTATTACCTTGGGTTTTACCAGAGCCATCTTAATCACTGCCTGATTTCGCTTTATCAATAGACTAAGTTTTCACATAATGTCTCTTTAATTTAGTTTAAATACGTAAAGCCTATTCATGGAAAGGAAAGGCATTCCCATAATAGTCTGATTTTGAATTGAAGATCCTCCTCTCTCTCTCAGTTACTGGTCATGAGTCCTGTCTTCAATTTAAACACACAGTATTATGGGAATACCTTTAATTTTTTTTTTTTTCTGGAAATAACCTTTAATAATATATTAGGAAAAATGTATGTGTTTTGCACGTTTTGAGCATACACACGAATAACGCCTATTATGTGACACAAGTAGCATGTGATTTTTTTTTTTTTCCCATGGATGTTTTTCACATCCTTTGCTGTTGAACAGCATTGGTCATCATTGGATTCTATTATATCATCAACTTTTTTTTTCTTTGTTCTGTATGAACATATGAGATTAAAAAAATTTCTCTGCCATCACTACAAACAACACAGGGTAAGTAACATATTAAAAAAATATATCATTGTTGGGGGAGCATTTCTTTAATATATCTTCTTCAACTTGGTTCAAAGTTACAGAGACCACCAGAAATCCCCTAACTGCATAAGTGGTGACAGGAAGAAGAATTAAATGTGACATTTTAAATCAGTGCAGACTTACCCAAACGATATGGTGGACGCTATACACATCGCTGTCACCGATGTAGACGCGGATCGCTCGCAGCGTGAAGCCGTATTTCTTCCCTGAACGGTGAATGGTTATGGGAGAGCGCAGACTAGTGACAGCTGGAGAGTAGTCTCGGCTTGGTGACGAGTCCCTTGAGGAAGGATTGGATGAGAGAGAACGTGGAGACATGGGACTGGCCAGTGGTGATCCACCATGCTGCTCAACTGCAGGAAACAGAGTACATTAGCAGGTCTTGTACCAAAACTATAATTACTAATAACACTATTCTGGGCATGTACCTGTGGGGATGATGACCGATAAGGCTGTGGCTGAGGCAGATTTAATGACTTTGTTTCCAGCTCGTGAGGTGCGTTTATCTGTGGCTTCCCCAGATAGCTGCTGCTGTCTCACTCGTCGCAGTACCAAGTCACTGGTGGCACGGGGAGCAAGAGGATCAGTGCCCACTGACTCTTTTTGCACTCCAGGGAGGTCGCTTGCCTTTGGAGATTTGTCTGCAAGAAAGGAAAGCCAATGTGTATTTTTGTTATTTTCTGTAATACTGTACAGTCACACAATTCAGTGCTGTAAATGATGGCAGCAAACTCTCTAATACCGCTTATAGGGGTGATGGCTGCCTCGTTGGTATCTTTAGAATCTTTTGTTTCAGACTGAGTTCCAGCAGCTAAAGGCCCTCCATCCTGTGAGGCCTTACTCAGGGTTTGCTTGTTGCGAGGCTCAGTTTCTCCCTCCAGGGGTGATGCAAAGCGGTGCGTATCCATAAGAGCGGAGAAGCGTCGACGAGCAGCTAAAGGTGGGCTGGTATCGCTCTCGGTGTACGATGACTCTGAAGCAGACAGACGCTTCCTGCAAATAAGCACATTAGAGGAGTTCCAAACCCAGTTGTTCATCTTGCATTTCTCTCTTTGAACCCGTTGCCACTACACTTTGAGAGTCAATTCCAGATTTTTGCTATGTTATAAATTATTAGTCTGTGGCACGAGACCATGCACACATATGTGTACTTTTGCTTTCAGTATTGTGCGAGTGGCAAGGTGTTGACATGGAAAGAGCAGGCATCAGACTTAGCAGTCTTTGGTTTTGAATATGTGCCAAAACAGTGTCATATTATTAAAATATCATCACTAGATCCTAATGGTTCAATCACATCTAACCCAGAATTCCATCCTGATCACTACAAGATAAAAAATCTAGAGAGGCTTCCCCTCTTGCTGGTGCTTTAATAAGGACAGCAGCACGTTTCTTGCTTTATTTCTGTTTATTTCTACTTTGTGTTCTTATTTTGTCTAACTGGCCCATGTGAGCTTTATTTTTAGAATAACTCGCCCTTTTTTTTGTCGTTGCTTATTTATGTTTGGGAAGGACTAAGAACACCCCCTATGGGGCACACCATTATTTTAAGTATTTTGGGCCTGTGTAAGTATATTGTTCAAAATCTGGGTAGAGTGACCTGTCTCACAAGATATAGTGACTTTTACAATGGTTGCCATATCAAAGGGCTTTATACATACAGTAGCTGGACCTTACTGGTATAGCTCCCATATCTAAAGTGCAGAAGTGTCACTTATTAAAATGAATTCAACAAAATGTAACTGCGGTCTGCCAAACCTATGAGGTCACTCACAACAAGCTCAATCAAGGGCATCATTCTCCATACACCCATTTCCAGGCGCTGGTCGCTTGTACCAATAAGATGCATTGCATTTTTCATTCCAACAGAGGGTGTACTGTATACAGCTGACACCATAACCAAATAAAGGAAAGGTTAAATAGAAAAAATGATAGGAAATGCTACTAGAGGAAGTGCTAATAATCCCACTGGAGCCCACTGACTGTCATAGTGATGGTCTGTTCATGGGGGTCTCAAACTCCTATATATATTTCTTTTAAATTATAGTGTCAGTTTGTGCATTTCCACAGTTTTACAGCATTTGATACAGAATTCTTAATGGCAATGATAATGTTTGTGATGCCTCATTTGTTGGAATGAATTTGCTATGTATTGCAAAATCCATTCCAACAGATGTACATCTCAAATATTACCTGTTGTGGCGGGCGGCCGGGTCCCATGCCCGGCCGGGACGCCCCTTCTACTTAAGTTCCGGGGGAGCAGCCATGGGCTCTTCAGTACCCCCCCTGGGACGCTTGGTGGCAGCCTTCCTGGTTGACGATAGTGCCTCAGTTAACCACAGGGTTCCATGGGAGATGGAGTTCTCCACAACCCTGTGGGGATCTGGGGTGGCCACCAGGGGGTGCTGCATGGATCCTGGAGCCAACATGAACACCTTTACAGCCCTGTCTGGAAGTGCAATTAGTAACAGGTGATCAAGCACCTGGAGCACTTCTGGGTGGGCTATAAAAAGGGCCAGCATCCACCACTCAGGAGCCAGAATTGGAAGAAAGAGGACGAGGTTGCCTAGGAGGAGTGGTGGTGCCAAGGTGGAGAGTTGTGTGTTGTGCTTTAAGTGCTTTGGGGACTGTGTTGTGGCTGGGGGGGGTTCACGGGGAAGACGTGCCCTCCAGCTGAAGAAAATTAAAGTCTTGTTGTGTTTTTACACGTGCCTTTGTGTCAGTCTGTGCTGGGTCGGGCGCTATATAGCACCTTTATCACACTCTGAGTACACCCAATAGAGTGTAGCCGCTGGACAGACAGAAATCGGCTCATATACTGCGCCTTCAGAAACTCTTTAGACCCCTTCGCTAAACTCATTTCAATTTGTTTCTTTCCTCATCAAGCAGCACTCAATACCCCAGAATGAAAAAGTGAAAACTGGATTTTCTTATAGTTATTATTCTTATGCTTCTAAATACCAGTAAAACATTTGTATAACCAGTTTGTAATTACTGGATTGACACCAAAAAACACAAACTGAGAAATTACTGCTTTCTTAATTAACGTGGGAGTCTAATTAAAGGAAGAAACTGATTAGAATGAAAACCTGCAGCCACAGTGAGGCCTCCTGGGCTGAACTTGAGAACCACTGACCTAAAGCCATTTAATGCCATCCTGGCTCAGGGTCACTTAATGTGATTCATATCCGCCCTGCCGTCCACTTTCAATTCCACTCTATGCTATGTTTTTTCATTCAGAGACGAGAAACACGGAAAGCCTATTGAAGCCTTGCCTCAAGGGAAGTCCTGATTGCTCCAGGGACCCCTGAGGCCTGTAAACTGTTTGACAAGGTGGATGAACTCTTGAACCATGCAGACTACAGAACTTACATCTCTGGAGAGCTGGTCCGCCAGCCCTTGTCTCTCATTCCAAAGCTGCCCAGACTCTCCCTCTTGGTCACCTTGTCCTCTTTTTGATTTTTGTGTTCACGCCTGGTCACCGTGGTGGGCTTCTGTTCTTGTTGAGAGAGATGCTCCATACTGCTGTAAACCTGGAATCAATTGGAAAATTCATCCACATTAACAAAAACAGGAAACAGGCCACAGTTTTGCGATCTTTGCAATAGATTTCCCTATGAATGCATTTTATTTGGCAGTCACCCATAACCTTAGTCAAGGGGAACTTAAAAATTGCATTGTGTTACAAACTCAAATTGTTAAAACTGTAGCACTTCATCAATGCGATCCTCGTTTGATTATAGAAAAGCATTGTCTTTGCATTATCTTACAAATTAAAGTCACATCCCATGCAAACCTGCTTAATCCTATTCAGGGTAGAAGGGGGCTGGAGTGCCTGATGAAATCTACGCACAAAGTGGGAAACAAACTGGATTGTGTGGGTCCATGCACACAAGCAACTATATCCCTTATTGGGGGCTGTGGTGTGTGTGTCTTTAGAATGTGAGAGAAAAACTATAGAATATGAAGAAAACCCTGAGCCAGCATAGGGAGAACATCCAAACTCCACACAGACAACAACCGAGCAAGGACTCTGAGGACGCAAGGTCTGTGAAACAGCAACACTAACCACTTCACCACCGTACCACTACCAGGCAATAGCATTATTAAAACAAGAACTAATTATGACATCAGGCCTTGTTTTACTTGTTACTCAACTTTTTAAATTGAATTTCTCTTAATTTTAAATTAATATTTTTGATGTTATAGTGCCAGTAGGACACTGCTGTTTAGAAAAGCGTATATTTAAATCGAGTCTTTGTTCCACACTCCTCCTCCTCAGACAGGTAGCAAGCAAATGAGGGGCCCTTTACCCCTCCCTGGCCCATCCCACACCATGCCCTCCCAAAATAACCCTACCTTGCTGAATCTGGGAGAACAGGAAGAAAACTGGCGGATCTCCACAGGCTCATCATCATTGGTGTCATCTTCGTCGTATGAGTTGATGTGATGGTAGCGCTCCGAGCGAGCTGTGGGCAGACAACAAGGTCATTTGAAAGTTTGCATTCTGCTTGTCGAACTGTAGTGTTCATGCTCACTGATCATTGCTTGCCATCTGTCTTTGCTGGCAAGGAGGGCCCTGGGGAGTAAGGGAGCCCAAAAGGCATTCCAGGTGTGCCTCTAAGACAAATAAACATGGAGAATGTGTATGTGCTTAAAGAAGCACTTCTGCTAGCCCGTCAGACATTGGCCACTGGAACTCTACAGCAGTCAATTTACGATTATCAAGTTACAGTCCACATCCCCCATACTGTGACTTTGGGATCCTATAGTGTGTGGATATTTACTTACTTCATACATTAAAATGTCACTCTGAGAAACATCTTGACTAACATGGAGCTAAGAAGGCCACAAAAGTACGCAAACACTCCTGTAGCTGACAGCACACCCTGCTCCTTTAAGGAATGTCATGGCATATAGAAGCTGTACCTCCCGTAATTCCAGACATAATTTACTATTTAGGGGAACATAAAACAACCAAAAAGAACATGTAGGAGAGCAAAGCGCACAGCGGGGCCTTCAGAGTTTGGCATTAGATGAGCCTGAGCCTTTATGAAGGGGATTGTCTGTTTTCATCAATGCAGAGAAACACTGGGGGTCTAATTCAGACAGGACCACAAGGAAGAAGCACCCTTTCTTTTCTTTGCCTCCCTCCAGCAGCATTAGGTACATGGCAGGAATCAGTTGTGAAAAGGATGGCAGTTTAACACAAGGCACACTCAGTGCAGGGCAATGACCACTTTAGAAGTGCCAATTCATTTAACCTGCATGTCTTTGTGATGTGTGTTCTGTATTTAGTAATTAATTATAATCTACACTTGTATTTTAACTGAGAATTGTTCACAGTGCTCTGTACCTGTACTCGGTGAAAAGCACTATACAAAAATAAGTTGTATGTGGAAGAAAAACAGCAACACCTGGAGAAATAAAAACACATAAACATTGGAAGAACTGTGCAGAGACTGTGACTGGGCCTGATATGTGACACAGGACACGGAGCTGTGAAGGAGCAACTCTAACCTCTGCTCCACGGCGCCTCACTGGCCCCTATCAAGAAACAAAAAAATGAGTAGATTTTTATCATGCATTTCACCATGAACCTGTGCTGGAGCGACAACTTCACATTTTACATAAAACTAAAGTGAAGTGCTTTTTGCTGCAGGTTGTTCTGATAAGCTCTACTGAACTGTGACTGAACATAAACTGTTTACCTATAAATCTGAAACTTTACTCACAGATGTTTCATGCTAGGAACGGTGGCCATGGCACTCTGCATTCAGTACATTATATACATTAATGTATTTTGTCTATATTTAGACTGTTTTCTCTATGTATATCTGTAATCAGAATAATAAGTTTAATGTCACTGTGCTCTGTACAAAAAATTATTTTATAAATCCACTCGCATGTACAGGCCAGGCCAAAGTTAGCACACAGGGGCTCTCAGCATTTAGAACTGCTAGGAATGCATTTGAAGAGAGAAAGGTAAAACTACGAAAATAGGCATTGTACGATTTCTGTATGTTAGAGATGAAACTGAATCTCCTTGCCTTGTTTGGGACCTAAGTAAGGGCCTGCACATGGAGAAAACAGTATAAAAGACTTGGACAGTAGTCAAGTCTTTGAAGCCGACAGACAGATGGGTGATATCGTCACCCATCCTGAAAAGCATTCCAGTGAAGCGACGAAAAATGGCAGACTGTATACATCGAGATCCCACCTTGATAAAGTCTTGTCATGGCTTCCTGTCTGTAGTACCGCGTAAATCGTCATTAAAGAAAGCGAAGTTATTTTCTCTTATGTGATTTCTTACCGCCATATCACTATGGGAGGGATATCGCCTTTTAATATTATATGTATATAGTTTCGGGTTACTTAAAACGCCACAATTACAAAAGAACTTATCCCAACTAGGGAGCTATCGCCCCCTACAGGGAACAATATCCTAAGTTAGAATGACTGGTCAGTATAGCTCAAAGGCCTGTGGTATGGATTCATTCCCAGAGATGCAGTACAGACTCTTGACAAGATACAGTGTTTTTAACATGCAGTACTTTCATGATTAAAGCTTTAAGCTGAGCCATCCACCATTAAAATAATCAGGCATTTACATGTGGGTAGCATCACGGTGTCTTGGAACCCAATGTGGTGAATGTTATGTAATGAATGGATTGCCAGAGGCCAAGTAAGAAGAAAAGCTTATTTATCTGGACATCAGCAATGCTGTCTAAGACCCAGCATAACTTCTGAACAACGTGCCACCTGGGGGTCGCTCACTCACTCGCGCGCTCTCTCACTCTCTCACACAGATGCTTCCTTTTTGGGCTCTGGTTATCAGCTTTCATATTCTTAGCAACAGTATCATTTGATTTTTAATTTCATCAGTGTAAAGCTTTTTATTTTTAAGACAAGGGTGAATTTTTATTAGGACTTTATATTCAGACTTTGGTATTATTCATTTACTTTTACAGCTTTGCCTCATTTCATTTGCTACTAAATACTGCTTTGTATTAAACTCCTATTCTTTCTGTGCACATCTTGGGATATTGAGGAAATAAAGTAAATACAGGGCATCTGGTGTGAGTAGTTTGTCACTTCTGTCCCACAGGGTTAGACAGGAAAGGAGGGGCAGCACCAACAGTGAGCAGCATGGAAAGGAGTAACGTGCCTTTGGTAAATGATATTAAGGGATAAGGTGCTGTAGCCTCCGTTGTCTTGGGGATACCCAGTTGGTTTGCTTTAGTCTATGCTAATAAGTGTCTATCAGGAGTACCGCTTACAGTCAGGGATTGTGTGTGTGTGTGTTTTCAGTTTAGGGTTTGTGGGAGTAGGCCAATCAATAACAAATCTAGTAATCACTACTCAACCTACAAAATACAGAACTTTACAGCAATCTGGAGGCTGAATAAGAAAAAGAAAGAAAGAAAGAAAGACTTGAAAGTAAACTCACTGTCAAAATAGCTGGTGTCCTCCTCAGACTCCAAATGTGGAATGAACTCGGCCTTCTGCCGCAGCAGGCTGTTCCAGTCGAGCTCCTTAAAGAAGGCATGTTGCTTGACTTCAAAAGCCCCTCCTAGGAAACGGGGAAACAAAACTCCATTTAGTTGCAGAAAACAAAGGTGCAGGAGCTTGATGGGTAAGCTGCAGACTAATTCTGCTTTAATCCTCTACCTGTTCCTAGCCGGAGTAATGGGTCAGTCTGGAGCAGTGCAGAAATGAGGTTCTGGGCATCTGACGGGAGGGCTTCGTCCCCGTCTGGCCAGGCAATTTCATCTGAGTAGACAGAAAGGTGATGGATGCACTTGGTGAACACTTTTTTCTTTCCAGTAGCCTTTTGTTTTACATTCAGATGTTACAAAGTGAAGGCCAGGATCTGGAGTAGCTCTTGGGAACTAACTGAAAAGCGGATTGGCTGGGTGGCACAGATACTATTAATGAGCTCAGGAGATGCCTCCTAGATGCACCCTAGTATGAGACTGGTTTAATGTTTGAGTGTATCATGGCCTTGGCACTATGCCGTTGCCAAACCATGCTAAGGTTTTCTTGTTATGCATGGGCATACTGACACCGGCCACCTGAGAGACCCAAGTGGGTGTTACGGACAATGATGCACGAATGTGCCACCGCTTAAAGTGATTTTTTAAAGAGTCAACTAGGGGTATGCTGGGTCAAGGCCAGCATCAAAACTAGGCAGTCAGGATATGGGAGAAAGGTTTTAATATAGATGTAGTGAAGAGAGGGATGAGGAAAAGGTGTGGCAGGTAAACGCCTTTTACAGCCACATCTCTGGACTCAGTTATGTCAGGGAGAGGGCATCAGTGTATACCCTGGCAACCTCAGAGTTGGGAAAGCCCTCCAAAGTTCCCACCAGTCTTCTACAGTATATATAAAGTGCCCAGTACCCATAAGTGTTCACACACTGCCTACCCTCCTTCCACATTGTGCCAACAAGTAGTTTGAGAGAATGGGACTGGTGCAATGCCAGCTTGACACAGAGGCCAATTAGTCCCACCTTAATAATTCAGGAGTCTGCTGAAGAGTACCCTGTAAGTTCCTTTCCCTGTGCCTGCCCTTCATGTAGTATACTTTTATTGCCTGGGCAGCAGGGCACTATACATATGACAAATAAAGATAAGTGACACAGTGTCTGAGTGCTCTGGTCCTGTCAGCAGTGATATGCACCATATGTAGATACACAGAACTGAATGTAAGTCAAGATATTAAATATGGAAAATCAGTCCCCGGCTATAAGAGGCAGAAGCATACCGCTGATGACCTGTCCAAAAAGTTCCTCAGGGGTATCCCCAAAAAAGGGCACGCAGCCCACCAGGAACTCATACAGGATAATGCCCATCGCCCACCAGTCCACTGGTTTGCCATATCCCTGACGCAGAATAACTTCAGGAGCAATGTATTCTGGGGTGCCACAGACCTAAAGAAAGAAGGGAAAAAAACCAACACAGAAAGTCACTCTGGTGGAGCCCTGATATCTCTGTGGTATTCAGACAGGCTGATAGTGCCCACTGTGTTGGCATCAGCAAAGTGCAAGCCTCACTACTAGAGCGCAAATGCATTACATGTTGACAAGAAAATCGTACTTTGGCATCCTAAAGTGTGCCCCTGCTGCTATACCAAATGGTCTAAGCCATGAGCATCAATGGGCAAATCTGGGAGCTTTAGTGCCTGAAGTGCAGAAATCGAGATTCCCAATTCCTATGATGCTTGGCTGCACCCTGAATGCACAGCGGCCTTGGGTGATTCTACCACTCACCTGCTTGTCTAAAAATTCCCTGGCATCCTTCTCGATGTGCCCCTCGTACAGGTTGGTAGTCATGCTCATGAGTCCTATTTTGGATAATCCAAAATCTGTCAGCTTAATGTGACCCATTGATGTGATCAGAAGACTGAGAAAAGAAGAAGAAAAGAAAGTCGCTTACGAAGGCATACACGTAATGCCAATGGCCTTTTTGTACACATACGCCATGCCAACACAACGTTTTGATGAATTCTGCTTGGCTGAACATCCAGTATGTGCATTTGTCAGACAGAGTGGCACAGGGAATGAATGGCTAAGCTAGGGCCAAATGTTTATAAATGGCAGACTGCAGTGACAGAAAGGGACCCCATGGAGAACACTGATGGCCCACTGTTTATAGGCCTACCTGCGAAAAATAACCATCTTACTAGAAAAGCAAATATATAAAACTAGATAGGAGTGAAATATTTTGAATGATTTATAATAAATATCACATGAGAGTGTACAAGATGATTAAAAATATAAAGACTTAACTATAATAAATGGTGTGTGTATGTATTTACAGTATATTGGGTGTGTGATATACACACACAGTGCCTTCAGAAAGTATTCAGACCCATTCATTTTTTACACAGTTTGTTATGCTGCAGCCTTATGCTACAATCATTGAAATTAATTTTTCCCCACATAAAGCAACACTCAATACCCTAGAACTGACAAAGCGAAAAACAGGATTTTAGGAAGTTTTATAAATTTAGTAAAAATAAAAAACTGAAAAATCCCATTGACACAAGTATTCAGACCTAGTAAACTAGCCTTCTGGGTTTATATCCCACACCCAATTGTTTTCTGTGAAAAGTCTGCATGTTCTCTCTGTGTGGACAATAAATTTTTCCTGTTATCCCCCCATGGCCCTGAAGTGGATTACGCAGGTTTGACAAAGTGCATATGTATGCATTTCCCTTATCTGCAGGATTTTAAATCACAATATGTCAATGCTTATGACTGTGCAGGAGCCTGCATGTGTGTGTTGGGCTGGCACACATGTTCTTACTTGTCAGGTTTCAGATCCCGGTGGACGATTCCATAATTGTGCAAGTATTCCAATGCCAGGACTGTTTCTGCAAAGTAAAGCCGAGCCATTTCCACTGGCAAAGCGCCGATATTCTTCAACAGCGTGGCACAGTCCCCACCTTGGAAAGAACACAAGATTTGAGTGTAGGGCTGCCAGGGCACATTATAGGTATGGCTGTTGTGTTTGTGTGCTTTTTATCCATAGGCAGCAATAGACAGACACCAATGAGAAAGGTCCTAACAAAGACTACTGAACATGCCCCGTACATCTCCCTGAGGGCCATTCTATTCCTCTATTATGGTCACATACAGCGTTAGGGTCTACTAGTTTGCTTGAGCCACCTGTATGATGTAACCTCACTGAGCTAGGAGATAGAAGAAAGGCTCAGTTGGAGGTGCAGATTTGAAATATATGAGAGTTATGAGGGAGTTGTCCAGAAAAAATGGGAGCAATGGATGGGGTGTTGTTGTCTGAAGGAAACAGCCCTTTCCACTGGAGATTTGTATTGGAACTACTGGGATTAGGATAGAGGCTGAATGGAGGTCATGAGGTTAGTAGACAACCCCTACCACCTCTTTACTCCACCCTATCAATTACAGCAAATGTTTTGTCCAGAGTTTGGGATCAGTGTTCACTGTCTGAAAGTACATCTTACCCTCCACGTACTCCATGACCATGCAGAGGTGGCGGCGTGTCTCAAATGAGCAGAACATGCTGACCACAAAGGGGTTCTCTGCAAATGTCAGGATGTCCCGCTCCACAAAGGCTTGTTGGATCTGGTTTCTCAGAATCAGGTTCTGCTTGTTGATCTTTTTCATGGCAAACCGCTGCCGGGTCTCCTTGTGCCGCACCAGGTACACCGCTCTGTGGGCAAAATCAGAAGTGACAGCCTTTTGTGACTGGCATGAATAAAGCAGTTAGTGAATTAATAAAGGGGAACAGCACGTGTGAAGGGGTGGGCAGCGCCAGGCATGAACCTCGTTACAGCTTTCGCAGGAATGTACTCACCCATATGCTCCATTACTGATGAGCTTAATGTTTTGGAAGTCCATTTCACTGGGTGGCTTCTTAGCTTTGACATGACCCTAAAAATCAGAGCACATGGATAATTAGGTAAAAAAAAACAATTATGGCACCCCAGACCAGCAGTATGCTATTTTTATTTAGGGTATTTCCATCAAGAAAGATTTAAATGACTGTCAGTCAGCTGTTTTTTTAAAGATTTCGCCAGACCTCAGTGTGAGTAATAACCCATCTCTGAATTCTATGATAATGTCAGTTCCTGGGATCTCTAAAATAGGCCTGTGAGAACAGAGTTAAGTCCATGTGCCTGGTGAGACAGTTTTTCATTAGAAATACAGTAATTGTGTAATTATTGTGCTATAACAATAATTCAAGATCCTGCTATGCAAACCATTTCACTGTACTCTTTACATGTGACAATAACTTTGAACTTGAATGGGATGTCAATTCATTAAAGGACTCGCATACACCAGGCAATATGGAGTCATCATTCACAGCTGCAATGCAAAAAAGTACAACTTCCACAAGAAGAAACCCAGATGGCAAGTAAACCAAGGTTGAAATACTGCAAAGTAGTAACTTTACATGTTGAGCCACTGTGCCCATTGAAGTCAGAACACACTTATACAGTATATGCCTGTCTTGCTATCTGTTATTTAGAAATGTAGTAGCAGATAAAAAAGAAAAAAATTCAATCCCCTTTCACCCAAAATGAGAACGAGTCCACAGCGGCTCAGTTCAGACGTACCTCGACTGAATCATCTGTCTCTGGGGTGTTGGCTCCTTCGCTATCATAGCTTTCAAGATTTACCACTTCTGCAAAAAAACAAAGCAAAAAACATCTTCTCATAGACAGCTTTTTTCTTCTTTTGTTGTGTACTTCAAACGCCTGCTAGTCAGCTCAATGAACAGTTGGACAGACGAAAGGAACCCACTGAGAGCGCCACTCTGCTCTCCTTCTGGCTTGATGCGCGCAGTACATGCACCCCCTGGGGATCTGGATCACTATCAATTATGTTCCACTTTTTTCCCTTCAAAGGCTTCAGTGAGACTGAGTATCTACCTTCATTGGGCTGTCTCTGCTTGATTTATAGTACGCCTGATGGCAAGATGGTGTACCAGAGTTAAGTACGGCCTGGTACCATCTTTGGCCCAGGTAGTCGTCTGGGAATCTCCAGTTATTCAGGTCTCTTTCTTGTTTAGGGACTGCTGCGTTGTAATATCAAAAACGATATATAAATGAAAATAAGTATTATATTATATTAAGTGGTGTTAAACTGAGATCTTGGACTGCTGCACGGGTTGCAGGTTTTCACTTCAGTCACTTTTTAAATAAGTAACCAATTATCACTGCTAATGGAACATCTTCTTTTGACTTAATTTTATTTGACTTGCTTTTCAAGATTAATTTTTCTTACAACAAAGACTTACAAAACCAGACAACAGATGACTAGCCAACTTAATCCCATTTGCTTCTGTGTGTCCATCATTTATTTAGACCATATCTGTCTCAAATGTTTGAAAAGAAAAAGTGAAGGTCTGAGAAATATTTTCTGATCCACAAAACATTTGGATGGTGCTCAAATAAAAAAAGGAAATCAAACGTTTTGGAAATATCTGGAGTGGCATATTGAGAGCTCTCACAAGCCACAGAAGTAAATAACAGGATTCATTAACAACAAGAATTGGCTTCTAATACAGAACGTGGGTGGCAGAAAATGGTGGCTCTTAAGAAACTGTGTATGAAAATTCTTGAGCTAGTTAGTATTATATTATATTATATCTTTATATATAATACACTACCGTGGCTGTCCATTTGTCTGTCCAGGATTTTAAATCACCTGTAGCTTGAAAACCGTTTGACCTATTGACCTGAAATTTGGTACACATATACTATGTGTATCTGCTTTTGGAGTGATGATTGACCTCCAAGGTTATTCGTGTTTTTATTTTATTGTAGAATCAACTCTCGCCAGCAGCCAGTAGGGCGGCCGTGCGGCACATGTGTACAGGCGCCATTCTCATTCCCTACCACCTTCGCCGTCACTTCCCCTACCTCTTCATATCTTAAGTCTTCAATCTACCTCTGAGCACACGAATGCTAAATGTACAGAGAAAGAATATGAAAACTATAAATGCTCAAGCCAAGTGTATTCACTGCATGTAATCGTGCAGTGCGCCATTACTGGTATTATATTATATTATATTATATTATATTATATTATATTATATTATATTATATTATATTATACACTTTCAAACACTTGTCCAGTGTCGGATAGGAGGTAGCCAGTGCTGGTCCAGGTAACATTAGATGTAAGGTAGGAATCAGTGGTTATCAGTGTAATACTCCTACTTAATCCAATTCAGAGTAGCAGGAGAGCCAAAAACTTATTCAAACAGCACTGAACGCAAAGCAGGAAACAGACATAGATGGGCTGCAAGCTTATCATAGGACCTGCTCTTGAACACAAACACAATCACACAGGGGCCAATATGGAATCACCAGCACATCTTTGGGGATCTGGAAGGAAAACACAAGTGCTTAGTGGAAAACCCATACTGACATAGGGAGAACATGCAAAGTCTGCACAGATTGGGTATGGGTGCTGAATGTTCATTATATTATATTATATTATGTTATATTATATTGAATAATGGTGGTTCATGTGCTTCTCACAAAACATAGCACCCCAGGTCATGTTGACATCATTGTCATCCCCTTACTGTGTGTACAATTGTCTGTTGCGTTCAGAGTGTATGATTTGCACTCTCACAGGCGGCCAGTTTGATGTGCCTTACTGTCATCAGATGTTGCTGCAGTTCTTTTCCTGTCAGACATGCCATGTGTTTGCCTCCCTGTTCTTTGTCACTTGCCGTAAGAAGGGCCTGAAGCTCAATAACGTGATGGAGGAAGCCCACACCTCCAATTGTTTGGTCATGTATGACTTTCTGTTACGCTTGGAGTGTATGACTTGCATTTACACTAAAAACGAAATGTGCTTGATTGTCAGCAGAGGTCGCCATAGTTTTCTTCCAGTCAGCAATGCTATGTACCCATACCACTGTTCTTTCCTTGTCAGCCAGGATGCATGGCCATGCCACCTCTTGCCATTAGAAGAATCCAAAGTCTAATTATGTGGGTGATGTAGCCCACATCTCCAGTTCTTGGGTCGTGTTATGTGTATCACGTCACAAGCCCTTGATTAAGACCAAGATCAAGGTTCAGTGCCCAATGGGCATACAGTTCTTAGCATTTTACATATAAAGATTAAAAAATAAGTCAAGCAGTAATAAATCTATATTGACATTATAAAATTGATTTCAGGCTTTAAGATGTTTGAATGGTATCTTTAAATCACTATTAGGTATTTCAAAATGTGCCACAGCCAGGCCTTTAATGACCTCTTGGGCACGGCCATCAGCAGTGTGTCTGTTTGCAGAGAGAGTGTCGATCTTGTTGAGAGGTTTACTTACCTCGGCAGTGACATTCATGTCTCTGGTGACTCTTCCTGTGAAGTCAGTAGATGGATTGGGAGAGCATGGGGGGGTCATGAGGTCACTGGAAAGGGGTGTGTGGCGCTCCTGATATCTATGCAAAAGGATGAAGGTCCAAGTCTTTAGAGTCCTGGTGCTTCCTGTCTTGCTATATGGTTGCGAGACATGGACGCTATCCAGTGACCTGATGAGACGAAGACTGGACTCCTTTGGTACTGTGTCTCTTTGGAGAATCCTTGGGTACCATTGGTTTGACTTTGTGTCGAATGAGCGGTTGCTCATGGAGTCCCGAATGAGGCACATTATCTGCATTGTGAGGGAGCGTTAGCTACGGCACTACGGCCATGTGGTGCGTTTCCCCGAGGGTGACTCGGCTCATAATATCCTCATTGTTGGGGACCTGAGTGGCTGGACCAGGCTAAGGGGTCGCCCACGTAACACCTGGCTGCGACAGATAGAGAGACATTTCCAGAGGGTGGGACTGGACTGTGTGTCTGCCTGGGGGGTTGCAAACCGGGATCCCGAGTTGTTTCGTCGTGTGGTGGGTGCGACAACACACTGTACCAGTGCATGCTCCCCAACTTGACTTGACTTGACTTGCCACAGATGCAGCCATGTTCCAATCTGCATTTCATTTTAAATAATCTTATTAGAGTTATAAAGCCTGTTCATTTTTGTAGAATAAGCCTGTGCAGAGTAATAGGATTGTGAAGGCCTCCTCTTATTTTGATTTTTTATTTCTCACATGAAAAGTAATTGCAAAAAATTCAAATAAATGTGTACTGCCTTGTACTGTATTATATGTCTGAAACCCTGCTCTTCAACTAAGCCCCTCGACACTTGACTTCAGGTGGGCCAGTTTCACTAATAAACAGTTCTGCTGGAAGTGTGTCTAGACTTATTAAGAAATGGGGATTTTCTCCAAATGGGACGGTTCGTCAAGCAGATTGTAAAATTTCTTGAGAGAAAAATAAGAGTAGTGCTCACCCTCCAGGAGGTCTCGTGTCAGGCCCAACTGGCTAATGATATATCGTGGGATGTCTGTCTTCACAAGGTGACCCTCTTTGGCATGGTCCTCGGCTGCTTCCAGAAGGTGGTAGAACTCCTCAGGATTAAACTCCTAGCAAATATAAGACTAGGTCAGAAAGTCCTTGACCATGCAATCTAAGAGTCGATGGCTTAGAGGTTACTGATAATGTAGATTTCCAGCAGACTTTACTAGGGACTCCATTAATAACTGGCAGATTACAAGGAAGAATGGCCGTGCTGAAGATGGACTTGGGGATTTCAATACTTTTGGGGATACACCACTATAGGCCAGTAACACAAACTGGGCATTTGTCCTTTTAAGACACCAGACATTTGTCCTATCCTAAAAATGACAGGAGAGCCTAGTGATGGGAGCATGTACTGAAACTCGGCAGAAGGAGCATGCAGCATACAGGGAGTGACACAGGTGACAATTTCTGCATCCCTTTAATGGGATACAGAAGCTTGCTGAGTAATATACTGTCTATATCAAAATTAGACAGTTGGTGTAGTAGCCCTGGTTGAGAGTAAAATTTGATTTTAGAGCTGTCATGTTTGCACCAAAAGGATTGGTCAGTGTTTCATTATCAACAGAAAAACACTCCACCAGAATAGGACATTCTAATTAGATGGTAGACAGGTAAAGTGACCTGCTTAAGGTCATTAATATTTCACCTGCTACCTCGAGAATCGAGTGCACCATTACTAGTCCTTTTGGTATGTGCATTAAGTGGAGCTGAGGTGCTGAGCGTACTTGTGTTTTATTTTAATTCAGTTTTGCTGGATGCCTGCACATCATCCTACCTCAGGTCTTCAAAGAATTAGGGAGCCCGGCAGCTATCTAAAGATAAGATCCAAGCAGTGGGCCATCATAAATTCAAGATAAGTTGCTTACCAGACACTCAAGCAATCGAGCCGGCCGGGAGATGATGATGAGTAGCTTCTTCACCAGCTGAGTGACAAAGGCCACTTCAGAGCTCTCGGAGCGCTCAAATGCCTAAAGTGAGAGAAGAGGAAGATCCTATTAGGAAGGAGACATTTTAAACCTGACAAGATGCAACTCATTGAAATATGAGGCCAGAGGCGGCCATCAAGCTTGTTTGTTTAGCTTATAGCTAAGCTGTTCCAGTGTCTCATCCAGATACTTCTTAAAATTCCTTGTTGAACAGCAGTTTCCACTTTTTGATAGACACAAGCACTTATGGAGAGGAAGCATCAATCCATTCAATAAGTAACATCCTCATCTCTTAAGAAACAATACCCAGACAGTGTAAATCTATGGATACAGTCCTTTTAAATAATGTAAAGTAATTGTTGAGTGCTGGATCCTCCAAGCTAATTAGAAAGAGACATATGAGCTGGAAGAACAAGCAGAAGAACTTGTGAGTAGAAGAATGCATTGACATACAGAGTGATAGGTTATTAAGACCTTCAGAATGACGTACAAGAATTTATCAGTTATGTACAGTCATTATTGTACATTATTATAGACAGCTTACATTATGGAGCAGAAGGACCACTAAGGTGAATGATAACACAAAGAGTAACTATGAACATAGTGTGTGTAAAATAGAAATACACCGGCCAAGCAGAGGCGCACTTACATTTCGCAAGAGTTTCTCGAGGTTCTCCTGCAGCTCCAAGAAGTAGACAGTGCTGACCACTCCCTCACGAGACTTGTCCAGGCAGTCCCTCGCGAGCTCCACAATCTGGTGATGAATGAAGCTGAGGACTCCATCAGCCAGAGGAAGGACACTCTCCGGAGAGAATGATGAGATGAAGTCAGACAGACGTTCCTCCATCTGTGCTGTTGCCTAGGAAAGCACAGGACGAGATATTTATGGCCGCCATACAGATCTCTCTCTCTAGTGGTCAGTCTGTTGTTGTTCTATACTGTTAAGTACAAAGTTCAGAGTAAAATCTAGGAGGCCTTATGGTTGTGCCCCTGCTTGGGATGTCACACCTCATTCAGGAAGTCTTCTGTTCTACATTTAAGGCTGTTAGTGCCTTTGTTTTTGGGGTGTCAAATTCAGATCTTGGAGGGCCGCAGTGCATAGCCACTTTCTTAATTAGTAACCAGTTGTTGCTACTAAAGGAACAGAAACATTTTGCCTTAATTTTAATGGACATGCTTTCCAAAATCCAGACTTCTTATTTGTTACTTTTTTTCTTTACCAGTAGGCAAACAATGAGATGCAAAGTGATGACCAGCAAACACAGGGGTCTCATACAATCTCGAGTGCCACCATTTTTGCTCCAACCGATTTCTATTTAGCTCTTAATGAAACACGTTTATGTACTTTTTTTGGCTTATTACTTCTCTGATTCTGTCATGGCTGACATTTCCAAAACTGTTGGTTTTCCTTTTTCATGCGGTCAACATCCAAATGTTTTGTGGACCACAGCAGATGCGTTTTTCCCAGACCTTGACAATTCTTTTTCTTAAATATTTTATTGTGACAGAAATTGTAAGAAAAGACACAGGTGCCAATGAGAACCTTAGTTAGCAGTGTCATCTGTTGGCTTGCATTGCCCCCCATTATTTTTGGCTGCTAAGTACATTAAAAACAAAACATTTAAAATGCAACTCATTTAAAATCAAGGTGACGCAGCACTCTCCATTATCATTAGTTCTTGATTGCTAATGAAGAAAGTGGCCTGAAGGAAAACATGCAGCCACTGTGGCCCTATAGGACCAGAGTTTGACCCCCTTGTCATTAATCTTGGTAAATGCGCCTGGGTTTGTGAGTTTGTTTGCGAGAAAACAGAGAGAAGATGCCATCTGATGCTCATGAGCACACTCTGACCCACTGACTGCTTATCAGTTTGGTGCAAAGGGCTTCTGGCTGGTGGCACCCCTCTGACTGTTGGGGATCCCGTCTAAAAGCCAGTATGTGATCTTGTGCTGCTCTCTGGTATGTTCTTTTGTGTTTGCAGAAGGGAATTATAATTGTGTAATTTACGACAAGTGCTATGTGAAGGAAAGGGAAATGACTGATAGGAAAGGTACGGCAAAGACCACTTAGGGGTCCCAGGCTAAGGTGCTACCATAACTCCACTAAGCAAGCTGTTTTACCTGTTAGTACTACTACATACTGTATAACTACAGCTTGGTGAAAGGCATAAAGACTGAATGAACACTACCAAATGAGCTTGTCTTTACTTCAACTGTACGTACAGTTACCGTTCCTACACGGACAAAAGACGCTGTGCACAGCATGACTCTAATCTGATGGAAAATGCACCATATTGTTTATATAATGTACAGGGTGAGTCAAAATTATGTTAACAATAATGATACTGCTATGTATATACTTATATACAATTTTTGTGGACAATTTATGTGCCACATATGGTAAATGTGTTAAACATGATGGCGAACAGATTGAGACATTCCTGTAAATCATGCTGCACATATGAAATATGTTTTATGAATACGTTGTTTCTGCCATTCAAATGTTAACATAATTTTGACTCACCCTGTACTTTGAGATATTGGCTACTTTAAAAAAAAAAGAATTATCATCTGTGTCAATTGGTCATTTGGTTTGTTAAAACACTGCATAGCAATTATGTGACTTGGCGTGATTACCATTTGATGAGAGGCACCATATTTCATTAACTTGTTGATTGTGTAAATCTTAGCAAGTTATATAACTTGTCTTTGCTTAAACCGTAAGTCATTCTGCTATTGTTCCAATGATGAAAGGCACTGTATTCAGGACAAATAACACAATGCTGGTCATTTAACTTTCAAAGCCTAGCAAAATGTAAGCTAATGCTAAATGTACCGTACTGTTCACATCATATGCTTTGAAGTACTGGACACATCTAGAAGATGATGTCAGCTCGTTCGTTCTTACATTAAAAATGTGTAACCTGATATCATTAGACGTCAGTGAAAGGCGCTATGTGAAACATAAAGCTGAATGTCTGCTTGTGTGTGTTTGTCCAGTATGCAAATCCATACTGTTGAATCTGTGTCTGAAAAAATTTTGTACAGATTCTTAATTTGTACAGACGAAGACTGGAGGCTGTGTGTGCATAGATTTGTACTGAGGAAGACCACAGGCTATGTTTCATTCCATAATTTAGTCACTTCTCCTACCACAAGGCAGCCCCAGGTACCCCTGCTTGTATTTTTCTTGGTATGCAAACCCGCACCAAATGTTGCACAAAACTGTACTGCGGAAGACCACAGACGTTGTTTAGTTCTGAAATGTAGTTGGTTCCACAACCCCGTGTAACGCTGCTAGTATAAAATATATACTGTGCTTGTTGATTGTGCAACTCTTACTCAGTTATACAGCTTTGTCTGTTCCTCATTTGTATATTCTGCTCTTAGAGTGAAAGGCACTATATCAAATACAGAATAAATGACCCTTTTACATTTGGAGGAATAAGTAAATAAGTATGCAAATAAATAAAAGGACCATGAAATGTGACAATAAATAATACCAACATGAAATGTGAGTATAAATAATTAAATGTGTCACAAAATTTTTTTTTTCTTATTTCTTTATGTATATGTGTAATGAATTCTTCATTTCAGTGGCACCACTTACAACATGAAATATGCTCTGAAATGAAAACTGTCACTTTCACTCGTTAAACTTGAGAGGGTGAGCTCTAGCTAGCTCTGTGTTTTGACTGGTGAATTGTCCACTGAGTGGACGTATGTGCTTTGCATGACTTGGAAATCCTGAGGATCAAACTCATGCTCAGAGCTGTGACTGTGTGCGTTGGATACAACTTGACTGTGCAGAGCAGCTTCTTTAATTCAAGAAACTCTGAATTCATCGTTAGGAGTCTGCTGTGTGTGACCATTGATGTCCAGTGGTTCACGTCCACTCTACCGATGACTCGCCAATCAAAAAAACAGTACTAGTTAGAACCCGCCCACCCAACTGTGATGAGTGAAAGTGACAGCTTAGCTTTAGCGCTTATTTCACATTGTGTACAGTGTCACTGAAGTCAAGAAGTTGCAAAAGAATTAAGTAAATACATAAAGAAATAAGGCACAAAAATATATCTCATGACACCTTTAACCACTTAGATTCACATTTCGTGTTTTTATTATTTATTTATTGTCATATTTAACTGTACTTTTATTTATTTGTATGTTTATTTTTATCCAAAATAATCCTTCATATTTTCAGGTTGGTGAAAGGTGCTACTGTACTGTATATAAAAAAAGATAACCTGGTTAAGAGATATGTAATTTGTGCTTGAACTGTACACTCTATTACCACTTTATTCTGAAGAAAGGCATTATACAAAATGAAGATTAAGAAATCCTTTGCAGGTGTTCCAACTCAAAATCAAGCCGGTATTGTAATCTTTAGCAAAATACATCACATCTTTCATATCTTGTGCTTTGTGTTACTGGCACCATCAGTATAAAGACATTCATTTAGCCAGTTGAGTTTCTTAAGCTACCTGAATGACAAATACCTGGTTATAGTTTGATGAAAGATGCAATGTAAAATGAAGCTTGTTTGGTTTTGTGAATCTGAATGAGTCATACAACTTGGTAGGATTTAAGAAATTTAAGATTACATAAATGGGATACTCCTGTTGAAGAAAGTCGCTTTCAGATGCCCCATATTATAGGGCAGAAGCAGCAAAACTGGGGTACATTTACAAGGTGCCAGAGTGCCCCCTAGTGGCCAAGGCTTTATACAGTAAAACAGAAGGTTCTGGTTCTCAGCGTCCCCCAAGTAATAATTACTGCACATACGAATGCTGACTGGTACAAATATAGAAAGAACATTATTGTTTCGTGTAAAGAGCTGTGGAATATGATATGTAAAATAAAATTTCCCTGAATGTGAAGTAAAGACTGAGAGGTTACCTTTGGAAAGCGCTCCTTGTACACATGATTCATCATTACTATCTCATTGTCATAGCAGGATGGTGAGCGGCCGGGGCTGGAAAGAGAGAGTGGAGAAAACAAAATAAAGTCGCAAAGAAAAGAAGCAGAACAGTCCACCTGACATCACCTTAAAGTAACAATTGCCTTTTACACCGTGAGCTCTAAAAAGGCCTCCATAATGAGGATGTGCAGATTCCACTTTTGTCGTCTTCTCATAGCAGTTGGACTCAGGCAGGCGAAGATAATCCATTCATTCATTATTGAATCAGATGGATGCATTTCTAGGTTACAGAGACCATTCAAATGGCATCAACCACAAGGTAAGAACCAACTCTGGATGGGATGCCAGTCCATTACAGATCACTATCATGCACACATCCATACAGGGATATTTTACAAATGTGGAATACTCCACCCAAATTAGCTTATTATCTGATACTTACCCCGTGTTGTTTGTAGTGATGGCAGAGAAACATTTTTAATCTCACACTTTCATTGATAAAATTTTTTGATAGAAATCTGCCTTAATAGGGACCAGTAGGGAGACAATGCTATACTGTATTCAAGCGTATTTGAGCACCTAAATTGAAGACAGAGCTTTTGACCAGTGAATGACGAGTGAGGCGGGTCTTCAGTTTAAAAGGTTGAATCTGCTTGCACACACTTCACCTTCATGCACTACTCTCATTTTCTGGGAGTTTTTACATGTGTTTTAAATTTTATGAGCGTAACACTGAAACTGGCCTGTGGATTATGCAATTAAAGTAACTTTAGATTTTTTAATATTGTTTGCCGCTGTTCAGTGTTGTCCCTGTTACAGCCCATTTGTATCATACATTTTGTTACATCCATTCTTAATGAAAACACATTAGCCAACACTACAAATAACACAGGGTAGGTAACAGATAATGTCATGAAGGATACTATATAAATACAGACTGAATAATTTATAAGGATTTTTTTATCATGTAGCTTGACTAAATTGTAGCATATGATGAATTACCTTATAAAGCTTTATGATGCAGCAGTCGATTTATAAAATGAACAATTCAATTAGCTGTTTGTGACAGTCTAAAAGGAGCTATTTAATATGAATGTTAAATACTGCATAAAGCCCCTGGTGATAGGACAGGCCATAAGTTAAGCTCTTATTCCATGTCAACATGTGCAAATTCAACACCCCAACACCAGAGTTCTGAGGGCAGGTAAAGATCTTTGGACTGGACACTAACCTGAGGCTTCTTGAGCGGGGCCGCACAGCAGGTGACCTTCGGCCTCCATCATCATCCGTGATGCTCTCGCTGCTGCCAAAGTGCTTGGACAAGAAGTGCAGCTCATCCATGGTGGGCTGGAAGGGAAGCTGATGAAGCTTTTCTTGTGAGGAGCAGGATGACTGCAGAGAGAATGAGTACAGCAGAAGGTGAGGAGACCCCAAGTAAGAGCATGGTGGTCTGTGTGAGGAGCTGGGCAATGGTTGTAGTAGTGCCTCTGCAGCTTACTAAACTGTGACTCTGTGGCTGCGGCTCAGTGGATGCACTCTCCAGCAGATTCATTGGCTTCTGCTGTGTGTTGCCTTCAAATAAAAGCCTTTTAAATGTATAGGGTCAATACTGTCACATGAGTGACTTATTAGGTCCTGGAACCAGCACTACATAAAGACAGGAAAGGTCTTTTCATTTGTGTATCACCCAGCAATCCCATTGTCCAGCAAGGTGGTCCCTCTGTTGGACCAAGATGACCTAGAGCCCCGCCCACAGTCACCAGTAATGTCTAAAATCCAGATGTCTATTTACGCTATGTGACCAAAAGTTGCTGGAGACCCCTCCAAATGAATGAGTTCAGGTGTTTTATTGTTAACATTTGTATATAGCCATGCATTCTCCATTGACAAACATCTGCAATAGAATGGATCGTACTGAAGAGCTCAGTGATTTTAAATGTGGCACTATTAGAGGGTGCCACTTTGCCACAAGTCAATACATAACATTTATGTGCTAGAGCAGCAACAGCTCAACCACAAAGGAAAATGAGGAAACTTGACAGGCCAGCACAGGTCTCACTTTTTAAATGAGCAGACCCCACCCTGAGTGAGCAGTTGTACACTTTATAGCCTTTCTGCCGTAGGGTGACCTTGTGATGCTCTGTTTAGTACATCCTGTAATTCTACAATAGAAAGAAACAACGTGCAGTATAATCGATAAATCCATAGAAGCACAGGAGAACTCAAGTGCATGTTATGGAGATCATCAAGTACATTATAAAAAAAATAGGAACAATAACCTGGAAAGTGGGGCGGCATAGTAGAGCAGCCATTAGCATTGGTGCCACACAGCTTCAAAAATCCTGGGGCTAGGCACTGGCCGGGAGAAACTTGAATGTTCTCCCAGAGTCCCCAGGCATTTTTGTCCTGTTACATAAAAATGTAAGGAGGTGACAACACTACATTGGCCCTGAATGACTTAGTGTATATGAAGGACTAGTGCTGGGCAGAAATAAATGGGCAATTTGAATCTAGGACGTGGGATCTGTGAGGCAGCATTACTGTGCACTGACTGATTGTGTAAAGTGCTTTATAATGGTAGTTGTTACAAAAGGTGCTTAAATAAATAAAGTCTGATCATTTAACATCCCTCATAATTCATGTGACTAGAGCAATGAAGAGAAACACCTTACTATATAAAGTACTGTGAAATGTGCTGTATTCATCATGGCGTTAATTGTCAAAAGATGCCAACTGAGGACCAATGGGTAAGAGAGATGGTATCTTTATTTCCACCCAATATTTACACTTCTCTAAGTCATATGTGCTACTTACAGACACAGTAGAGCTCGGAGTGTTGGTTCCATATCCTGAAGAAGGCAAGGAGGCCAGTGACCAGCGTCGGCCGTCTGCCCTGCAATGCAAAAACACAGAGCCATAAGCAGAATGTGCAGCAGAGAGCCCAGCACGACTGCCCTCCCTCTGACAACACCCGCCTGACCACCTCACTGTCATCACACAGGTAGGGTGAGGCATCTGAGTAAGCATTCCAAAGAGGACCCCAAGAGTGGTAAGGTGGGTTCAGGTGGTTCAGGGGTCTGAGCCATTCCATAGATGATAGGCACATCCATTTTAGGCAACAGAAGCAAAACCACTAAAATAAATGGCACAAAGTCAAGTTCTTCTCATCCTGCTCCTACATGGAGTGTCAGAGGTCACAGAAATTGTCATTTACGGCAGGGAGGCTTCAAAAGAAATGACTGTGAGGAATTTAAAGAAAAGCTTGGCTTTATTTATTAATGTATTTGTTTTGTTTTTGTTTTGTGCTTTCTTCATGTCAAACCATACTGTTATGACAAGCTGATTGCTCAGTAAAAGAAGACATGCTGGTGAGATAAAGTTAGCCTCTTGGACAAGTTAATTTAAAGTAGAGTTGCAGTTTCTGGCTTTTCATTGTGTGATGACTTTGAGTTTGTTTGGCTTCATTGTTTTGTTTCTACAATTCCTGCCTACATTTTGGCCCTTTTTTCCACTGTTTTGATCTCTTCTCTTGTCAGAAGGTTCCAAACAGATAATGTAAAATAATTAGGCAGACCTGGCAGGGATCCTGCTGACAGCAAATGACCTCATGTTTAAAATTGTGTTTTTATTAAGTATCCAGATAAAATGCTGGGACAACAAGCCGGATGAACCAACAGAGTGTAATTGCAGACCGCAGTGCCTATGTGGTCAGTAACATAATGCCCCAACATCACAACTTGCTCTCAACGCCCGTCACGCATTACACTACAGTTATAATTAGGACCCTGTTATACTGTGACTAGGGTTAGGGTTGTGGAAGGGTCATCTGACTCAAATGGCATTTGTGACTGATGTTGTGGGCATTTCCTGAGCTACATCATAGGTATTGCAGGCTGCAGTTAGACCCACCTCAGATGGACTCAATGGCCACCTCTTGTTTGGCAAATGTTTTATGCTCTAATGTCCTGTAGGGGCCACTATAAGGCATCATAACTCTGGACTTTTACAGAATGCCCCCAAATGACTGGGAATTTACCAGGACTTGGAACCTAAAATGCTGTTACTATATTTCTTAAAAAGAATACAAATAGGAAGTAAAAAATTAATAAATGGAAGATGTGTCGCAAGCGAAAAGTGCTATACAAGCCAAAGCACTTGTGTTTTTCACTAATTAATCAGGCGGCACACAAAGGGACAAACAGGCGCCACGTTCATGTACAGGTCATTCAAATCACAAAAGCTGTACGGCCTCACACAGAAACACCACTGGGCAAAGAAAAAGACAAAATTCAGGGAAAACAGCAAAGCAGCGCACACAATTCATCCTTCTATGAAGACAGAAACAAGTAGGTGACAGCTGCAGGACAGTCAACATTACCTGTCAGTTCTGTGCCCATGGCTGCACAAGGGAGAAATGCAGGACATCATTATAGCAGAAAGAAAAACTCAAACCCGTCTCTCCACATCAGTCCCCATGGGCGGCATCAGGCGGTGGGCAACAATGACAAACGGCTTGCCAGAGGCAGACACTGCTCCTAGTCTGACATTAAAAGCATAACTTGTCCTCGGCAACCCTTTCAAATCCTGTCACTTGGATGTCATTTTTGGGTTTTTTTGGCATCAGTGGGCAGCGCCAGACTGATAAAAGGTTTTGAATTGATCTGACCATTTGGACGAAAAGCTTATTTTGAAATGTAGCACCACTGACTTTTTTTAAGGAAAATGGGAGCTGCTGGCATTAAATCTTCACAGAAATCAAATGGCTTATGATGCTGAGATCAAGCTATCTTGGGGACTTTGGCTAACATGTATTAATGAAAGTTATAATAATGCTGCCACTGTCCACATGGTGGCAACTAATTCTCCAGCACCACAGAGGCTGCAGACCTGACTTCACATTTTCAAGGAGATCCAGTGTGGCAGGTACTGGGGAGGCCAGCATTGAAGCTGCTGACCAAAGGGATACGTTGGGTCGCAATGTCATAATTTAAGGCACAGTGGGCACAGGCCAGGCTTGAGGAATAAATTTACTTGGGATCACTTGAGAATGGTGCTCATCATGGAGCATTTGAACCAGTTGCTGAAGCAATACAGACCTTCATAGGCTTCTTGTGATGGTACTCACACTGAAGGGCACTATGTAAAGTAAAAGTGTACCCTTTTTGGGTCTGCTGACATCAGATAAGTGAGCGTTGGTGAACAGATGAAAGGCACCAAACAGAAATCAGCATTTGTTCACATCACCCACAATGAATTATTTATTGAGTTCCTTTTTAAGATCGGCCATCATGGTAAAGTGCCTTGAGCTTTTAAATAGCCAGATGGTCATTGCTGATATTTCCCACAATGGGTTTTTGCTTCAATTGCCTGATTGCCTCTTATAAGAAAATGAGTCCAATTCCCATATGAATGATGGACTGCAATGAAAGGTGCTATATAAAGCAAAAATATAGTAACTATAGTGACCCTTTTACCTTCTACACACTTCATTGTGTTACAGATTTAATTTTAAAAGAATACATAATGGCATTTTGCACATTAATCCATACTCAGTAATTAACAATGACAAATTAAAAACATCTTTTCAGAAAGGTTTGCAAATTTATTGAAAAGCAATAACTGAAATCTCTCATAGAAGTATTTCAGTACTTTGTAGAAGCCCCTCCGACAGCAATTCTAGCTTTGAATCTTCTTGGGTATGTCTCTACAAGCTTTGCACGCCTGTATTTGGGCAGTTCATCCCATTCTTCCTGGCAGGTCCTCTCAGGCTCCATTAGATTGGTGGGGAAGTGTATGTGTACTGCCATCTCATGGTCTCTCCTCACGTGTTCTGTGGTGTTTAAGTCTGGGCTTTGGCTGGGCCACTCGAGGACACTCAGACAGATCTGTCCCGAAGCCACCCAGTTGGCAAACGTTCATTGCTGGTGTTCATTGGTACAGTCTGATTATCACAAGAAAGGTGCTGCACAACTTGAAAAAGCATTACTGGACTATGTAATCTAGATGGTGAACATAATATATCTGTGCTCCTCTTTTAGGTATTCCTGTAGTTTCTGTGTACAGTGGTTCAACCTGGCAACCGCTTAGTTGTAAGGTGCTATATAAAGATGTTCACTTGGACTGAGATACTTATCTTGACTTCACTACTCTTATAGTGATCCATGTTATGTTTAAGGATGGTGCTCACTACATGTTGCCATGAATGACCTCGTCTTGCATCTTTCTTGCTTACCTCAAAAATCTCAAGGCATATTTGCATACAAGTAAATACAGACTCAGCATGACTATTTCAATAATAATTTTAATCCATTCTGTATTTCCGCACTGTTTTTTCATTGAAAAAATAAAGGTTTATATCCACTTTTGTTTTTGTATTGTTATTAATTCTATGTATGCAGTTTTATCTTTAATATTTTAATCATTGACTGACACCTGAGCACCACACTAGTGCAGATAGAGTGGAACAGTGTGAGGTTTTTTTTACAGTGGCTGGAGTGCCAGTCCTGCCACCAACCCCCAAGTTTTCCCTGTAAGTTGGAGGACCTGCTTGCAGGGCTGGATGCAAATTAACAGGCAACAAAAATATTTTTATAAATGATATGTGTACATATTGTGAGATTTTTGGTTAAGAAACTGGCTAAACCAGCAGTTACAACTATGATCTATGGCTAAGAAATAGATAGATAGATAGATAGATAGATAGATAGATAGATAGATAGATAGATAGATAGATAGATAGATAGGTGAAAGGCACTATATAATAGATAGATAGATAGATAGATAGATAGATAGATAGATAGATAGATAGATAGATAGATAGATAGATAGATAGGAAGGAGGTGGTTTGTTATGCTGCATCAGCACATGCTCAAACCTCCCTCCCTCTCTCTCTCTCTGATTGAAAGTGGGGGGGTGACAATGGTGTCCTCTAGTGGCGGCAGTTAATAACTGGGGTTTCCTGAAGTAACATTTGAAATGTCTTTCAAAAGTACCTATACAAAAATGATTTATAGTGTCATGGATGGGGTGACATCCAGGCTGGGATGACAGGTTTTTCCTTACCTAACCAGGAGTCCATGAAGAAGGATGAGTATAAGGGATGGAAGTCAGGGGTTCAACATCCTTTCTCACAGCCAGGAGGCTTGTATGAAAGGACAGAGTAAATGGATAGCCAGGCATTCCATCTAGGTTGCATGATGACCCCTTGTCTGGCAGGTGGCCATACCAGAGCAGGCTCAATGCCAGGTATAGATGGACGTCCCAGTCTGGATGGGTGCACAGAGAGGCAAGAATAGTGGATGGACAGAGGGAGGCTTCCTCCCAAAGCCATTTGTTTTCTCCATAGTGCTTATGCTTCTCTGTGTGGCTCACCTTTGGATACCCACAGGGCTGTGTGGGACACGTAGACCTCATGGCAGGCCCGCTGGATTCCTCAGTTGCTGCCAAAGGGAGCTGCCGGGTGAGGAATCCCTTACTTTTGGGCATTTCCACATAACTCCCATAAAGTGGGAGTTTGAAGGAAGGAGAATTTGTGGTTGTGTGAAAGTGACGTCCTCAAGAAAATATTTTGATAAATAAACAAGCTTTTTGAACCGGTGACTGTCTTTGGTCCAGTTGTGTCTGGGGTTTGGGGCTCTTAGATATAAACATCTGATATGCATTACAGAAAGTAATCTCCCAAAGTATTATAATTGGGAATGTGACCAACCTAAAGTGTTGTCTCACTTTCATCCAGTTTGTTGTACAACATTTCTTTGTCACGAGTTACAGTAAAAAACAACACTATGAGGGCCATTAACATGCAGGCACTCTGTTCCGTCACAGTCTGCAAGGCAAGGTACTATAGGGCAAACTTCTTACCTTCTGGAAGAGGCGAAGGAGAAATGAGCTGGAGCGCTGGGTGAAAAGTTGCGAGGACTGTCCAGCGGACTGCTCCCTGCAAGAAAGAGCAAGTGACCATTAGATAAGAGTAAAGGCCATAGATGAAAGCAGCCCAGCTAATCTGTGCAAATGCCACTGTGAAAGAACTCGCCATGCTTTATTAGACTTTGGGCAGATAAGTCTGTGCACAGGGTAAAAAGACTTGACATTCTAGAATTTACCTTCTTGTTCTACCTGCTTGGTCAAGCTTTGGTGTTTTCAGCTTTGATTGTTTAACTGTCCTTCTCAAAGACACACCCTGTAAGGTTGTTACCAAACTCACCTTTTACAGGACACGTCTGGTTATTTAACAGATCAAAGGGGTCTACATGCAGGACATGTCGTGAACCAACTTGGGTCACAAATGGGATTCACTGAATCTTTGTATTTTTTTAATATAACGGCTTGCATTTTCTCACCTAAACTAAGAATTAAGTTTGTTTTCTTCTACTCCACCCTGTGCCACTGGTGCCAGTGCCAGTCCTATTTTTACATGCTGACTCCAAGTGAGTCTTTGAGCCAAGTCAGCTCACCATGTAATGACCTTCAGGGAAAAATGTGTGGCACCCTGACCACAACTACAAGACTTTCAGACCAAATACAGCACACACTGTCATCTCTGAGCCAAGTCGCCTGACCTCCGATCCTTAAACATACCATGCAGCACAGCCCAGTTCAAGTACAGCATACACCAGCATTTCTGAGCCCAGCTTCTGCAGTGTCCTTAAAAATATTTTGTGACACGGTAGCTTAAGTAACTGTGACTATTAGGCTCCCAGATCAATTACAATATACAACACATTGGCATATCTGATCCCAGCTCAGTGCTTTTAATGATACCATGTGGCACAGCGACTTACAACTTACAAGGTTCACTTCAGTACAATCAAGTAAGCATTATCAACTCTGAGCCAAGTCCAGTGCCCTTAAAGACACCATTTGGCACAGCGTTCTACATGTTAAGACTCCTAGTTTAATTACAGCATACACTGGCATCTCTGAGCCAAGTCTTTTTATCCACTAGTGCTCTTAAACACACCATATGGCACAGTGTTCTAGAACTATAAGGCTCCCAGTTCCATTAAATATTTTAAGTGTGGACATCTCTGAATCAAGTTGTTTCACCTATTTACTGCCCTTTAAGTAGGCCAAGTGCCATACAGCTATAAGTTGAGGAGTTGAGTCCCAGCTCAGCCTCATGCTACTACCCAGTGCTCCCGAGTGAAGCTACTTCACCCAAAGTTCCCTTCAGAGTTGTTTTGTGGGCGAATGGGTGAAGACTGGGTACCCAGTTTTAATTTCAGTCAAACATCTCACTCCTGATATGACCTTGGGTCAGGTTACTGAAACTTGCGCCTGCATAGGGGTTCCAAGGCCATGAGACCACCCAGCCCCCATTCTGCCAAACATAAATGATCTAAATCAGTCCTTATGGTTTTCAGGCTTCACGTGGAAGAATTAGATGATGATGATACTCCATAACAGGAAGAACACACATGCATATACACACACACACACACACACACACACACACACACAAGGGCCATTTTAGCAGTGCCAGCTCACCTAACCTGCATATCTTTGGACTGTGGGAGGAAACTAGAGCAATGGAGAACATGCAAACTCCATGCAGGAAACAATTGGGTGGCAAAACCGGGACTCCTTACTGCAAGGCAACAAAGGTGTTATTGCACCATCATGCAGCCCTCTAAAGGTGTGTGTCATACTAAATTGCCGTATGTTAATGAGCATGGGTGTGTGGATGAGTGTGCCCTGTGATGGACTGGCATCCTGTCTGGTGTTTAAAGCCATGACTGGCTTCTGTCCCTGTGACTATGAAGTCACTAAGCAGGTTTACAAATGGACGATGAATGGTTCTTCCATGGTGCCACTTAAAATCTAACTTTAGTGCAGCAGGTGTCGTAGAGGGCAGGGCACAGCCATACTGACAGGTCATCATAGAAGAAGGCGACACACAAAGGGCGGCCTAGTCAGAACCCAGAGGAGGAGCTGAGCTGTTACCAGCAAGAATGCGGATGCTAGAATGTACCCACTTCTATCAAACCCTTGAGAAGTGTTCTTATAGAATGCCTTTCAGTGCACATTCCGTTAAAATGTTGATTGATGCTGGATATTTTCCTAAAACAAGGTGTGCAGCTAAAGATCATGGCTCCCTCTGAGTCACAACATCAGGCAAATCCCCCTACTACACTTCAGTGAGCTTCCCCAGCCACTGCCCTGTCCCTCCCTGTCTTATAGCGGCACTGAGTAACACGTAAGACAGAGCCCAACCAACTGAGTGGTACGCAGGTGAGGGATGTAACCTGCTCGAGGCAGCCACCCAGCTCCTGCTTTGTTTGCCAGATGAGCAGCCGTGTATTAGGGCTGCCCGTGTGCTCACACGTGAGACATTGCCTTAGCCTGCAGTCCCCTCCCCCCGTGCATCAGTGACCACACATCCCTTTCATTAACTGGAAATGCCCACTCATGCCCTGGCGTAATTTCATAATCCACATCTTTTTTTTTTTTGCAGTGCCAGGTCTTTAACAGTATTGACTGGAAAAATCATTAAGCTTTTAGATTGTGCTAAACAATGCTTATTGAATAATGGGTATCCAGTTCCGAATGGAGGGGGTTAGAAGTGCCCAGGCTCTGAACTGTGTATATGTAGATTATGGCAGTTTGCTGGCCGGGCATTGAAGTTTCGGGAGGGAAAGGGGCTCGTTGTGGCATTGCTGATGTTAAGTTGCACACAATTCTTTCTGTACCAAGAAACACAGTTCTCCCCCTGACTCCTCTCCTCTGTCTCATCCCCCTTATCAATACACTCCATATGTGCAGAATCATCAAAACAAATTCTGCAAGTGACATGACCTAGTGGTAGATTTGTAGTCTGAGATGTACAGAGAGACCAGGTCACTTCACCTCCCTGTTCTCCAACAATAAAAAATATATTATATATATATATATATATATATATATATATATTACAATTTTATATATATATATATATTATAATTATATATATATATATATATATATATATATATATATATATATATATATATATATATATACACACATACACACAGTCATATGCAAAAGTTTGGGAACCCCTCTCAGCCTGCATAATAATTTACTTTCAACAAAAAAGGTAACAGTGGTATGTCTTTCATTTCCTAGGAACATCTGAGTACTGCAGTGTTTTCCGAACAAAGATTTTTAGTGAAGCAGTATTTAGTTGTATGAAATTAAATCAAATGTGAAAAACTGGCTGTGCACAAATGTGGGTCCCCTTGTAATTTTGCTGATTTGAATGCCTGTCACTGCTCAATGCTGATTACTTGCAACACCAAATTGGTTGGATGAGCTCGTTAAGCCTTGATTTTCATAGACAGGTGTGTCCAATCATGAGATATAAAGGTATTTAAGGTGGTCAATTGCAAGTTGTGCTTCCTTCCCTTTGACTCTTCTCTGAAGAGTGACAGCATGGGATCCTCAAAGCAACTATCAAAAGATCTGAAAACAAAGACTGTTGAGTCTCATGGTTTAGGGGAAGGCTACAAAAAGCCATCTCAGAGGTTTAAACTGTCAGTTTCAACAGTAAGGAATGGAATCAGGAAATGGAAGGCCACAGGCACAGTTGCTGTTAAACCCAGCAGGTCTGGCAGGCTAAGAAAAATACAGGAGCGGCATATGAACAGGATTGTGAGAATGGTTACAGACAACCCACAGATCACCTCCAAAGACCTGCAAGAACATCTTGCTGCAGATGGTGTATCTGTACATTGTTCTACAATTCACCGTAATTTGCACAAAGAACATCTGTATGGCAGGGTGATGAGAAAGAAGCCCTTTCTGCACTCACGCCACAGAGTCGCTTGTTGTATGCCAATGCTCATTTAGACAAGCCAGATTCATTTTGGAAGAAAGTGCTTTGGACTGATGAGACAAATTGAGTTATTTGGTCATAACAAAAAGCGCTTTGCATGGTGGAAGAAGAACACCGCATTCCAAGAAAAACACCTGCTACCTACTGTCAAATTTGGTGGAGGTTCCATCATGCTGTGTGGCTAGTTCAGGGACTGGGGCCCTTGTTAAAGTCGAGGGTCGGATGAATTCAACCCAATATCGACAAATTCTTCAGGATAATGTTCAAGCATCAGTCACAAAGTTGAAGTTATGCAGGGGTTGGATATTCCAACAAGACAATGACCCAAAACACAGTTGGAAATCTACAAAGGCATTCATGCAGAGGGAGAAGTACAATGTTCTGGAATGGCCGTCACAGTCCACTGACTTGAATATCATCGAAAATCTATGGGATTATTTGAAGCAGGCTGTCCATCAAATTGAACTGAACTGGAGAGATTTTGTATAGAAGAATGGTCAACAATACCTCCATCCAGAATCCAGACACTCATTAAAGGCTATAGGAGGACAGCGTCTAGAGGCGGTTATATTTGCAAAAGGAGGCTCAACTAAGTATTGATGTCATACCTCTGTTGGGGTACCCAAATTTATGCACCTGTCTAATTTTGTTATGATGCATATTGCATATTTTCTGTTAATCCAATAAACTCAATGTCACTGCTGAAATCCTACTGTTTCCATAAGGCATGTCATATATTAAAAGGTAGTTGCTACTTTGAAAGCTCAGCCAATGATAAACAAAAATCCAAATAATTAAGAGGGGTTCCCAAACTTTTTCATATGACTGTATGTATGTGTATATACATACATATATATATTATATATATATACAGTGCATCTGGAAAGTATTCACAGCGCATCACTTTTTCCACATTTTGTTATGTCACAGCCTTATTCCAAAATGGATTAAATTCATTTTGTTCCTCAGAATTCTACACACAACACCCCATAATGACAACATGAAAAAGGTTTACTTGAGGTTTTTGCAAATTTATTAAAAATACAAAAACTGAGAAAGCACATGTTCATAAGTATTCACAGCCTTTGCCATGAAGCTCAAAATTGAGCTCAGGTGTATCCTGTTTCCCCTGATCATCCTTGAGATGTTTCTGCAGCTTCATTGGAGTCCACCTGTGGTAAATTCAGTTGATTGGACATGATTTGGAAAGGCACACACCTGTCTATATAAGGTCCCACAGTTGACAGTTCATGTCAGAGCACAGACCAAGCATGAAGTCAAAGGAATTGTCTGTAGACCTCCGAGACAGGATTGTCTCGAGGCACAAATCTTGGGAAGGTTACAGAAAAATGTCTGCTGCTTTGAAGGTCTCAATGAGCACAGTGGCCTCCATCATCCGTAAGTGGAAGAAGTTCGAAACTACCAGGACTCTTCCTAGAGCTGGCTGGCCATCTAAACTGAGCGATCGGGGGAGAAGGGCCTTAGTCAGGGAGGTGACCAAGAACCCGATGGTCACTCTGTCAGAGCTCCAGAGGTCCTCTGTGGAGAGAGGAGAACCTTCCAGAAGGACAACCATCTCTGCAGCAATCCACCAATCAGGCCTGTATGGTAGAGTGGCCAGACGGAAGCCACTCCTTAGTAAAAGGCACATGGCAGCCCACCTGGAGTTTGCCAAAAGGCACCTGAAGGACTCTCAGACCATGAGAAAGAAAATTCTCTGGTCTGATGAGACAAAGATTGAACTCTTTGGTATGAATGCCAGGCATCACGTTTGGAGGAAACCAGGCACCGCTCATCACCAGGCCAATACCATCCTTACAGTGAAGCATGGTAGTGGCAGCATCATGCTGTGGGGATGTTTTTCAGTGGCAGGAACTGGGAGACTAGTCAGGATAAAGGGAAAGATGACTGCAGCAATGTATAGAGACATCCTGGATGAAAACCTGCTCCAGAGCGCTCTTGACCTCAGACTGGGGCGACGGTTCATCTTTCAGCAGGACAACGACCCTAAGCACACAGCCAAGATATCAAAGGAGTGGCTTCAGGACAACTCTGTGAATGTCCTTGAGTGGCCCAGCCAGAGCCCAGACTTGAATCCGGTTGAACATCTCTGGAGAGATCTTAAGATGGCTGTGCACCGACGCTTCCCATCCAACCTAATGGAGCTTGAGAGGTGCTGCAAAGAGGAATGGGCGAAACTGGCCAAGGATAGGTGTGCCAAGCTTGTGGCATCATATTCAAAAACACTTGAGGCTGTAATTGCTGCCAAAGGTGCATCGACAAAGTATTGAGCAAAGGCTGTGAATACTTATGTACATGGGATTTCTCAGTTTTTTTATTTTTAATAAATTTGCAAAAACCTCAAGTAAACTTTTTTCACGTTGTCGTTATGGAGTGTTGTGTGTAGAATTCTGAGGAAAAAAATGAATTTAATCCATTTTGGAATAAGGCTGTAACATAACAAAATGTGGAAAAAGTGATGAAGCGCTGGGAATACTTTCTGGATGCACTGTATATGTGTGTGTATATATATATATATATATATATATAAATATATATATATATATATATATGTGTGTGTGTGTGGTAAGTTGTATTATGGATCTGGTGCTTTGGAATGGTGTTTGCTACAGAAAGCCACTGTATTACTTAAAAGTTATTTATTTGTACCTTGGTCTTCTCTTATGTTCAATAACAGTCAGAAGACAAGTGCATTAAACTGACTGACTACTCTGAATTAGTCCATCAAGTGTGCGCATGGGCATTGAGCTGGACTATTGCTGAGTATTCTTTTCTGCCTTGTGCCCAGGGCTGTCACGACAGGGCACAACTTGCAGTAACCCAGTACTGAATTAAGCGGTTGACATAAGCTAACCATCATTAAGTCTTAAAAGTTCATTTAATCAATGGTAACATGGAGCAGCCTGACCCTGTCACATGCCTGTTGTGTCTCCTTGACCATCGCACCAGAAATAATGATGATGATGAGAAGAAATGGTCATATAGACAAACAGTGCCCACTGCATCCTTCTACAATTTGATTAACTGATGGCTCCATCAAGGGTTAAATGCAAGATTCTGCTTCTCACCTTGAAATCCCTACATAACCTTGCCCACCTCTACCTCACTCAGCTCCTAGTTCTTTACACTCCTTGTTGCTCTCTCGAGTCCTCGAGCAGTAATCTCCTTACTGTCCCACGCACCAGACTCTCCCCCCTGGGTGGCAGGTTCTTCAGTGTTATGGCCCCTCAACTCTGGAACTCTCTTCCTCAGTCTCTCCAAGATTGCTCCTCTTTCTCCACCTTTAAATCTCAACTGAAAAATTTCCTCTTCTACAAACTTTTGTCTTCTGTGTAAATTTTTTTTTTTACTCTGTATGTCGCTCTATAAGTGTAACTTATTATTATTAACTGAATCATATCATGGAAATTCTTTGGCCCTGTTTTGAAGTGGGATCCCATTCTGGATTTATTCCTATTTGGCATCTCATGCTTTGGAGTATTCTGGAGTAAACAGGTCTGTAAAAGGAATGAATGGATGATGTAGTTTTTCTGGCAAAGAAATGTATGTGGGGATCCATGTCATTAAGCACGGAAGCTTTTTGAAATTAGTGGGTAAGCAATGAAGGTGTGGTCTTCCAACGTCCACTGTACATTGCAGGAAGAAAGGATGAGGAGATTGCAGGGATACTGGGCAAGGATTCATAGTGAACCTGAGTAATGGAAACAAAAGAATGATGTCTGAGGCCTGCACTGAGAAGTCGAGCGTCATGTTCAATGGCCTCCTCATTACCCCTCTTTGCTTTCTTCTTATTAATTGGGCTCACTGATTCCCAGCAAATTACTTTCACTGTCCTCTTTTATTCATAGGGACACCCATTAGAGCTGACAATTAATACAGTGTGTATTCTGCTGTACTCGTTTTCCATTCCTTGGCAAACTATATACATATATTAAAAAAATGCACAAATGAGCTAAGTATATTTTCCAAGAGGACCACTGAACAAGTGATACACTTCTTTTGGCCTTCTTCCTTCCATAATATTTGGCAGTTGTTTTTGTCTGTTTTTAATTCAATTACTCTCTAATAAGATGAGGGGTTGTGCTTAACTGCAGTCAAGTTGACCATAATGGGATTGGCTGAGGCTTTTATTCAGCTCCGGCACTTTTCCGGCTCTTAGCCAGAGTTTACTCATATTGCCCAAAAACGTTTTCCACACACTCAAGTTCCATGACAATAAGAATATAAGAAATTTGACAAATAACAGGTGACCATTCTGTCCAACAGGGTTGTTTATTTATAACTCGGTAGTTTGTTTCATAATTAGGGTTCATTTTACCCACGTGGAGTACTTTGCACTTTTCTACATTCAACTGCATTTTCCAAGTGTTCACCCAGCTCTGGAGCTTATCGAAGTCTTTCTGAATTGTTTTTGGTGCCTCCTCAGTGTCTGCCATTCCTCCAATTTTAGTATCATCCAGGAATGTCCCAGGTTTACTAACCATATGGGAATCTTTGCCATTAATATAAATCAGGAAAAAGTAATGAACCAAGGACAGACTCCTGAGGGATGTCACTGATGACGTCACTCCATGTGGAGCACTCTCCTCATATGTGCACTCTTTGTCTCCTATTCAACTTGAGATTCAGTTTTGTAGGTTACATCTGACGCCTACAGCTTCTAGTTTCAGACAGACCACAGACGAGATAAGCACAGTTGCAGTAACAGGCCATAGGTGGGTTGTCTCTGTTGGTCATTTTGGTGAAACTTTCTGGTAGTCATTACAAACATCAGGGTTGATTTCTAAAAAATATATGGGAAGGTGAAGAGAAGTACTGCTTTCAATCTGGAGATAAACTTGAAACATATTTAACTGCTCACGTATCTACCACCTGTGGCTATCTGTACTTCATACACTTTTTAAATGACTAATCGCAACAGTGCTTCATGTTTCTTATCCACATGGTTACAAATGGCCCTCCGATTGTAGAAGCAGCTTTACATACTGGAAAAACAGAGAGCATTGTAAGCTAATGCTGGTCTTCATTGGCTGCATTTGAAAGAGAGTCAGTCCCAACTCATTCTGGTCAAATTACAGTAGCTGTTCTTTTAACTGACATATTTAGCTTTTGATTGCATTAGGTGTTTGGGGTGGCCATCGTGTGAGTAGAAGAAGTTTGTACTGATTGGTTCTGGTTAATAAAAGAGGGGGAGTCATTAGAAGTGTTGTAAATTTTGATGGTGTGAGCAAGTCCAGACTGGAGATATGTCAAGCCTGAAAGTGGGCAGATCTTATATTTATAAAGATTCCTTCTTGGATTGGTTTTCTGTGGGCAGAAGTTTACAGTATGTTTTCCTTTCCCTAGAAAGGCATTTTTGGCATCTTTTGGAACATTTAAAGTATACTTTGAACTTTAAAAACCAGTTCCCCTTTTCTTGCCTGTGTAGGCTGAAGCCGGTCTGTGGAGTTTGGGGGGTGGGCAGGCTTCCTAGGGTGAGGCTTATTCTAGGCAGGGTAGTTTAAAGGACTTTTAAAAGATTCACATCCTTTCTGTAATAATTAACACTCTTCATACGTTTTAAGTAGGATGAAACAATGAGATAAAACAATAGTAATAATGAGGCAAAGCTGAAACTGGGAAGATGACAATCAAATATAAACAATGGCCAGGATATGACATAAAATCATAAATCGAGAGATGTAACAGAGTCAAATACCAGAATATTTAGTGTAGCCTATGCCAAAACACAAGACGTAAATCAAAGTCAAAAAACAGAAACCATTTCATAGCGATTTCATAGCGATCATAGTTATCTTTAACAACAATGACGCTAGAGTTTCATATTTTGAATTAGTTTTTAAACTTGGACAGTAAAGGAGCATATGGCGTTGACCTTTACACCTCTGCAGTAATTACGTCACATGTCAAACACTCCCTGCCTGAATTACAAACGGCAAACAACAGGGATAGCATGGTAAAAACAAAATGGCTTTCCAAACAAAAAAACAAAACAAATGTCTTCATAAACCTCCTAAATCAAAAAGCAAAGCCCCCAAAATGCTACCTCAGTTATTTTTAGAGGTCAAGCAAAAGGTTATAAAAAAATAAATTAATAAAAATAAAAAACCAAAAGTCCAGATCATCATTATCGTCATTTTTTTTTACCCTGTAGAATTCATTATTAGATCATTTTGGAGTGAAGTAGAAACGTTTTACTTTATTCCCATTCTCTTTATTTCTTTATGTGACATGGCTTAAAATGTCACTTGACCGCGCCTGATATGTCAATTATGTCATGGAATGAGACACTCTAAGCATGCTGATGGTCACATCATACTCTGTTCCTACGTAGATGAAAGTCTTTGTTCGTGAATTGTAGCATAATTTGTTACAAATCCAAGTAGTCCCTGGTGTCAGCTACCGTTTCCAGTTTTGATTGTCTTTTTGAATTTGACTTCTGATTCTTGTCTTGCCCTCGTGCTTGGTTGTCTTCTCATTTGTCTTTTTTCTGGCTTTGATCTGTTTCTGTCTGGCTACGATTCTGGCCTCACATAGCTATCTGATGGTTATTTTCCACACAATAATATTTCGTCACCAGCGTGTCATCACACTTTTGCAGTATGGAGTGCACTTGAAAAACAAAACTCATTTTTGATTGGATATCGGTGATGGGACAGGTAGGAAAACAACTAGTAGGTCTCTGGTAGATGGAAGGGGTAGTTTTTGCATGAAACATCCAAATTATGATTGGCCCTGTCTGATGAGATGAATAGGAATATAATGAAGAATTCTTCATTTTTATTAAGTATTACTGACAAAAGAGGTGGGGTAGGGTTAGGTGAGGATCTAATTTTTGATTGGTTTTGTTGTGTTCTCTGCCACAAAAATATACAGAAAGGGGAGGACACCCTAAGAAAAGACCAACCCCGATTCAGGTGTGAGCACCCAAGAATAGGCCTCACCCCAGGTAGCATAACTCCTATACAAACGGCATGCTTCAGGCTTATTTAGGCCCAGTAATGGAGCTAACATTTAGTGTACATGAAAATACCCAAATGTTCACGATATCAAAAGGAAAAAGAGAAAAGAAATGTAGAAAAACCTCTGGCCAAATTAAATCAGGTAAAGTGGTGCTAATTTTCTAATATTTTAAACAATTCAAAAAAGATGCAAAAAAAAACAAAACAAAGCAGTATCAAAAATAGAGTGAATATTGGGCAAACCTAAAAGCATACAAATCCAATAATGAATCTACCCATCCATATATTTTTCTAAACCTGATTTATCCTGTGCAGAGTTTTGCGGAAGCTGAAGCCTAGCCAGGCAACCATTGGGCACAAGTCAGAAACAATCCTTGGACAGGACGCCAGCCCATTACAGGGTTCTAATAATTGACAAACCAAGAAACAGTACCTTAAATGAGATATAGGAGTCAAAAAGCCAGAAAATCCATAAGCAAAAATCAAAGGTGGGACACCAGAGGAAATAAAAAGCTGACGCTGGCATAACAACTTCAGTTCCCCCTTAAATACCTGCTGGGACAGACCCCCATCTGCATCAATAGGTGGCCCAGCCTCCTTGGGCTTCACATAAGAGATTGGGCCAATAACAAAAAAACTTTACATACAGTACAGTCATTTGAAAAAGTTTGAGAACCCCTCTCAGCCTGCATAATAATTGACTCTCCTTTCAACAACAAAGGTAACAGTGGTATGTCTTTCATTTCCTAGGAACATCCGAGTACTGCGGTGTTTTCCGAACAAAGATTTCTAGTGAAGCAGTATTTAGTTATATGAAATTAAATCAAATGTGAAAACTGGCTGTGCACAAATGTGGGTCCCCTTGTCATTGTGCTGATTTGAATGCCTGTCGCTGCTCAATGCTGATTACTTGCAACACAAAATTGGTTGGATGAGCTCGTTAAGCCTTGAACTTCATAGACAGGTGTGTCCAATCATGAGAATTTAAGGTGGTCAATTGCAAGTTGTGCTTCCCTTTGACTCTCCTCTGAAGAGTGACAGATGAGATCCTCAAAGCAACTCTCAAAAGATCTGAAAACAAAGATTGTTGAGTCTCCTGGTTTAGGAGAAGGCTACAGAAAGCTATCTCAGAGGTTTAAACTGTCAGTTTCAACTGTAAGGAATGGAATCAGGAAATGGAAGGCCACAGGCACAGTTGCTGTTAAACCCAGCAGGTCTGGCAGGCCAAGAAAAATACAGGAGCAGCATATGAACAGGATTGTGAGAATGGTGACAGACAACTCACAGATCACCTCCAAAGACCTGCAAGAACATCTGGCTGCAGATGGTGTATCTGTACATCGTTCTACAATTCAGCGCAATTTGCACAAAGAACATCTATATGGCAGGGTGATGAGAAAGAAGCCCTTTCTGTACTCACGCCACAAACAGAGTTGCTTGTTGTATGCAAAATCTCATTTAGACAAGCCAGACTCATTTTGGAACAAAGTGCTTTGGACTGATGAGACAAAAATTGAGTTATTTGGTCATAACAAAACGCGCTTTGCATGGCAGAAGAAGAACACTGCCGTCCAAGAAAAACACCTGCTACCTACTGTCAAATTTGGTGGAGGTTCCATCGTGCTGTGTGGCTAGTTCAGGGACTGGGGCCCTTGTTAAAGTCGAAGGTCGGATGAATTCAACCCAATATCAACAAATTCTTCAGGATAATGTTCAAGCATCAGTCACAAAGTTGAAGTTACGCAGGGGCTGGATATTCCAACAAGACAATGAGCCAAAGCACATTTCGAAATCTACAAAGGCATTCATGCAGAGGGAGAAGTAGAATGTTCTGGAACGGCCGTCACAGTCCCCTGACTTGAATATCATCGAAAATCTATGGGATGATTTGAAGCAGGCTGTCCATCAAATTGAACTGAACTGGAGAGATTTTGTATGGAAGAATGGTCAACAATACCTCCATCCAGAATCAGACACTCATCAAAGGCTATAGGAGGCGTCTAGAGGCTGTTATATTTGGTTATGATGGTTATTGCATAATTTTCTGTTAATCCAATAAAAATGTCACTGCTGAAATACTACTGTTTCCGTAAGGCGTGTCATATATTAAAAAGGAAGTTGCTACTTTGAAAGCTCAGCCAATGATCAACAAAAATCCAAAGAATTAAGAGGGGTTCCCAAACTTTTTCATATGACTGTAGAAACTTAGCATAATAAAAAAAGAGAAGAATAAATAAATAATACCATATTCATTTAAAAACACATACAGTACAAAAACAAAACATAATTAGTAACAAAGCATTCAAAATTATACTTAAATATTAAAAAGACTCAATTAGCAAGCAATAAACTTAAGCCAGGGTGGAACCATAACTGATTCTCGCTGAAGTTGATTGGAGAGGTCTGTTCTGGGAGAGGCAGAGCTCTTTGCCCTAATTGGTTTCTGTTGGATAAAGAGGAAGAGAGCAAAATTCTGATTGGTTCTGGCTGATGGGCCATACAGCATCAGGCTGAAAAAGTCAACAGCCTAACTGGTCTTTGATTATGAGAAAGGGACGGTTGTGAGCAAATGCTCAAAATCTTTGGCTGAAAGGATGAACAGCAGAAAGTGGAGGACTCTTAGATCTGATTGACATTGTTTGCTGGAGGGGGAGTGGTTATCTGGCGGAGATAAAACCAGATGATTTTGCAATTTCTCAGGCAAACTGGGAAACCTGTAAATAAAATTGGATCTGCAGTAGAGGAAGTGCATCTGATCCCTAGCTTTTGTCAACACAAAAGAGGGGCTGCCATCTGATTGGTTATAAGTAATAGAAGGGAAGGGTGTAAGTAGGAGAACTCTTACTTCTTATTGGCTCTGACTGAGGAGGTGGGCAAGGTCAGAGTAAAGACTTCCTTATCCTTATTGGTTCCTAGTTGATTGTTGGGGACACCCATAAGGGAGAGCTTCAGTTTCTGAAAGCAGGGGAGGAGCCAAATGTAAGCATTCTAGCTAATGATTGACTCAGGTTAAAATAAGGGGAGGTACTTAACTGACACAGCTCCATCTTCTGATTGGCTCTATTTGATTAACCAGAGAGACGAGGAGTGGCAAGCGTTTCTGATTAACTCTTGTTAATATAAGGTGAAGTGTTAGAGATTCAATGTCTCATTGGCTCTGCAAAACAGAGGGTCTTGTCATTAATAGGTTCTTGCTGAGAATGGGGGAAGGCCTTCATGTGAAAGCTCCATTTCTGGACTGAATGAGTTTCACAAGAGAGCTCTTCATCCTGATTGGCTCTTGTAAGAGCTCGGAGTTCTGCTTGACTCTGTATGATGAGGTGACCAGACAGGAGCTCTTACTCCCTGACTGTCAGCTTCTGATAGAGAGGTGTGCGTGAGTGTGTGTGGGAGATGGGGTGGCGGGACTGAGCATCTTTGTCAATGGTATAATATTTCATGCCTCTTGATCATGTTTCCTCTATTGAACTCTTTCATCAGAGCTTCTGGGAAGCTTTCTGCGCCAGTGAAGTGCCTCTTGATTTGATTAAGTCTGCAACTACAGAAAGCCAATATGGAAGTTCTGTGTCACTAGGCAGCCCCCTCAATGTGTATGTCTAAAATTAAATAAATACAAGGAGAATGGATGTCAGTCAGTAATAGTTCTGTTTCAGCTGGGGTATGTAATGGAGAAATATACATCACAATTTTGGAAATACAAACACTATAATAAAAACAAGCTGCAATCTGCCACAATTACAAGTTTTTGTTCAGTAGGACTGTAATGAACTTTAACCTGATGTGGAGAACTCAGGAGTGATAAGCTGTGTAAGAATCACTCATATAATCAGTGATAATCAGTGCTTGTGTCGATAGTCTGTGAGTGTGTGTGTGTGCCTTTTGTGTGTGTAAAGTTTAGGGTGCAATAGCAGATCAATCCAATAAGAAACATTCCTCATCATTACCAATCAAGGAAAGCACAAATCTAAAGTTGTGCCTCTCTACTTGCTTCTTCAGATTGTACTCGAGCATTATGATTACTAAAATATAGGCTGATGGGTCTACAGGAGATTTTATCCCACAACCCTGAACAAATAACCATACCGTAAACTTAAGGACAAAACTATAAAAAATACAGACAAGTGACACACTGTTCCCCATAAAGGTCAGCCGAGTGCCCCGTTGTGGTAACTTAGAGCAGTATGCACATACATCAGGACAGACTTGGCCTAATAGCAATTTTTATAATGTTTTAAGGCTCAATTAATGGTTTTACATTCCTCAGACTTACCTATGTGTCCTGGCAGTGGGGAATGTGGCCGAGGCAAAGTGGGTGAAGTGCTTGTCAGGATCAGGCTCTTCCTGTTACTTGTTCGGCAACTGCAGGAAGAAACAAACAAAAAAAAAAAACCACAAAATCAAACTCTGCCCAGCTGGTGCTAGTAGCATTCTGACACACACACACAGAATGCCAACTGAATTAACATTTGCTACTCAAAATTGAACAGTGCTGGCAATCAGCAGACCGCCACTGCCAGAAGTCATTGTTACTTGAACTATTTAAGGAAAACACACCTCTCTGGCACAATAGCAGGGCCATTGTTAGTAAGCAGTAGCCTTCCTAATGATCTGAACCATATCCTTGTGTGCTCTGATACATGTTTTTTATTTTACTTGTTACTTGTCAAGACTGATTGAGTTACCATTACTTGAAAAATCAAGATGGGTATGCTGTTTGTAAGAGCTTATAGAAAAGTGTGTGTTTCCAAGAGGCTTATAAGTGTTATTCAGCACCTTTCCTACTGTGGGACATCTCATACCACAAAGCGTTAACACAAGTGATGACCTCTAAAGCAAATGAAATGAGGTGACCCTTCAGTTTGCTTCCACCTGGTCACTCGACCCTTCCTCTCCCCTTTGTGGTGCCTAACTGTGCCCACTGTGGGCCCCAGTTCCTTCCCTTCTTATTATACAGTATGTTTCACCTCTTCCCTCTATGCAAGCCTATTCTGTGTGTCATGATCCGTTTTTTGTTTTCAATTTTTCTAAATGGTTTCTTGATCGCTAAAAATATTTCAAATGTCATTTTGGGGACGATCCCAGTGCTTAAGTTTACTTCTGGTACTAACGTTTTTCTTAACAATGTTAGAGATGAATTGCCATCTTGTTTTTCCGATGGGCACTGTCATTTTGAGATCTTTGTATTGACAGTTACTCTTCAATTGCTAGGGTAAGGTCAACCAGAAATGTGCAGCACATGACATCATCAGGTCAAAGGTACTCGTATAAACAGGGCTGGGGTGTGGGGCGACACAACAAGGTGATTGAATGGCTGTGAACATCAGTTACCATACATGCCTAGACCTGCCTCTATGCTCCTTGGGCACTCAGGACACACAATCCACATTCCAGTTGCTCATATTAAGGAACACAACTTACTTTTCTCAGATGAGCTATTTAGGATGGTCCAATCTGTCTCAGAGAAATATTGTGATGGCTTTCCCTTCAAACAATTGTATTTCTGTACACTTTTGCATGGATGGTGTAACACAGGGGTTGCCAAGTCCGGTCCTGGAGGACCACCGTGGCTGCAGGTTTTCATTCTAACCCTTTTTTTAATGAGTGCCCTGCTTGTGCTGCTAATTAACTTCTTGTGAATTCATTTTAATTGAATTGCTTTTTTAAGCTTTGTTCCCCTGAATTTCTTCATCGTTCCTCTGAATTGCTTCATTTCTTTCCTTAAATGGCACCCAAACAGAAATGAAATGTGAAGTGAGGGAGCCAACAGAAGACCAGCTAAGTCAGGCCTCAGACTCCAACCAATTTCACTCCAACCAGTTGCTTAATTAGGTGCTGATTCTTGTTGTTAATTAAACCCATTCTTTAATTTCATGGCTTGTTGCTGCTCTCGTGTTGCATTAGCAGACATTTCTGAATTTTCTCTTTTCTGTGGAAATGTTTTGGGGACCTGAGCAGATTGACATTACAGAGACCTTCACCTTTCTTTATTTTCAGATATTGTATGATGGACACCAGTTGTTTTGATTCATTTTGTATCTCATGATTGTTTAGCTGCTAATTAAGGAAAAAGAAACAATTAAGGGGTCTGAGTCTTCAAGAATAAGTCAATTCAAATTAGTTCACAAGAAGTTAATTAGCAGCAAAAACAGGTCACTCAATAAGAAAAGGGTTAGAATGAAAACCTGCAGCCACGGTGGTCCTCCAGGAACAGAGCTGGTGACCCCTGGTAACAGTTGTGATGGTTTTAAATTATCTGTAATGAACCCTGTGCACAAATCTGTTGATGCTACATAAACAATAAACACAGGTTATGACTGTGCATTGATTAAACCTAAGAAGGCTGTTCAGGACGACCACAAAAACTGTTATTGTGTAGCTAGGCTTTCGTCCAGCTCAAGTGTCTTTTGCTTTCATTTATTCTTCTCATTGTCGTTTCAATATAATCTTAGAGAAAAGCCAAGCAAAATGACACCTTTTATTGGCTAACTAAAAAGATTACAATATGCAAGCTTTCGAGGCAACTCAGGCAAGATGAAATCCTGAAGAAGGGGCCTGAGTTGACTCGAAAGCTTACATATTGTAATCTTTTTAGTTAGCCAATAAAATGTGTCATTTTGCTTGGCTTTTCTCTACATTCATAATGGCTAACACGGTACAACACCCTAGTAATACAATATAATCTTGTAAATTATGCTATTGAACATTTTTATGCCTTCTTTTTGTTTTATTATTTCTGCAGTTTTTGTACTATGTCGATTATGTGTATATTAGTTCCTTTTATTATGTTCCTGTCCCTTTTATATTGAGCCTAAGGGGTAGGGGCCTCTGGACAGTGCAGCTTAGGGGTCACCCCAGGCATAGCTCAGCCTGCGAAGCCTCAGTGCCAACACAGAGGCATTTCTGTACACTCATGTTTTTAATTTTTTGTTTTTGTCTCTCTCTTGTTTTTAGATTTTGACCCCTTCTTTATTATTGTAAGTAATGTCTATGAACACTGCATAGGACTTTGGATTCTGTCTTTGCATTATGGACATGTTTTTGTTTACATTGTGGCTTACTCTTTTCAGATAACCATTTTGATTCCTCTTCTTTTTTTTAAATATTTTGTAATAAATTCTATAAATATACTAAGAGGACAAAAGTCTGTCTTTATGGGACAGGGGGTTTACGGTTTCCTTCTCCTTTTTGAAATTTTAACTTGGTCCAATTTGTCCACTGCTGAGAGTGAGCCAGGAGATTTGCCAAAAGCCAGAAAGAGGTCAAAACCCGAAGATCAAAAAGAATGTACAACAAGACCAAGGTGTAACGGTAAAAATTGTGGTCAAAAGCAAGAACCAAAGTCAAAATCCCAGAGTAGCATAGCAAGAAAGTATTAGTGATTTAAGAATTAGACATTGAATCCACAGCTCGGATAAGGAAGTGTTTTCACGGGTGAGCTTTTATCCCATTGTGTCGTGATCAAAGGTCATGACCTCAGAGACATGCTACCCTAACAACCAGGAGATCAAAATATTGGTGACTGCGAAAGCACAGAATGATGGACAAAACAGTCCAAAAAACTATTTGCAATCAAAACAAAAAGGAATTGCAAAAAGGATACCGTTTACTGTGTCCTACTTGAGTATTGTTGGTGACAATGTACATTTCTTCATCACCACAACTTTTCCATCTTCTAATGGCAACTTTCAGTATGACAGTGCACCATCTCACAAAGCAAAAGTCACCATCTCATATCGGCTTCATGAACGTGACAATGAGATCAGTGTCCTTCAGTGGCTTTCCCAGTCACTGCACCTGAATCCAAGAGAATACCTTTGGGATGTGGCAGAATGAGAGATTCACATCATGAATCTGAAAATGACAAATCTCCAGAAATGGCATGATGTAATCATGTCAACATGAACCAGAATGTCAAAGGAATGTTTTCAACATCTTATGGAAGCCATGCCATGAAGAATTAAGGTTAGTTTGAGAGCAAAAGGAGGTCCTACTCAGTATTAGTGTAGTGGTCCTAAGACTTTGCTCAGTGAGTGTACACAGGTACTTTTACTGTACACAGCTACTCACATGTGCTACTAAGTCACACACGCGGCTTGCACGTACACACATATGTACACTCATACACACTTAGGATTATTCAGACTCATTCACAGATACACTAAATGTCAAACATGCATGCACACTGCCACACCTCTGCACCCTATACACACACACACACACGTGTACAGCTGCCATAGTTTCACACTTTGTATGACACGGCACTGGGCTGTCCCCGCTGGTGCCTTGTTCTTGCTGTCGTGTTGGTTTTCCATTTCTGTTCTTCCTGGTCACTCCAGCACCCCCCACCACGACTTTCAGGGAACAGTTGCCAAGCGATGATTGTGCAGATGGGCATACTTGGGGTGGGTGGGGGGGCTTGATGCTTCGCTTGTCTTTCTTGAACATCTTGGCAGGTTTAAATGTAGCTGAATAAGCTGCACGCTACTGTTCTTAAATTATGTTATAGGGTGCCAGAACTTTCCACGTTTCTGCATTGATTAATACTTCAGGCTTCATTTTTTTTGGAATTTGCATGTTGTGTTGCCAGACTGCAGCACACTGGGTGTAGCACATGACAAACCTGACAACCTCAGACTCACCAGGCCTCCATTCTATACAGTTAATTACTCTTCACTTTGGTGGAAGGGAGAGATTAAGCAGAAAATACTGGGGCCATTACATGGCCATTCTGATTCCTGCTGCTTCTATGAGCCTGTTATGCCTACTTTAATGGAGGAAGAAGATGAAAGGGACTAGAAGATAAGGTGTAGTGTTTGAGACAGGCTGTGGTTTGTTTCTGGGAAGACTAGTATCAGACGTTGAAGCCAAAACAATATGCCTCACTTGTAAGAGTCAAAAACCAGAATCGCAAAAAGACTGAAAAAAATTTTTATGATGTATCCATGATCTTGGAAGACCAGGATATGCACAACTCTGACCTTTTATCACGTAGCATTGAAGACATCACACACTGTGCATCTCCAGTCATCTGAGCAGTGATATGCCATAGCAAACATGCACAACGTGATTGCACCCACTGAAACTCAAAATGGAGTCGGAAAAGACGTAATACAAAGTCAAATATAACACAACTACAGTGCAGCTCAAACTAAATGTTAGAAAAAATTTCAGCATAGCTGAAAATACAAAAAAATAAAAGGAGAACACAACATCTAGTAGAAAAAGATGGACAAAATACAAATGTCAGCACATAACAGTGCCACACAATATTTCTAATTCTGTAACAAACAGCCCTGTGTCACGCAGCTACATGTATGAGTGATGGATGGTCATGGGGTAGGTGGCCTAAAATGGGGGTGCTGAGTCAGAGGGATGTACTGGCATCACCCTTATGCTAATGGTCAATGGGTCAATGTAACCAAAGCAAGTAAGCAGAGCCAGCTGGCATCCCATCACTTCTATCTTCGACACTCTACAGCTTGTTACCTTCACCCCTCTGTTGTGATTCAGAGTCACAGGCATGGCAAAAGTGTGTGAGGCCTCCAAATGACCCACACTGCAGGCCTTCACCATCCTGCCCAGAAGAGGCTCACCCCATGTCAGTCAGTCCCCAACTGCTACTTCTGTAATAAGACTCCATGCCCAAGAATTAAGGAAAATAACCAGGAGATGATTATGTGAGCTTAAAAACATCAAAAGAGAGTAACCAGGTCAGTACCGAAACAGGCAAAATGATCAGACAACCAAAACACAAGGGCAAAACAAGAAACAAAGCCATAGGCAGGAAAATCTTCAATAAATGGGCGTGAAACCTGACACTATGGCCTACTTGTTAGGAAGCTAACTAACTCTAGAACTGTTTGTACTGATTTCTTTCCGACCAATGGGTGAGACATGTTTGAAACCACTGGTATGCTTATACCACCACATCCTGTGGACATGTGACATCTCTTATTGTATTACATAAACAAGGAACCAGACAGGAATAAAAAAATAAAACTTTCTATACTTACTATATACTGCATTAATTATTATAACCTGCAGGCTGTGGGGAAAATGGCTTTAAAAATTCACAATACAAAGAAAGTCCCAAAATATATTAGCCACAAACCTCTGACTTGTGAATGAAAAGGAAATGATGAATCTCTATAAAATGAAGATTTTTTTAACAAATTAAAAATTACAGCAAAGTACACAAAAGAGAAAAAAAGCAAACAAGTCCAAAATTGCAATCAAATGAGAAAATCCAATAACAGAAGAGAAAAAAAATCCAATAAACCAGAATAATCACAGAAAAAAACAATACTAACAGTAAACACAAACAGACTCAGCAATCCACTATTAGGTCTCTCTTTCTGACTATCATATAGAGCCAGCTGAAGGAACCAGCAGCAGTGATGTCAGGGTGACCCACACTCAAAGTATAAGAAACATAGGAGAATAACACAATATACACAGTAATTAGTAAATAAACAGGCTAACGTGAACAAAACGATATAATTACAACATATGAAAAACATTAATGTAAACTAAACAACAACAAGGCACAAAAAAGGAAAATAAACATGAACCAGAGAACACAGCCTGGCAGGAACATGACATTCACTGTGTGAACCCTGCTGGCTCAAAACATCTCCATCACACCCAGAGCTTCCCATTGGTTTATGCTACCACTTTCCTACCCAATCACCTCGTTTCTTATAATAATAATAATAACAATAATAATTCATTACATTTATATAGCGCTTTCTCAGTACTCAAAGCGCTATCCACACAGGGAGGAACCGGGAAGCGAACCCACAATCTTAGCGGGCTCATTGCACAGCTTGGACATGAGCACAAAGACAATGCAAAAGACAATGGACACTCAAAAAAGAATGGAAGCTGGCAGAATAAATTCAGCCTTTGAGAAGCTTTCTTTACAGGTGCTTTCCTAGTCACTATTCTGAAAGAAGGCAGAAGAAAGACGCGTAATATTATAAACCAAATAGAATCAAGAGGTTAGGTATAAATAGCCATCAAGATACATTCTTTATAGCCCTTTGTATAGCATCACAAAAACACCTAATATTATAAATCAAAAAGCGTGCTATCATATCTGGCATGAGAGAACAAAGCGGGTTCAAGAGACAGGGAACATTTTGAAACAGAAAGGAAGCAAGCAGTGCTGGCAGAATATATCAAGTCTTTACAGCGCCTGACATAGTCACTACCCTCAAAGATGGCCATGAATAGACACTTGATAGTATAAGTCAAATGGAATCAAGATGTGCTGCCGGTGTAAATCATCATATACACATAAACTCTTTATAGTGCCTTTCATAGTCACTACTACTAATGATGGCTGCATTAAGACACTTAACGATATTACTATTCAAATGGCACCCGGCAGTGTCATATTATCTGTGAAGCAGCTGTGTTTGGACAGTTAGCTGTTTAATGTTGTGCAGGACAGGTTTTATGAGGGGCTGGTGACTTGTGTGCTGACAATGACACTCATCACTTGACCCCCACCATTAGGAAGCGCTATGCCCTATTGCAGAGGAATGTGGTTTTATTATGTTATATTTCATATTCTTTAAATTGTTAAGAAGGGTTAATTACAATATTTTACTATATTTAAACCTGCATGTTTTAACCGTTATATCAATTCATCAGATGTGCGTAGTGCTTTTTGCAGTGAGTGTCAGGAACAGAAGCATGTCCAGTTATGACAGAATTATATCAGAAATAAAATTAAAAAGAATGGCAGATCAAAGGCAGATTTACTGTAAGTAAAGATGAGCCAAAGGCAGACTTTCAAGAGGCGCATGTCTAGGATTTGATGAAAGACGAGACTTACAGAGTTATCGTCAATTCATCAGATTTTTTTGTTATACGTTTATATATAAATTTTCATTATTATTTTCAAAAAGTAGAACATTTCAGTGGCATACTACTCAATCAAACAAATAATAGTAACAGATACATCTATTTCCTTCAAAATCAGTCGAGACAACAAAGGAAAAATTGGAATACAAAAGGAGAAAAAAAAAATCACAGGCCGAACATCCGAATCCTAAAAAACAATAATGAACACTCGGCATGTGTTTAAAAAGATTTGGACTTATCCTCTAACAGAGAATATTTTATTTTTTTCTAATTTCAGATAGTATAGAACCAATAGAGTTCAAGAAGGTGGGCTGGGATTCTTCCTAAGATAAGTCTGCGTGCTAGGAGTGTGGTATAGGCTATTACAATCGATTTAGCTCTGTGCACTTTAATGACATCCGGGATGTCGCCATTAATGCATCAGGAGTGGCTGAGACACCAAGGCGATTTGAGAAGTGTGTAATGATTTTTGTCCAAAATGATGTTCATTTAGTGCATTCCCATAACATATGGCCTGAATGGCATTGCTCACAAGTTTTGTACATTTTAGACAAAAAGATAAATTTGATAAAGTCTTTTAGATGTATTATGGAATGCTTGATGAATATACGGTAGAATAAGAGTCTATGGATGGCTGAGTTCCACTCCTTTTCTGAGAGGTTAATTGAAACTTCTCCTTGAATTTTTAAAGGCTTGATAATTATTTGAGATATATACCTTTATTATTGAAATTAGTCTGTAGCAAGACTAACCAGTATAGGATTTAATTTAGTTTTCTTACTAAAATACCTTATTATGACATTTGCTGTGAAAAGTATTGAAAACTGAAACATGGTCTATATGGTCTATATAATGCAATGATTGACTTAATAATTAGATCCTGAGTGACTGTCATCTGTTACCATTAGAACACTACTACCACCACTACTTAGTGTAAGAGGAGTGTCTGAAAGGGCATTAGGCTATTTAGATGGGGCCAGCAATGCAAATAGTGCATTCTGTAAAACCAGGAGATCACCGGTTTATTGATGCAGCAACAAAACGTTGTGATCCTTCCAAAGAAAAAAAAAGAAAGATGAGCCCTGATCTCCAAGATCTGACTAGCGCCGCCTTACATCTCTAAGCCCACCAAACCGGACATGCGCAGGTCTGGTAGGCATGCCTAAACTGATGAAAGGCCCGATGTTGTTTCTCTGCTCCCGTGCTCAATGACTTGTAAACTTGAGGCTGCTCTTCCACTGCAGGGACTTTCTGGGATTGCACTCTCATTGGAAATTTGCAGTTATGATCCGCGTCTGGCCGGCTCGCTGGCTGGCTGGGTCGAGAAGGAATGAGTGCCAATAAATGAGTATCATTCAGGAATCAGCGGTGCCGACGATGACCGCTTCGTACAAATTCACCAAAAGACGACTCTCGGCAAAAAAAAAAAAAAAAGACTTATTGGGACTCAGACGATCTGCATACATAGAGAGGCAGAGCTGGCGTGTCCGAAAAACCAACGGACATCTGAATAAAACGATAGCTCCCAGCGCATCTGCGCACGAACTAAAAGTGAACGTGCCTCCGAATGCAATAAACTACCGGCAACCGATGCGTGAAACGGAACAGGCGAGTGAGAGCCGGCGGCAGACATCCAGGTTCGGTAACTCTGAACAAATGACTTGGTTCAGTACGTGCAGCCCCCACCACGCGATGCCGAATGTGAACTTGACTTTTCTTATTTATAATATGTCTGCCATTTTTGAGGACACTCCCAAAATGTGAACATCTAGGTCAATATGCTGTGAAATATACGTCAGCACACTCACACATTTATGTGTGTCTATGTCATTACGCACACGAAAGATCGCGGTCTTGTGTTTCTTGTTATGGAGGAAAACTGGGGTGGGGGGTATATAACAAATATAAACAATACGTAAAATAGAGAGAATGTGAAAGAGAAAGAAAGGTGGGCGTAGAGGTTAAGGGATACGAGGGAAAAACACGACAAAAAAGGGAAAGAGGGTACTGAAGAAACAGGTAGTGTGAGAAAGAGAATGACAAAGAGAGGCAACTGATAGAGTCTTATTAGGCACCAATTCTCTCTGCTGTGCCGAAATGTGAATTTGAAAATGGACGAAGATGGGCAGCATACTAAGTTACTTGTAACAAGTTACAGTGATAGATAAATGAATAGATCAATATGAAAAGCACTACATAAGACTGATACAGAAGGCACTATACAGGATCGATAGACAGAATGCCTTTCACATCTATCTATCTATCTATCTGACAGAAGTGTAAATGAAAGGCACTACATTAGGTAGACAGACAGACAAGGAGGGCATTATGTAGCATGTAATTTAGATAGACATGAAAATCCTTCTAGGATAGATAAAGCTTTAAAAGGCACCTATATAAGTGATAGACATATGAAGAGTACTTATTGGACACATACATAGATGAAAGGTGGTATATTAGACAATTAGACAAGAGTGACATCATGTAATAGACAGATAGATATGAAGGACATGATATCAAACAGATGAACACACAAGAAGGGCATATAACAGATGAACTGCATAAATCGATTGTTGAAAGACACCACATCTGTAACTTATTTTGGGCTAACTTTGCATTTTTCATTTTTATTTTTCTATTAACATTCATAAATATCAATTTCTCCTGAGGTACCTTGTCAATTTAACTTTTACACCAAGTTGCCAAGCACGAAACAGCCCAGAATGCAACCCAGCATTGCAGCAGAGCAGGTCTCTATCAATCTGTCAAACAAGTTCAGTCCTTATAGTGCCTGTCACAGTGGGCACAAACACAAAGCTGTTTTCCCAGTCTGCTACCTAAAACTCCATTCCTGGTAAAGAAGTTCAAGCAGATGCCACCCTAAGGCTCTAGTAGGCGCCTTTTGTTGACAGATATACCCCTTAAAGAAAGCCATAAAGGCTTCTGGGACACACACAACAGCAGAGCCTCATTGATTGGCCAGAAAATGGCTTGTTTTCTGCTCTTTAATTGCATCTCATGACCAAAGACTCGATCGAACAAGGAAATCAGTGGCGAGTTCCTTAAAGGATTACATCCTGGAGGCTTCTGAGCACTTTGCTGCAGGCAGCTTTTCCTGTCAGTGTCTCACACTGCCTTCTTCTGTGTTGTGACTGGCAGAGAAGAGGCTTAGAAGAGATCTCGTCTGACTTTATTGTGATTTATAAATCAGTCGCAGGCAGCAGTCTTGTCTACAGTACCAATAAAGAGCTCAGAGATGGCATTCACCATGAAATGCGCTATATACTTTAAACACTGGTTTGACACTGGACTCAAAACAAGCCCAACCTGCTCAAGTCACCAAATGTCTTCTTCTGTACTTTTAGGGAAGCCTACTAGCTCGGTGATGACTCTCAGGTTACATTCCTGGCATTGCATTTGCACCCAGGGTCCAGACTCAAGTGACATACAGTAGCTACAGCATTTGTAAGATGTTGTGACGCCACAAAAATTCAGTAGGTAAGTAAAAGCTCTCAGAAGGAGGTGGCCTTCAAAAGTGAAATCCATCCATTCCCAATAAAAGTGTCAACATGGCAGTGACAGAGAGAGAGAATAGCACTTCCCACCAGCATTGATCGGCAACAAAAAAGCACAGTTTCACCTGGATAATGATCTGCTGTATTATCATACATTCATACAGTACGTTTTTAGGCTCACGCAATGCAATTCATGGTTGCAGGAGACTGAAGCCTATCCTGGAAACACCTGATGTAAGGCAGGAAATCAGAACGGACAGTACTGTACACCAGTACATACCCACATAGGCTCACACTCAGGCCAGTTTAGACTTGCCAGTTAACATGATCTTCATGTCTTTAAGAAAAAAAGAAATGCAGACGCAGGCACAGGAATAGCATGCAAAATCCACACAGACTACAGCTGTGTGCAGACATTAAATGTGAGATGTTGGACTTGTGAAGCAAGAGTACCAACCGCCGCTCCACATTTCCACTGTTACAGTACAATTTTACAGTACAATCAGAATATGAGTGAACAGTGTTTTTTATGGTGAAGAAGAAACCTACACAGCAGGCAGTGTGGCCACCTAGTGGCTAAAATGTTGAACTATTTTCTCTCATGAGAGTGCCAATCCAGCCCTAAATGAATGAATGAACCACTGGTGACAATGTCAGTATCTCTACTAGAGTGTAATTGTTGTTTACTATAGAAAGACCTTATCTCTCTATTATAAAAAAAAGTCCTGGGAGAGAATGACTAGGGAGACGAGACGTGATCTTCACGTGAAGATCATGGAAGACACTTAAAAGACTGCGAGACAAAAGAGATTGGCCACGGAGCGTCTCGCGGGGACCTTAAACATGAGACTTTGTGCCAAGAGATTGACCCAGGACCGTCTTGCGGGGACGTAGAACATGAGATTCTTGTAAGAGATGCCCTACTTACAACCAGCATCAAATAAGACCACGGGCAGCAATAACTCAGTCATGTCAAGGCTTTGAACACACACAGATCCAGGGCTCTCAGTGCATATAAAGCGTATAAGGACAATATGTTATAGATGAAACATCGATGACTAAGCGAAGAAGAAAGTGCAGCGCGGAGAAAAGAGACTCAAAAGCGTTGCAGAGAAAAAAATGCAAAAAAGAAAAAGAATAATCGAGGTGGGCGGCACGGTGGCGCAGTGGGTAGCGCTGCTGCCTCGCAGTTGGGAGATCTGGGGACCTGGGGTTCGATTCCCGGGTCCTCCCTGCGTGGAGTTTGCATGTTCTCCCCGTGTCTGCGTGGGTTTCCTCCGGGGGCTCCGGTTTCCTCCCACAGTCCAAAGACATGCAGGTTAGGTGGATTGGCGATTCTAAATTGGCCCTAGTGTGTGCTTGGTGTGTTTGTGTGTGTCCTGTGGTGGGTTGGCACCCTGCCCAGGATTGGTTCCCTGCCTTGTGCCCTGTGTTGGCTGGGATTGGCTCCAGCAGACCCCCGTGACCCTGTTCGGATTCAGCGGGTTGGACAATGGATGGATGGATGGATAATCGAGGTGCAAATTCAGAAAATAAGGAAAGTAATAATCAGCCTGGAACAAGTGGAACTGAAAAAAAGCATGTCCAATCGGGCTCAGAATTAAAACACAAAGTATAACTTCATAAAGACGTTCAAAAACATTGGCGCTATACACATGCAGAACAGGTTAGAGATTATGAAAGCAGTGGAATTTGAAAGGCTCAAAAAAAATGATGGCGCGATACACATGCAGAGAAAGGTAAAGAATATGAAAGCAGGAAAATTCGAAAGTATTGTAGCGTTCCTTCCAGGTTGAAGCATTTTTTTTTGGAGTGACTGTTAGGTTCGATTGAGGGAGGGCAGAGTACAGCACGGAAGACTGACAGCGAGGTATTGATTGATGAGGTGGGGGGGGGGGGGTGAGACATAACGAAAAGGCAAGTACAGATTGAATATATGGACACAGGTGATATGTCTGAAGTATGTAAATATTTTAAGACTTTGAAGTTTACATCAGAGAATTTCAAAAACAGGGTTTACCTCACATGCATTTATTGGTTACTTTGCAAAAAAAAAATATTAACTGCTGATGATGTCGATCGTTTTGTCTGAGCTGAAATTCCAAACAGAGAAACCTATCCTGAATTATGGTACAAAGTCATTAAACCAAAGTCTCACAGTCCTCATTTAAAAGATTCAGCATGTTGGGACTCTAAAGATTCCAAATATTGTTTTTAAAGAAGTTCTGAAATAAAAGTAAAACTAATGAAATAGCAACAATTCAAAGAAAAAAAATCTTAAAAGTGTGTATCTGGAAAACCAAACACAGAGGTTGGCGAGAGAAGCGAGCAGGGGGCGAAGTCCCCTAGTTGTTAATAATTAAAAATTAATTGCAATTCTAATGAGATGCCATCTGGACAGGGTCTACCATCAGGGCATTCTGGGTACACAACCAGAGGTTCGTGACGGCGAGGGGTCTTTTCATCAAGAATGCTAAAGAAACTAAGGAATATCCACACACCCCCAACAATGTTCATGATGGAAAAGCTGATGAGATCAAAAATGAAAAATACAGTACTGCATTAAATGACCCAGGGAAGCACACGCTGAGTTGTTACAAATATTATCAACTCTCTGTTAAGGAGGCAAGACACCCAGGGGCCTGTGGGGGGTCTTAATCTGACCTTGACTCTGGAAGTAGTAGCAAAGGAAAGAATGAGAATAAAACTGATAGCCATTATGAACAATAGTGCATATCCTCTCTCTGACACACTGGCCACTTTTAGCCAATCAATTATTCAGAACCGCTGTTGGGGCTCCTTTATACCTACAGCAGTATGCCTTTATAGTGCCTCACAGTGGCTCTGGCTGCTTTTTTAAGTCTGAAGATTTATTTTTGTAGTAATTCTGGAATTTGAGGGGATTGTTGCTGTTTGTTATAATGTTTATTTTATTTATTGAACTTCTGTAAAAAGCTACATTTCCCCCTTGCCACAATTAAAGTACTGTTTATTTATGTATGTATTATATAGCACCTTTCACTATCTATCTATCTATCTATCTATCTATCTATCTATCTACTTCATTTTTAATTATGTTTACGATAACTGAGATGTTGGGGGGGTGTCATCCTGAATGAAATTTTGGTCAGTCACAGTGCATCATAATGGAAACAATCAATCTTTATTGTATATAGTGTCTTTCTGCATACTCAATCACAACCACAATCCGACTGTTTACATGCATACTTATAAATGACACAATAGCATTTGTTTATTTTTGTATAGTGCTCTTCACTGAGTGCAGTCTCACAGTGATGCAATAAGTTCACAGGTATATGCGATTACAAACTTTACAAAATACTGACACCCTAATAAGAACATACAAATACAGAGATTTGCTTAAACACACAGGGAGAAAAAAACAAGCATGTTTTATTGCGTATAGAGCCTTTCCATAGTGAACAAAGGGCACTGTCCAAGTTCAGAGCTATACTGAATTAAAATGGCATGACATTCTCAAACCTGCAAAATTTAGTGCAGGGTCATGAGGAGCCACAGCCTCTCCTGGCTGCATCAAATGCAAAGGAGGAACCACCTTGGTGTGGGATGTCAGTCCATTTAAGGCACACAGCTACACTCACATTCATTTAGAATTGCTTATTCAACTTAGAAATACATGCATGTCTTTAAGACAATATATTTTTCCAATCCACAGTTCATTTAGTATCAACCAATAACATATCTAATACTGGTATATAAAATATTTACTATAAATCTGTAGCCAGTTTAATTATAGTCCATAACATTTATGGTGCCAGTCCATCACACAACTTGTGCCACTCTATCCCTTATACAGAGCCAGTTGATGGTTTATTTGATGTCAACCCTCGCATTTTTAAAACCAACCTAGCAGGCTTAATACCAGTTTATCACTCAACTATACATTCTTTACTGCTTTTGCATATGCAGTAAGATTTGAAAGCCCAATTAATGCCATGCCAGCCCATATGCAGTGCCAGTTCACAGCATATTTGACACTGCTATCACTCTATACCAGGTTTAGTCCTAGTCCACAATGTATACAGTGCCAGTCAATAGCTCATTAAGAGCATGCAACAAAGCATTTTAATGCCAACCTATAAAATGTTTTCTATCATTCCATAAAAGATTTAATACCAACCTACAGCTCCGCTTCCAGACCATAATAACTTACATTGTGACAGTCCATAACATGTTTGAGACTGGCCTATCAAATGTTTGCTATGACTCTATAGCAGTTGTATTGCCAGTTCACAGTAGATCATGTACCAGTTCATATTTCATTTGGTACCAACTTAATCTTTGTTAAATCCCCATTGCGGGTCTAATACCAGCTCATCACATTATCGCCTTACCCCCGTGCCAGTCCACTCCGTGTTAACATGCAAATTTGAAATCGTAATGCTTATTGGTAAATGTACAATACATATTAGAGATCCTTCGACAGAGGGAGTCAGTGAAACACTTCTGAATGTTTCTGTCAAAGCCTTTCTGGGATGGGCCCCCTTTTGGTACTGAATTGCTGAAGACCACCACATCATCTGCAGTGGCCGCCGGCCCCCACGCCCTATAGCTTCTTTACAGAAACAGTATTGAGCGCAAGCCGTTGTCTCATTTCATGAATATTTTGACATCGGCAATACCAAAGCGGCTTGCTTTATCACCAACTCATTAGCGCTCCGGAAAGCATCTGTCCCTGCATCTTATTTTGAACATTCTGAAATAAAAAGGCAGCATATTGAAACTGTTGTCTGAAAAGGCTTGAAGAAAAGGTGAATATGACAGGTGCGTCTGAGGCTAATTTGTGGTGGGGAGTCTGCCAAGAGATTTTAAGAACACGTTAGCTTGTTAAAGAAGCAATTTGCATTGAGCAGCAGAAGCCCTCCCACGGCCACCCTGTTGCCAAAAAAACAAAACAGAAGCTCATCATAACAATGGTTACAAGTTTCGTACGGTAAGCTCGGCGCATTGAGGCAATGCCGGATATTTGTGCCGACACGCACACTGCGACCCTGAGGTCCTCGTTCACATCAACGCACGCACGCACACGCGCTTTCTTCCTCCCGTGAGACTCGCGTTCCATTAAACCTGACACAGATTCACGCTGGCTCTCCTTTGTTCGTACTTTTTAAATCGCCTGTAAAGAAAGAAAAAGGGGAGAAAAGCTGCAAAAACACAGAACGCCTTCAGCCTAGACGGCAGCAATCTCTCTCCCGCAAGGAACGCACCTGGGCACCGCGCTCCCTCAGAGACCAGGGCTGACGTGCCGCCCATTAATAAGGCGCACACGCACGCAAGCGCTCACAGGAGCCTTCATCTGGGAACCCAAACACATCCTGGACGTCTCATCCGATTTGTTTATGGCTGCATGGCGAGCGCTCTAACAGGTGACAAGCAAAAGTAACTTCCACAAGCAGGCGCGAACCGAGACATGGCCAGACGGACATAAGAGGCTGGCTGATCGATGCTTGAACTTGATTAGCAAGGCACAGGTACCTTCTGCCCAAAGGGTTTAAACGGCACACCTCCTCCAGACATTTAAAGCACTTGTCTGACTGAAGGTGGCAAAGTGACAATCAGAGAATGAGAGACACAGATCATAAGAATATCATTTTCTGCTATGAGAAGCCAACACAATATTCAAAAATATAGGTACATATATTTAAGTACATAAAAAAACTTAATGTTGCAAACTAAGAAGAGCTGCGGGGTGCTCTGCCTCCCTCACAACATGGCGTTTATATGTTCTCCCGTGTTTGCGTGGGTTTTTCTCCTGCTACTCCAGTCTTCCTCCCACATCCCAAACAATTAAGTTAATTAGCAACTTTGAATCTGCCTGGTGTGACTGAGTGTGGGTGTGCCTTGCGAGGAACTGGTGCCAGGGTTGATTAAATGGGTACAGAAAATGGACAGCAAAAAGTACAGAAAGATAATCTGACAGTCAATCTTTCAGTGAATAATGGAAACACCCAGACACAAAGATAAACCGATAATGGAGAGGCAATCTGAGAGACACACTGAGTGACAGGAGATTGAGAAAGTGATAGTCATCTAAATAGACCCACCATGAAATGGCATCCCATCTGAGGCTGGTTCAAGCCTTGCATGTGCAAATGGGCAGTGGAAAGCTTTGAAAAGATTTTGATGGAGTCTTGTATCTGTCTGCTACTCCGCTCCACACTCTGAAAAACTCAGTGCCTCTTCATGGTGATGCCATAACGGCACCATTTTTGGTTTCCAAAAGAACCATCCACATGATGTTTCTGAAGCAAATCTTTATTTATTGAAATCTATAACAGGTTCCATAAATAGCCGGATAAAAGATTTGTCAAATCCCAGTGAGTTCCTGATTTTAGAAGGACTCTCACTGCTACCAATAACTCAAGACTAACGTCAGGTTTTCTTGGTCTGTTCAGACCTGCTAAGTAGGCTTCCAGACATTAAAGACTTCTGCTTTGTTCACACTTTAGGAAGCTTTTCAAAGCCAAAACAACAAATTTCACATGCAAACAGCCCTTCCCAGAATTAAGTGGTTCTTTATCAAGCAATGCAACCACAAACACGGTAAAGTTCCAGTACTGTACCAGTATTCTTAAGAGTGCACCAACCCTAAAGCTGGACTAAGCAAGTACAGGAAATGAATGGCTGAATATTCATCAAAATATAAATGTAAACATTGTATTAACAAATAAGAATGATGAATATATAGATGAAAAGACAGAGCAATTCCTTAGAATAAAGTTAAAAAAAAAACATTGACACTTGTAACAGAAAAACACACCATGGGGAAGTAAACCGACATTAGGAGATCAGTCTTAATAACATTTACTGCAATTTGATGGGGAGACACCTACCAACCAAGATCAAAACCTAAAGTGCCACTTTCAGCCAAAGGACAGAAAGATTCACTCATAATGGACAACAACAGGTATATAGCGACAATTAAAATAGTCAGACAAAAGGATGACTTGCAAGAAGGACAGGCTGATATTCAGTCCTTCAAGTGACACTTAATTCGACCAGAGGTTGGACCAACAAAAAGATTGAGTGGTGATGGCAAAAATTTGGGCAGACAGTAAGTATGGTGTAGTGGTTGAGGCTTTGCCCTTTGTGAGTTCTGGGTTCAAATCCCACTAATGTAACCAGAAATGTAACCATATGTTGTAAGCTGTCTTGGATAAAGGCATCAATAAAATAATAAGCAATAATAAAAACAACAGTTGGAAAAAACAATTTTAAAGTGCAAATTGCAATAATTGGGCGGGGTGGTGGCTCTGAGGCTAAGGATCTGCGCTGGTATCCTGAAGGTTGCTGGTTTGAATCCCCGTCACTGCCAAAAAAGAGATCCTACTCTGCTGGGCCCTTGAGCAAGACCCTTAACCTGTAATTGCTCCAGGGGCACTGTACAATGGCTGACCCTGCGCTCTGACCCCAAGGGGTATGCGAAAGCTAACAAATTCCTAATACAAGAAATTGTATAAGGCGAAATAAAGAACACAAAAAAAAGATTAACTCTGGTACCCTTAAACAAACACAGACTAGCAGAATGAGACATCCAGGAGGAGGCCAACCCTGTCTAGGGTACACGTCCATAACGGGACACACACACATACAGTAACGGGGCTGGTTAGGTGTCGTCAGTTCACCTCACACGGGATGTGCCAATGTGAGGAGCCAATAGAGACACAAGGAGAACGTGTGCTCCATCCAGACAATGGGAGGATGCATCTTAGCTATCCCAGAAGTAGACATGCAACCACATTTAATTGCTGACATGCAGGGAATATGTGATGTACAGCTAGCTGCATATACATATAGAGATAGACGCGTAGATATAATTAAAAGGTACTAGATAGAAAGATAGACAAGCAATATCTTAAAAAGATGAAAGGCACTATATAAGCTAGCTGGCAGACAGACAGATAGGTAGATACAAAATAGTGCCTTTCATGTCTGTTATATATCTGTCTTGTACTTAGCCTTGCATATCTGTTTTAAGTAGTGCCCATCTAATATCAGTTTTCTATAGTGCCTTTCCTTTCTATTATTACAGATAGATAGATAGATAGATAGATAGATAGATAGATAGATAATGAATATGTAGCTGGGTCAGCGGCCGGACAGACAGCCAGACAGCAAGCACGTTCCTGTCGAGGCCAATGATGACAGTTCGCTCAGCCTCCAGCACACAGCCGTATGTTTTCATCTGAGTAACCGCCGCCTCGTATACAAATGTTTCATCGCACATACGCGTGAGGAGTTGGCCTCGTGATTCTCGTGAATTTCTCCCATCGTTCAATTCTCCCTGCCGAGGTTCTTAGGTTTATAGTGACCAACTGTGTATAGGGAAGCAAGGGACAGACGCGGTGAGACTCCCTATTAATAATTAAAGAAGTGTCGCTGTGGTTCCTCTCCTGGTGGTCGCACGGGCACGGAGGTGACGGGCAGCATTGTAATGCACAATAATTAATTTAAGCACGGAGGAGACTGCGACCGGAACGTCAGGACAGACAGGACACAACAGGACTTGGAGGCTGAAAACCGGTGTGCCGCGCACGAACGTTACCTTTTGGTGCGTCGAAACATGTTGTTGTCGAAGAAATGAGGCATAGAGAAATTCGACAGCACTGTCCAGAGAGAATCAGACATGGTCCCTTAGAGATGACATTGTGCTGGCGTCTGTGCGAGCAAGTGACTTCTGAATGGAAAACAGGCAGGCAGTGAGGCAGAAGAGAAAGAGCGAATGGAGAGAGAAGGGGGGAGGATGGGGAGGGGAGGGGGGAAGCGGCTCTCGTCTCCTGTGCGGCTCTCAAAGGGAATGGCAGAAAGCGCAGGAAAAGAAGCCAGAGTGAGGTGATAAGAGCCGTCTCCGGGGGGAGCGGGACTGCTCTGAAATCTACCTCAGAGCAGACAGAGACAGAGGAGACGGGAATGTTTGCCTCACTCTCTCCTTTATCGTCTTCTACAGTTATTTGGCTACGTTTTACGATCCGGTTAATTATTTAAGATTGTAATGCTTGCGTATCATCATAACGTAAAGCTGGGACAGAAACATCCTAGTGTCTCTCCATTAATTAGCGTCTTGAATTCCAATTGAGGTACACCGGGTGTAAGGGGTGGGGTGCTAAGAAGCAGGCGGTTGATTCATGATGAAATGGTTTGAAATGACAGTGCAAGGCGGAGAGCAAGAAACAGGGAAATTAAAGAGGAAATAAGGACTCTGCATCGTGTGTGTGGTTTGGGGGCATTTGCTCTCCTTAGACCTCTGTTTATTGATTTCTTTATTATAATTTCCGCTTATAATGCATTTGAAATTATGATGTCTATTGCGTGTCAGATTTATTGGCGACTTTAAATTGGCCCTTTTGGGTGCCATTACTAATGGGCTAGGCTCTGGTATCCTTGACCCTTAAGGGCTACAAAAACGATTAACTGAGTGTATGAATGCATGAATGAATTTTCATTCATTTCCTTAACTGTGGATATGAGGAGTTGGACTTATCACTCCATTTCTGTCACTTTTCTTCCGGCATCCCCTCCAGAAATGGCTTTTGCCTTGTATCCCCACCAACAACCCACACACACACACACACACACACACACTGCAGGGATACACTCTTAGACTCTTAAAAAGAAGCCTATCACAATGAATAGGAAAAATGTGCTTTAAAATAAACTAGTGAATGAATTTGTTTCCTCTGCCACTTTTGCCATCCATAAGAATGCTGGAATGGGGGTCTGCATTGCTGCTTTGTTTATAATCGCACAGAAGAGGTTTGTTATTTATGTACCCTTGCTATTTATCCCGATCACTTAAAAAGCTGCATTTGGCTTCTCCTTTGTTGTTTCTCTCCACCAGTAATGAAGCTTCTGCTGCTGTGTATTAGAATAAGTGGGTTTAGAAAAAGGAATGAATGAAGAATTTGGAGTTTAAATCAGCCTTACTTCTACACTGATAGTTGTATATCTGAGTAATGAGAGCCATCTATGCTATAATGTCCCTTAGTTCTGAAAATGATGGTTGTGATTGAATGAATGAGGAATTTGGAAATTCAGTCAGCTTCACTTCAATATTAAAAATTGCATGTTTGTGTGGTGAGAGTCGTCTATGCTTTTATTTCCATTATAAAGACAGTTTGGCTTCCCTATCCAGGGAGGGCTTCCTGTATCCCCTCAGCCCTGAAAAATGAATGAATGGATTCAATAAACAAGATTTAGACCAACTAGGAAAAGCCTGGGTTGCTGCTGGACAAGGTGTTAGTGAAGCCATCAGGGGGTACTTGCTCTGTGGTCTGTATGTAGATCCTAATGCCCCAGTGTAATGAAGGCGACACTGTGCTGTAAAAACTGGCACAACCCTTCAGATGTGGCATAAAACAGACAATCCTGACTTTCTGTGGCCATTAAAGATCGCTGGGCATCTTTCAAAAAGAGTAGGCTGCTTCCCCATGTCCTGGTTTAAACTGCCCACCACAGTCTGGTCATTCTGGCCTGCTAATCATCCCCTGTCCCTCACCTCATCCCCACCTATAAGCTAATATGCACTGAGCATACCACCACAACAATGGCTGCTTTCACATCATCCAGGTGAATGCTACACATTGATGGTGGTTGAAGTGGTTCCCCACTGTGTACAGCATGTAAAGCACTTTGAGTAGGTTAGAAATATATAAATGTAATATAATTAAATTAATTATTATTAGTCCCCACCCACTGTATAAGGAAATTAGAATCTGAGCTCCTTTGTTTTTCTACACAATACACAGCAAAAATAGCTCTGTTAACACTTAAAACAATGTTTCCATATATATATATATATAGTTTAACTTTGCAAGAGTTAGTTTAACACTGGAGATGTTTTTGTCTGGTGTATCTCACAGGTGCCTGTGCCTTTTATTCCATTGCATAGTGGAGGTTTGTATTCCCCACTACCCTCCTTTTCTGCTTCTCTTTACTGCAGATTTGGGTAGAAGGAGTAGGTTGTCCTTTTGTTTCTCAGTATTCTCTTTCCATGTCTAATACTTTTAGATTCAATGCTTTAGACAGAGTTATAGTCTCAATTCAAGTGAGGAGAATGTGGGAAAAAGAAAAGGAACAGAGTGGATCAGAGCATCATCCCACCCTGACACCATGAGTAACTGTGCTAATAATACCCTTACTGAAGCCATAAATGCTGTGGGACTGTGCAAGCTAAATATTAGTACCACGGACAGGGACCAACCACAACACTGCACCAACCCCAGGGTCCCATTAAGAAGACATTACACTTAATATTGTAGCCTTTCAGTAAAATCTTAATCAGAGGGAGCGTGTTTTGCTTTTAATCCTTTGTGTGAATAATACAACGAAAAAAGGAAACCCATTTATTCTGTCTGGAGTAAGCTTCAAACAATGTTCACCATCATGCCTTCTAGAAAGATCAGGTTAGCAGGGTGCACAGGGGGCAAAAGATGTAGGAATTGAGCCTTCTGAATCTGGTAGTGGACTAGGCAGTGATCTCTCTGCATCCCCAACCCAGAGCCCTACTTATGCAGTGTTTATGGCTTTAGGTGACAGTGGACAGCGGGGGTGTGGGTCTGGATCGCTATATGGGAAGAACATGTCATTCTTCAGGTATGCAGCACCTTTAAATTGATGACAGTTATGAAACAGTTGATACAGAATAGCAATGTCTAGAGTAATGTGAACTTTGTGGCAACAAATTTTGCCCAACACAGATACTTGGTAACATTTTGTGGTGTTTCACCCATTGGGGGATCTGTGCAGTACACAGGAAGGGAATGAAAACACTTAAAAATCAAGGTGCCCAAGTGGTTATTCAGAGTGGTGCTTCAGGGGAGCCGTTTTTAGTTCCCAGTAGAACCATCCACATGAAGATTCTAGAAAGAACCTTTATTTATTTATATCCTTAACAGGTTTATTAGAAAATTGCAGCATTGAAGCAGCAGACACAAAAGGCACAGATATACATATAACAAGAATGATCATATTCATACATATGCTAACAAGATTCAAATACACATATAACAAGAATTATATCTATAAGTAAATTAACAAAATATAGGTATTTACTAAGTTTAAAGTGATTATAATTGCACATACAAATAAGTTAAAATATCACAGTACATTATGTCAGACTTTGGCACAGTATACCACACATGGCGTCATTGACTTTTGAGATATCTGCTAGACTGGCTCCGTACCATTCAACCCTAAGGGAACAATACCACCTTGGCTGAGGGGACACTCATTATAGAGCCTGTTGGCTGAGCAGCGCAGTTTTCTCATTCTGTTACTGAATGTGCTCCTCTGTTTAGTCAAAACCTCATACAGAGGATGAAAGTCATTGTCCAGAATAGTAAGTAGCTTCCTGAGTGACCTCTTGTTCTACGACTTCCTCCAGTGAGTCCAGCTTGACTCCCAGGATTATACTAGCCTTTCTATCAGTTTGTCTAGTCTACTATACATTAAAGATCTCTGTTTTGTCCACATATTAGAAACTTTTTTAATTCAGAAAGACCCAATATGCAAGGAAGCCTTCCCAAAATGAAGTGGTTCTTTGTCAAGCGATGGTTCAACAAGGATGCACACAATTCAGTAAAGAGCCATTATTTTTAAGAGTGAAGATGCCAACTACATTATATTGCCTGCACACTGGTGCAAAATGTGGATTCAGTGTACAATCTAAAATAGACCACCTCCAGAAAGCGATGCCTATGTTAGCAATGGTGAAAATCCAGTCCAGTGTGTTCCCACCTGATAGAAGAAATATGAAGTGGAACAGGATATCTTGCAAAACAGGCCATGTAAAAAAAAATTCTGTAAGTGTGGATGTTTTCCTGTCGTTTGCCCTTTAAATAGTGAACGCCACCTCCATATGCTTCTTAAAGTAATTAATAATACATTTCTTACTTTATATAGCACCTTTAACACAAAACACTACTTCAAACACAATCAATTAATAGTCATCAATTAACATCTTTGGGGATGTGACAAGACAATCAGAGTAACCAGAGGAAGAGCCATGCAGACTTGGGGTTGGGGAGGACATGCATTGGAATGGAACGGAGGACGCTGGCTAGGAACCACTGCACCCCACTTCATTTTATAGAGCACCTCTTGTAATGACTACATGGAAGCATTTCCCAAAACAATTCAAATAAAAAAAATATTTTAAATGGTTTCACAATGAGTTCTGCCATCAAGAGCTTCTCAAACCAATTCAATGAACCATAGTTTATTTCCTATAGGATTTTTCCCTAGTTCTTTATCAGTGGTGGGTTCTTGGTCTCCTGCCTCTTGACTACAGAAATGGTCGGATGGCATCTTTTACAGTAAATGCTTCATCCAGGATGTGTTCCTGGTGGGACAGCCTGTAACCCAGGTGCCTCTTAACTGTATTAAGCTGGTTCAACAATGAATGGAGGATAATTTATTTCATATACTTCCTTTCTTAGTGCCTTTTAAAGTAACTTATAGAATCACTGTTTGAAAGAAACAGTTAACCACATGTGCAATGCCCACAAGGCCCTAAGTGCCATGTTCATATAGTGGAGCTCAGAAGCTGGGACTTGAAATTTACTCCCAGATGACGAGGCAGAAGCTCTCCAATCTGATCCACAGAGCCTCTTGTGGGTTAATTAGTCAATCAGTCAGTCAGCCTCTCCAACATGTCAAGCTTCACAATGCTGTACACGGGAGCAATTAGTAGTGAAATGATAACATCACCCGCTAGGAGCATCGCAGGAGGATTCTCAGGGTTAGCATGGCCAGGTCAGGTGAGGCTGCAGGGGCAGATGAGCGTCCACCACAATGTCCTTTTGAGATGAATTTTGCCTACACTGCTAGGGTAGAGAAAATGTGCAGGGCTTTAATGGAGAGGATTTGAAGATGGGCAGTAGCTGGAGGCAAACTGCTAAGTGAGGTCTGAACAGAGTTCTGAACATTTGCACATCAGCTGTGAGGGTGTATAAGATGGGGGTGGGCAGTTAGGTAAGAGGTTGTCACAGTGATTGGGTGGAATGGTGGAAGTGGGCGGGGTTTGTTATCACTGGAGAGGGGGAGGTGTCCTAAATACAATATTAGCTCACAAAGCGCAGACCCTGGTCCATCTGCTGTGAAGTTTATTGTGCTCTGCAAGTGTCTGGGGAGCATTCAATCAGCTTGAGATGAACCTAATGTGTTCTTAATGTCCAAGTACCAAATTGCATTTTCACTTGATTTCAGATGGCCATGTTCTTCTTGACTGCGCACTGCAAAGAGAAAAAATACATAACCAAAGTGACGACTTGCTTCTTCGAGCCTATGGATTATTGAACTGTTGGATTCCCTTTGATGTTTAGCGCAAAGTACTGTATAGAGTTGTGTAAGGAGGGGTGAAAGGTGTTGTTATGATTGCTATTTTTATTTCATTTTTCCATTTGTCTCCTTGGGGTTATAGGTAAGAGTTACTCGTCAATTCCAGGGAATTACAATCCAACATTTGCTTTTTGTTTTGAGGTGCATAAATTGTTTTTATTTGTTTTTTTCTTTGCTATTTTTAATAGGGCCCGCCCTTTTGTGACTGCGTTGCTATGATGTTAGGATTATGGTCTTGGAGGTTGTAACCTGTGACACACTGGAGTGACTGTTTGCTGCAATGCCTTCCTTGTTATCTGAAATTACAGACTGAAATAGAGAATAATATCTAGCATATTAATTATGGTTATATATATATATATATATATATATATATATATATATCCATCCATCCATCCATCCATTTTCCAACCCGCTGAATCCGAACACAGGGTCACGGGGGTCTGCTGGAGCCAATCCCAGCCAACACAGGGCACAAGGCAGGAACCAATCCCGGGCAGGGTGCCAACCCACCGCAGGGCACACACAAACACACCCACACACCAAGCACACACTAGGGCCAATTTAGAATCGCCAATCCACCTAACCAGCATGTCTTTGGACTGTGGGAGGAAACCGGAGTGCCCGGAGGAAACCCACGCAGACACGGGGAGAACATGCAAACTCCACGCAGGGAGGACCCGGGAAGCGAACCCGGGTCCCCAGGTCTCCCAACTGCGAGGCAGCAGCGCTACCCACTGCGCCACCGTGCCGCCCTATATGTATATATATATATATATATATATATATATATATAATTTGTTTATTTTTATTATTTATTTATTTTTTTAAATAGGAAGCTATATAATCAGTTGCTGCTCTTGCATATTTATACCCCTACTAGATCAGATAAGACCTTTTGATCAGAGTGGGCTAGGTATGCAGGGACACTTTATTTTCTATGGGCCCATACCTCCAGGAAGAATGTCTGGAATAAGAAGGATAGGTAGAATTTATGGCACTCCTTCTCCTTCCAAGTGGAAAGCATAGGCTGGAATGGGGTCTGAATCTGCTTAAATAGGCCTGGAGTGAAGCAGGGACATATGCCACTGGTCCAGGTAGCGCATTAAGGAAGCCGGACCAACACAAAGACAGACGTAACAAAGAAACTCACTTTCTCTAATTTGCTGTGCCGTCCTGTGCAGACAGGCCATGCTGTCTGTTTCTGCCTGAAGAGAAACAATCAAGGGCCAGACCAGGCAAGACAAGAAAATAATTAATCTTACTAAGATGGAGAGTCACCTGGTAGTAAACATATTTCACGCAAGATGAGCTGCTTTTTATCAGTTTGTATTATTTTACCAACACTCATTTGGGCATATTATCTATAAAGCATGAATGAATGTGTAACATTCTCTCCTGCCTGTTCTGGTACCCCCTCTAATTGCCTGGGGTCACAGACAGTGGAAAGTGTTGGACTACAGTAGCAGTCAACTTTGACACTGTGAAAAGAATATGGAAATTGAGGCATTCAGTTAAGGTTCACATAATAAAAAGTATAAAGAGGAATAGGGTCACTCTAGGACCCTACCACAACAAAATAAGCTGAATCTTGAAAGTTAGTAAGCACGTTCCTTTTTTGACTTTTAGTGTGCTGATCTTGAGCTTCAACTGTTTATATCAACTCTAAGTTTTTGTTTAAGCTTATGTGAAAGGATGGATTTTTGATTTAGAATTTTTTTGGCTTGTCTTTTTGACTGTATTTTCTGGTTATACAGCCCTGATCAAGAAAGGCAGCAATCACTTTAGAAAAGCAAAGATGAGACGTGCAACAAGGAACAGGCAGAATTTGAACCAATGCTCTCCTACTCCTGAGCCTGTTCTGCTCTGGTTAGATAGTCAGAGGGCTCTCCTTATCAGAGGGTGAAAAATGACATATTTCTATTACAATTGAGAATATTTAGACTTTAAGCATTTAAATTGAAGCACACATTTAATATTTCAAATATATGATGCAGCTATTCTTGTTTATTTTGTACTTCTATCTTATGAAGTAAATCATTACATTTTTTCTGACCTCCCTGAATCAGGACAGCTTTTTCTAATTCAGGCTTTTTGTTTTTTATTTTGGTCCATTTCAATTGCCATTTTTGTTTATTCATCATTGCTGCTATTTTGACATTCTGTTGTTAGGGCAGCTTTTCATGTTGTTAAGGGCGTGTTTTCAGAGGTTGTGACCTCCAATCAACAACATGATGATTTACAAGGTCGTCTTTGAAAGCACTTTGCTATCCAAATTTGCGGATTCAAAGCAATTCTTTTTGTGCCTTGAAATCTTATTACTTTTGCTTCTCCAGGTTTTGAATGGCTTGAATTTTTGATTTTTCGTCTCTCGATTTGGCCTTGGTGGCAGTGCAGCTAACTTCTCGGTTTTTGGCTGTTTCCTTGGTTTTGACTTTTTCACCCAGCTGCTGCATAAAATATTCTTTCTGGCATGCCAAGCATAATAAAATCATAACAGGACTCCATTCTAGAACCTCTATCCCCACCACAGAACAACATTCTTTTCAGCTCTACCTTTGTGCAGAAGATCAGCTCTTAGCTACTACAAAAGAGGTCCATTCGAAGAATATTTGAGTTGTTGCCTAAGAGGAGCATTCTGGGAGTTCAGTGCAGGAGAGTAACTGTGTGTAGGGATCGGAAAGCAGCCAATGGGGATATGGAACTGCAGCTGAAGAGCAGATTTCTGGGGTTTTAAGCTGCTGCAGAACAGCACCGGCAGAGGCCTGAAGTGCAGCAGAACGGCTTTTTTAAAGCACTTTATACACAGATGTGATTGCAATGGGGTGGCAAAATGGTGCCTCTAGAGCACACAGCAGGGCTATCTTTAAAGACATCTTATAGAGCACCTAATGAAGAGGCCCACTGGGTGAGGATGAGAGCAATTCAGTGACTCCCCATGGAGTGCCGTGTGATTGGTCATGTGCTCCTGAGGGTGAACAACTTATTAGAAAGCATACTGGTAGAGTTTAAAGCACATTCTCAACACCACAAATCCCCTCCTGAGTGACTGTTCATGTTATACCTGCTTTCCTTGGTGTGGGGGGATACAGCAGTGCTGACATGTGGAGTCCCTTTTTGACATCAGTCATTGCTGCTTGAACCAACTACCACCTCTGTTCTGTCTGTATCTGCAAGCAATTGATCTTTTAAAAGCGATCATACCCAGCAATCAAATCAGCTTGGTACAGTGAATAGTGGGCACAATACCAACAGACTTTCTTTCAGGGAAAGTGGTGTTTTCTCTGAAGTCTACCGAGCACATGTCTTCTTCAATTTTTATAAGGCATAGAAGGTTTTAAAAGCAACAAGAGATTCTGGCCCTCATACTCCTGTGTAAATCTTACAAATGATTGGATGGAATACTAGGTGGTGCCACTCACACTATGAGCCGACAACCAGTTCAGCTATCCAGTGCACATATCACAGAGTGTACTTGGCAGGGTTGGGAATTGAGTTGTACCCTACATTTAAGACCAAGGGAAAAACTGAGATTCACCTGGGATTGTGTATTGTAGTGAGAGAGAACAACCAGCAGAGGGCCATCTGTGAAAAAGCCTAAGTGGTGTCTGTATTATTATAAATAAAATAACAAGTGACCAGCAGCAAGGCATTATCAATCACATCGTCAGGCAAGATGTCAACCTCAGAGGCATAGACTTTATGAGGCAGGCATGCATTAGGGTTGGAGGATATGGGGGTGCAGACATATGAAAATTTAATTAAAGTACTCACCCACTGCTTTTCCTAGATAAAGGCAGGTCCTTCTGAAAGAAAAAAAATGCAAGAAGCAATGAGGAAAAGGCATGCAAGTACCACAGATTTAAGCCATCCATCCATTTTCAAACCCGCTTATGATGAGCAGGGTAATGGGGAAACTGGAGCCAATCCCAGTAAGTGACAGGCGCAAGGCAGTAGCAACTCCTGGACAGTGCAAAACACACACTCACACAGATACACACACTAGGGCCCAATTTAGCACTGACTCTAATAAAAAATTTTCTGAAGGATAAAATAAAGATAAAAGGTGAGGTGTGGAGGGCAAGTGCATGTTTAAAACAGATATACAAAGTGGTCCTGTCGAGACTGCTCATCATTCTCACTCGCTCTGCCATTTTCATCCCACGTCACTCCTCTTTTAATTGAGAATAGGCTCTGGCTCAATGATCCTCTAAAGGAACAGATCTATTGAATAAAGTGCCTTTCATAACCATCTATTCCAGAGGGCACTGCTAACACCTGGCTGTGGAACAGCTTGTCAGTCAAACATCTATATACTTTTTAGCCCCTGGAATTGAGGGGTGTGAAGGGGTTAGGGGGCTTCTAGGCAGAAGAATGGCTGTTATTCTTAAATGGCTCATATGATATTTTTGGTAATAAACCCCTTAAATTAAAGCTGAAAGTCTACACTTCAATCACATAATGACTGATTTATTTCACATCTGTTGTGGTGGTGTACAGAGCCAAAATTACGAAAATTGTGTCACTGTCCAAATACTTAATGGACCTAACTGTAAGAAGACATAAGGTTACAGGTACAGTATTTCTTTGAAGGTGTCTCCTTCTCAAAGTGACATGCAAACAAATATGAAGAAAGCACACATACTGTATTACAAAAGCAGCCAAGTGGGGGTTGCTAATCCAGCACTTTCTCTCTGTGCACCCCAAAGAGGAAAACCTGCATTTACTATGAAAAGACTCCACTGTGTGCGCCCTGGCTTCTTAATGAAGAGCTTTTTGTTTAGCCTGTCTCTCTGCTGTTTCTGTCCTCATTTGTAACCTGTCTATGGCTCTCTTGTCTCTCTTTTTTACAAGAGCGTATGCTCTTGTCATCATTTATGAGGCACTTACTGTATGTCCTACTGCCCTTGTGCCACTGGCTCATGACAGAATTAACAATCACACAGTTAGGGAAAAAGTCAGAGGATGGCCACTAACCAAGGAACATGCTGTCACCCAGGAGATGATAGATAGATAGATAGAAATGAAAGGCACTATATAACAGATAGATAGATAGATAGATAGATAGATAGATAGATAGATAGATAGATAGATAGATAGATAGATAGATAGATAGATAGATAGATAGATAGATAGATAGATAGATAGATAGATATTGTGAAAGGAGACCAAACAGGGTCAGGATTTGATTTTTGATACACTTTATTAATCTCAAGAGGGGAAATTGTCTTTTTACATGACCTTTGGGGGACAGAGTGCAGGCTCAGCCATTGTACAGCACCCCTAGAGCAATTTTCAGGTTAATGGTCTAACGGAGTAGGATCCCTTCTGGCAGCAATGGGATTTGAACCAGTAACCTTCCAGATACTAGCACAGATCCATAGTCACAGAGCCGCCACTCTGCCATAGTAAGTTGCCAGGGTAAGATTGGTATGAAAGGTAAAGATGAGTAGGAAACAGGGAGTTGGTGGGTGATGGACCCCGTATGTCTTATGTCAGGAGGACCCATGATAAAGCTGTGATGGATTAGAACCTGTTAGAACACCTGCCATCCTCCTCATGCTCACATGGATGGGAAATGTAATACAAGCAGGCCCACAAAAGGGGGTTACCTGAGCCAGAAAGTATTGTGCCCTGAGAGTTACTGTTCTTTGGGCCCTAACTCTTTTCAAAAGGCTCATGGACACAGAGAGACTTGAGGGCACCATGGTGATTGCTAGGAGTCACAGAACCACATGGATCTCTTTAGCAAGTCTCTGTCCCTAAAGTGGTTTGGGTGGATTTGAGTTTGATTTCCAGTTGCCTGTTATCAAATGTAACTTTTCAATTGTAAAGTCAGCTGAGCAAGGACTCTTTCTGTGAAGGAGGTAGTGTGTCCATCTCGATATAAACAGATGTGACTGGGAGATTGTTTGTCATATAGATGCTTATGTGCAGTATTTTTGAATTGTGTGCTTGTGGGTCTGCCCGTTCATCTTTTGGCGGTGGTCTCAGCGTAGCAATAAGGATTTCTTTTCTGTTTATATATGTAACTTTTTGTTTTCCACTATTTAACATTCTCTTGTGTCTTAGTTTTAATAAGCCTGATATGTTTGGTAGGGAAGTCTGCTTATGACTGTTTTGTTTCAAGTAAGGTGGCACCCAGAAATGCCCTGTCACAACTTATACTAGATAGACAGGTATCTTTTATACTTTATTATTATTTGACATTTCAGTCAAGTCAGATCCTCCATCAAAGTCTAATATTACACATAGGGTAAACAAAGAATAGTATGTTTTTAATTTTAAATGTTTAATGTTTCATTAAATAAAGCTATGAAATGCCCACGTGAAAAGGTAATCCAGACTCAGTGACTGCCTCTCTGTCTATCATAGTTTTGTGTAGCCAAGTCTTCCCTGCACGATTTAAATGACATTTCTTGATTTGAATAGATGAATTGCTTGTTTTAGCAATTTCAAAGTAATTAGGTCTGGACTTTGACTTTAAAATGTTCCAGTGTTGAATCCTATGATAAGAAGGAGCTAAGTTTGAGGTCCCATCAATGAGGACACATCTCCCAGGTCCATCCCCAAATGATGACACAGCTGCCCCAATGCTTGACTGTTGGGGTAAGGTTATTTTAAAGTGACATTTCATCCAAAACATTTTTAACTCATCTGTCCATTGAAGACGCTCCTAGCACTGTTGTGGCCCATTCAGGTGCATTCTCTCAAGCCAACAATGTTCACTGTGGTTATTTTTAGTGAGCACAGGTTCCTTTTTTCTTAATGTAAAATAGTTAAGGTGAGAGAGAGCCTTACAGATGAATTTTTAAAAATCTTACATTGTGATACATTGGTCTTGGAAAGATTTTGGCAGGACCTCCACTCCTAGGGAGACTAATTAATCTCAAGCTGTCTATGTTTAGATGATATGTGTTCAGAATTAGGTGCTATTTTCTCTTGGATCCTCCTAACTGTGTCCAGGGCCTTTCCTTGTGCTTACTATTTGCCCCTGGCCCCTCCCATTTGTGTCCTTTGTTCTCCCTGGACTCACGTGTCTGTGTTTTTGGCCACGCCCCTGCCAGCTCTTTTGCCCACTATTTACCCCAGGTCCTTCCAATATGTAGCTGCTGCTAAATTAATATTCAGCACATAATTGACAGAAGCATGAACGACAGCCTAAGATGTAGAATAACATCTAACAAAACATAGAACAATTAACATGAGCCAGGAATAAAAGCCTTGCCACGCCACTGCACTGTGCACCTGCTTGATCACCGACAAATAAAAGAAGACACACACCATGATGTCCTTTATTTTCCTCAGACTCTCTCCATTACCTGACTGAAACCTTTGGAAAGACTGGACCAAATTCACAGCGAAGCATGCATAGAAAAGCAGAAGGGGCCAAATATATTCTCACAACACAGTGGCTGAGCGTGGAAGAGAAGCTGACCCAGTCTTATTGAGGTCTGCCTCCTGGTGGTTACTCAGCTTTATTTCTGTTGACTTTAACAACCGACGAGAGCACAGCATCTTTCAAGTGCCCCCACGTCAGCCTTAAGAATATAGAACATGCCACAGCAGACACTCACTCCACGGTTTCCTCCGTTGTCAGTGTCAGTATCCCGAGGGTCTCGAGTACTTTAGCATCTACAAGGAATGAGTTTTTTAGCTCTTGATGCTCAATGGCATTTCAGAGTGTCAGCCAGGACCTCCATCTCCCTCCTTTACTTGCCAAGTTCCTGAATACTCCCTCGAGACGGATTCTCTGTGTAAACACGAGTTCAGACCAAAAATACATATGTGTGTCTGTCATTTTAGGGGTCTGGCAGCTTCTCGAGTTCACGCCTCTCCATGTCCTACTTTTTTTGTTTTTAGCTCAGACTTCTGTTATTTATTGGCTTTTGCATTTGGCACTTTGCTCCTACATTCTTATGCATACACATGCATGTGAGCACAAATCAGTGCGCAATGCTCACACATACAAGCGTGTTCATTAAAAAGACGCATGTGAGCGCATCCATTTGACACATTTGTGCTAAATTCTTGTACACAGGTGCAGAGATGCACAAACATTAAGGGAGACGTCGCACTACACAACCTTTCCAGCGATTTTCAGTCTGTTTTTTCATAGTAGGGTTCTGGGGTGATCCTGTTCTTCCTTTTATATTTAATTATATGGACCCAACCAAAATGCCCCCAGATCCCTGCAATAGTCCTCACATGTTATAATACCTTTTACTTCTAGGACCTCAGATAACAAGATAGAGTACCAGAGCATGCAGGAGACATTTATTCATCATGTATTCCAGATTAGTGGTTCTCAACCTTTTTGGCCTTGAGACCCATTTTTATCGAGGTTTGTTCAGTGATGACCCTTTATTAGCAGTCATTTGAATGTAAACAAGCCAAATTGAAACAAATTTAGTGTCCAGTTGTCTTTTTCTTTGGCTACCTGGCCTTGTCTGATTTTTCGAAATCAGGGGCAAGTGAAGAGACAAACGTGTTTTAGTTTGCTGGTGGCTGATTTGTCTAGGACTTCAGTGCACAAATCCATTGCACAAAGCGAGGCCAGCTGTCCTGTAATTGTGTGCCCTTCCTTATATTTGATGTGCAACGAGACAATGTGCAGAGTGCCTGCTGGTATGTTATACAAACATGCTGGAGTGATTTTTTTGAAGCCTCAAGACTTTGAAAAAGGTTGAACAATTTACTTATGTAAGTACCATACATTGCTTACAAGTGTCTTTATAGTTTGAAAGATTTTATGCTTTCGTTTGGCAGTTCTTGGATGGGAGACCAAACAGGAGAAGAAAAGTTTGGGTTGCTGCTGGAAGAGGTCTTGGTGAGGCCAGCAGGGGGTGCCTACCCTGTGGTCTGTGTGTGGATCCCAATGCCCCAGTGCAGTGACGTGGACATTGTGCTGTAGAAACTGGCGCCATATTTTGGACAAGATGTAAAACCGAGGTTCTGACTCTCTGTGGTCATCAAAGATCCTTGGGCACCCTTCGTGAAGAGTAGGGTGTATCCCAATGTCCAGGCTAAATTGTCCACCTCAGCCTAGTCATTCTGGTCCCTTAATAATCCACTATCTCTAATTGTCTCTCTCTCTCATCACTTCACCACCTAACAGCTAATGTGTGGTGGGCGTACTGGCACAAAAATGGCTGCCATCACATCATTGTGGTGGGTGCTGCACATTAGTGATGGTTGAAGTGACTCCACACTCATTGTTTTGAGTGGTGAGAAAAATGCTACATAAACGTAAAGAATTATAATTATTAACGCACAATGGTTATTGCTCGCAAAGCTTCATATTAAAAATAAATCAGAAAATTTGGGTTGCATTTTCTTTTAAAATGAATCTCCCTTTTAATGTGATAATGTATTGTGATCATTATTTTTTTATTATTTTGTATAATGTTAGTTAATTGTGTATTTTGTTTTCCGTTGTCTGCCCCATCTCCTGTATGTTGAGCCAAAGGAGGCAGAGTCACTAGAGCAGGCAGATGGGTTGCTGGCCCTCGTAGAATTTAATGTAAAGCTCCAGTGTCTTCAGCATTATATTTAGTTTTTCTGATTCGTGTTTTGTTATTTTATTGCTTCATTTGGAATTCCTGCCTTGTGGCCCCTGCATTAATTTAAGCTAATGTTCTTGGTTTTGCTGGTTTTCCTCATTTTTAACTGCCTTAGTTCTTTTTATTATACTTGTAACCCCTCCAAAATATTTACACATTCTTGGAACTTTGTTTTGTTTTCATAGACCTGAAGATTTCATGGCTCTTTCTCCATTGATATTTAAAAGTCGTAGCCCTATTTTCAGGTTTGTGCAGGAAACCTGCCATTTGAGTTTTGAGGCAAGACTGCCTGCAGCGAGTGCAATCCAGTGGGCTGAGATCTGTAATAAGGGCAGATGCTGGTTTTTGCCTTTTGTTTTAGTAGGAATCACAAAAGCATCTCATATACAACACAAGACAGTTTACAGAGAGATTTACAGATTGTTTGCAGTCTTGTTAAGTGGCCAACTTATAGTGGCAAAACTGGGATTGAAATCTTTGACTTTCTGGCTGATCTGTCAGAGAGGAGGACAGGAGATTTTTGAGGAAAACCAGGAAATTGATATAAAAATAGAAAAGGTGTCAAATCCAGGAGCTCAAGAACAGAAGCAGGAGACAAAAATCGAAGTCAAAAGTATGTGTCCAGGAAAGCAAGAACCGGAAATACCATGAAGAAAAGTTTCAGCAAAGTCATTAAGTAAGGGTTTTGAATCCACATCTCGGATAAAGAAATCCTCTTTGAAACAACCTTTTAGCCTGCACATGGATTACCCGCGGTTAACAACATCAGAGTACACGGCCCCTCACAACATGGAAGGCTGTCCTAGTTAGTCACAGTAAACAAACATGCAGGTGATTGTTAAATTACAAGATGCCATCAAAAACTACTGAAAAAGTAAATAGTAAAGTGAAAAATAGTGACAAAACTGAGGTTCTCCTCATTGGTACAAAATCAACATTATCCAAAACTGATTATTTTTCATTTGTTAGTGATAATTCCCCTGTCTCCCCTTCCCCACAGGTTAAGAGTCTGGGTGTCATCCTTGACAGTACTTTATCCTTTCAGTCCCACGTCAATAACATCTCCCGGTCTGCTTATTTCCACTTGCGTAACATTAATCGTATTCGCCTCTCCCTCACTCTCCACACCACTGCTATCCTTGTTCATAGCCTTGTCACTTCTCGTCTGGATTATTGCAATTCCCTTTTCTTTGGTCTTTCTCGCAAATCTCTTTATAAGCTTCAACTGGTCCAGAATTCAGCTGCCCACCCACATCATCGCTAGAACCCCCTCTGTTCACCATATCACTCCTGTCTTACAGCAGCTTCACTGGCTTCCAGTTAAGTTCCGCAGTGAATTCTTCTGTTAACTTGTAAGTCTCTCCACACCCTCACCCCTCCATATCTGTCCAACCTCCTCCATGTTGCCATTCCCTCCCACACCCTTAGATCCTTTTCCTCCATCTACTTGACTGTCCCCTTCACCTGTCTTACCACCATGGGGAGCAGAGCATTCAGTTACTCTACTCCCAAGCTCTGGAACTCATTATCTTCCGAGCTTAGAAACATTGATTCATTCTCACTTTTCAAATCTAAACTTAAAACTCATTTATTTAAGGCTGCTTTTTCTCTTTGACTACAATTGCTCTGTCTGATTTTAAATTTTGTATTTTCAGTTTTGCTTATAATGTGTGTTTTATCTATTGTTTGGTATCCTTGAGTCTTTACAAAGGTGCCTACAAATAAATAAAATGTATTATTATTATTAAAAATAAATCTTAGAAATGGATACTACAACTCCAAACCCCCCCCCAAATGAGTGTAAGATCATTCAAAATGATAAAAAAATATGAATAAATGCCCACCATAACAGTGGCTGTCCTTTCTCTCTGAGCTCTGGTCCAGATACAGGATGATCCCCACAGCAAGTGACTTTTGCACACCATTGGCTGCGTTTGCATTGCCTACCATAAACGTATGGAGTCAGGGGACCAGTGGATTCAGAGGAATTAGGGGGTTATAAGGATTGGGAGGGGTATTGGAAACCACCAGGAAGAGCGAAGTAAGTCACAGCACTGATAGCACAAACTGTAGAAGAGCACAAGGATCAGAGCAGCAGTCGTTTTTATTTTCCAGGCGCCTGTCCCTTTGAGAATGTGCGCTACCTCCTGTGACTCGTGTTAATGCAAAGCTTTGATTTTAGCGGCAGCCTATTAACATCTCGTCATCTCACCCTGGATGAGAAGAGAAAAAAAAAAAAAAACAAGAGAAAGACGCACGAGAAATTTCCATGCAACCTCGTTAGGAATGAAATCATGTTTGACGCGCCCACAGAGGAATTAGAAACCACCAGGGAGAGACGGAGAGAGTGAGCAAGAGAGACAAAAATAAACTTTGACTTCCTATGGCATGGCACACATCTGTCCTTTTTCTTCTGATTATGGAAAATTACACAGCTTTGGTGAGCAATATGACAAAAAAAAAGCCAAATCTTGGCCTAAGACAACATGATGTGGCAAAAAAATAGTAAAAGAGAATAGCAGGAACTGAAGCACGAAATTCCCATAAAATCTCAGCCAGACATCTTAAAGGCTCCATAGAGAAATAAAAGTTTGAAGAGCTGGAGTGAAACAAGTGCATGGTAGTGCATTAACTCTTACTACTCCCAAACTTTCTTTTGGAAAGATTAGGATTTTTTTTTTCCCAAGTTATTGGGGTCATACATAGGGCAGGAAAGGTACATTGGGGGGGCGATCTTGGCCTTACTGACTTAGCGTCCTTCTTGGTGAGGACTTTACCAAGATACATCTCATGTGTAGCATACAGATTGGCTGCAGGCTCATCAAGTGACTTGCTCAACCCAGCTTATGGTGGTAGAAGTGGGATTCCAAATCTTTGACTGTGTGACTGGGCAGCTAAGCCTAGCCTGTACAAATGCATTATGAGAAGGTGGAATATAATCAGAAACCAAAAATCCAAATAATACTTGCGCTAAAGATTCTAATGAATCTACCAGACCTCTGGCCTCAGCCTGAAAACATAGGCCGTGGACCGTCCTTTAGCAGTGACATCACGGTGGACCCGTCTCTTGAGACCCACCCACAGAACACAAGGGCAACACTCAGAAAGCATACACAGTTTGTACAGTGCATACAGTGGACACAGAGAGTATTGAGACCCGTTCATTTTCTGCACACTTTCTTGTATCCCTTTGAGATTAAATCGACAACACATTTGCCATATTTTCCAATCCACCTTCACTTGAATACCCATAATGACAAAGTGAAAACGTGTTTTCAGAAAGGTTTGCGAAGTTATTAAAAATCCAAAAACTGCATTTTTTTCCTTCATTAATTCAGTACTTTGTAGAAACTCCTTTGGCAGCAATTCCAAGTTCGAATATCTTGGGTAAGTCTCTACAAGCTTTGCCGACCTGGATTTGGGCAGTTTATCCCATTGCCAGTCTACGTTGGTATGCACTCTGGAGCAGGTTTTCTTCCAGGCCCTCTTTGTATTTGGCTGCATTCATCCTGCCCTCAATTCTGACCAGTCTGGCTGTCGCTGCACCACCATAGCATGATGCTACCACCACTTTGCTTCACCACAGGGATGGTATTAGGAAGGTAATGAGCAGTGCCTGGTCTTCATCAGAAATACTGCTTGGAGTTCTGCTCAAAGAGTTCAATTTTTCTTTCATTAGACCTGACAATGGTTTTTGTCATGCTGTCAGAGTCTAAGTGGGTGGTCATATACCTTTAATTCAGGAGTAGTAATAATAATAATACATTTTATTTCAAGGCACCTTTCTAAACACCCAAGGACACCGTACAGATAATAAAATCATAAAACCAACAAAAACATGAATGTACACATACACATATACATATATCTATATGTATGGAACTGAAAACGTCCGTCTAGCCACTCCACCATAAATGCCTGATTGATGGAGTACTGCTGAAGTGGTTCTCCTTTTGAAGCTCAGTTAGAATAACCATTGGGTTCTTGTCACCTTTCGGATCAAGGCCCTTTTTGCCTGGTTACTCAGTTTGGCCAGAAGATCAGTTCTAGGTTAGTCTTGGTGGTCTCAAACCTCTTTCATTTAACAGTTATTGAGGCCACTGTGCTCCTGTGAATGCTCAAAACTTTAGAGATGGTTTTATGTCCTTGCCCTGATCTTGTTATATTTCAGCCAGGGTTTCAAATGCCATGTCTGTGTCCTTTCTGTTCATTTTCGATTCCTTTGTTTATGTTAATATTGCTGTTCAGTTAGTTTCTATGTATCTCTATCTTCTTTTATGTTCCGTGTGTTTTGTGGGTGGCTGCCCAAGAGGTTTGACCATCTGCCCATAACCGTCAAGGCTCTGCCATCAGCCCTTGTGAATGCACTTGGGAGTTGGTGAGTAATTTTTGTGCATTTTTGCTATTTGATTTTTGACCTGCGCTCTCTTTTTTTGACTTTGTTTGCTAAACTCTTGCGTTTCTTACCCAATCTGTGCTCACCACAATTTGATTGTAGTGGTCTGCAGACATTTCCTTGGACTTCATGTCTTTTTGTCCTGACATGCAATGTCAATTATGGGACCTTCTATACACAGGTACATGCGATGTCCATTCAATTCAATTTGCCACAGGTGGACTCCTAAAGTTCTAGACACATCTCAAGCAAACCAGATGGACCCGAGTACAATGTGGAGTGCCAGAGCAAAGCGTCTGAATACTAATGGGAATGAAGGGATTCAGTTTTTTGTTTTTATTAAATTTGTAAACCTTTCTGAAAACATCTTTTCAACTTTGATTGTAGGCTGATGGGCAAAATGGCAAATGTATCCATTTAAATTTACATGTACAACACAGCAAAGCATGTAGAACGTGAAGAAGTCGTTACTTTCTGAATCCACAAAGAACAAGTGTCTGTGTAAGTGTGTGTGTGTGTGTGTGTGTGTGTGTGTGTGTGTGCATGTGTCTCTCCATCCGGTTGCTATGCCTCTGCTATCCAACAGATGGCACATCACAAACATTTGCTCTGCTTTTTTCAAGTCCTGTACCAAGTGACATATAACAGAGAAATAGGAACCAGATGAGCACACTGCAAATGATAACGCTGGAGTCAATGTCAGTTACTTAGATTTCATCCCCCCCTTGGATGGGTAGAAAAATCATAAAAACTAAAATGACAAACAACATGTCACATCTCACTGAGCCTCTTTTGTTGCCTTCATCTGCAGTTTAAGTTTGCTGCTTGTGGTCAGCTGTGTTCCTCCTGCCTGCTGATGAGCTGCTGCTAGGGGGGGGGGCTGCACCAGATGCATTCCCACCTCCATAAGTGTGGTGAGATGTCATAAGTCTAACTAACACAGGTTTATTCATTCCATCTCAGGTGTGTCAGCACAACGGTGGAAGCAACTTGGGGTGGACTGGTGGCCCGTAGCAACTACTATAAATTGATTCGTAAAATTTGATTGATTAATTGTGACACTGCCCCGACAAATCATTCTCTAGCTAGTGGCAAGTTTCCCAACTTCACAGTTTCATTTGCCATCGTGGCACTTGACAGGCAGGGTGAAGCCAGTGGCAGCCTGCTCCCACTGCTCTTCTCTATTAACAAGATGCCAAGTCCCAGCTGGCACAGCCGAAGACGTTTATCCACTTCATCTTAGCCCAGTCAGTCTGAAGCAGGCAGCTGGGTTGGCCCCAAATGGGCATCCACTGTAACTGCCCTCAAATACCAGTTAGAAGATAAAAGTGTAAACAGAACAAACCTTAGCCTAGCACACCCAAATGTTTTCCACTGTGACTTCAGGGGTCTAACACCACCTGTTTCTAATAGTTCTTCCCCTGCCAAGTCCTCTAACAAATCTGGTTTCAATATGGCTTAGTGCTGCATGAAATAAAATAGTAGCAATGACCACTTGAGGAAGATCACATGCTTAGGGTAGTGAGAATGGTGTCAAAAAGAGCGCCACCACCTGGCAAAGCGGAGTAAACAGCTGGGCATCTACTCAGCAGTCCGAGGCTCCAAACTATTACTGGGCTCAGGACACTGGGAGCTCCTGGCTTGCATTAGTAACTCGACATTGTGTCCGTCACCCAAAGGTGGGAGTCACTGTTAGTTCTCCACTTTAAATTGCTCAGTGTGGCAAACCCTCAACAGTAAGCCTTCACTGTTGTGTCGCAGCGGGCACCATGTGACTTGCTGAGTCACTGAAACCTGACACGGGACAACTTGGGAAGAAGAAGGAGGAGGAGGAGGAGGAGTGACTTCAGTGTCATCCCAGCTACAGTCTGGCAGTAGCGCAGTGTTTATCAGGAGACGTGGTGAGAAGTGATATCACACGTACTTCAGCGACACACGCACACACAACTGCCAAGTTTCCACCTGCACAGCTGCACGTTATCTAAATTTAAAGCATTATTAGCAGACTTAAAAAAAAAAAATGACATCAGAGGCTCCTCAACAAGCAGAACTCACGGCACGTTCAGCCCACACAGACATACAATGCCAGACAGCAGCAATTAGTGGCAGAAATGAAATCGTCTCATTTAATTAAGCAAAGTTTAAAGAGTCGTGTCTTCCTGCCTTTCTGGGTTTCATGAAAGACTTGGCCCACCGCCTGCAAAGGGCACAGCTCGGCTCGAGGAGCTCAGTGGCAAATGAGGGAGTTCATCTGTGCAGGAAGGGGTCAGCAGGACATGACAGACTCTGCCTGGCATTGTGGGCTCAGCCAGGCACTGAGGGCTCAACTTTACATGAAAGGTTCAGCCTGGCATTGCGGGCTCATCTGTACGCAAGCGACTCAGTCTGGCATTGTGAGCTCAGCTCTCTCTGCACAAGAGATTCAGCATCGCACTGTTGGCTTATCTTTAGATGAGGAACTCACTCTGGCTTTGTGGGCTCTGCTCTTCAAGGGATAGTCAGTGTGGCACAGTAGGCTTATCGTTAGATGAGAGACTTAGCCTGGCAGTGTGAGCTCATCTTTACATGAGGGGCACAACTTTGCACAAAGGGGCTCAGTTAAACATGAGAGAGTTCAGCTGTGCACTGAGAAATCGGCTGGAGGTGATGTGGCATGAGGGAGTCAAGCTCTGCATGACAGGATTGGCTCGACATAAAGGACTCAGCCTGTCGTTGTGGGCTTATCGTTACGTGAAGGTGCCAAGCTAGCATTGTAGTCTCAGCTCTGCACAAGAGACTCTGCCAGGTATTGTGGTCTAAGCACTGTACAGCACTGTATAAGGGGCTCAGTCTGACATTGTGGGCTTATTTATACATGAGGGGCTCAACCTGACACGAAGCAGCTCAGCTGTGCATTAAAGAATAAGCCTGATGTGATAACCACACTTGTACACAAAAAGCTTAGCCTGGTATCAGTTTTATACAAGAAACAGCTTGACATAGTGGGCATAGCCTGGCATTGTGGGCTCAGTTAGACATTAGGAACTCGCTTGTGGGCTAAAGAGTCAATTCTGCATAATTGGCTCAGCTTGCCAGTATAAACTAATTTGGACAAGAAAGGATAGGCTGGACATGAAGAGCTCAGCTGTGTGTAAGAGACCCCGTTTGCAATTAGCTGAGCGGCCTGGCTTTATGGATCCAGCTTGGCATTGCTGGCTTAGCTCTGGATGAGCTGATATGTTTTAAGGGTTTTGATGAGCTTTAAGCACCCAGCCTGGCACTGTGGACTCACTTCTTCACCATGAGCTCAGCTCTGCTCTAGGGGACCTCAGAGACTCTGCTTTATACGATGAGCTCCATTCCTCTTTAGGGACTCAGGATGAGCACCAAGGCTTCAGCTTGACTCTGGTCCACTTTGGGCCTTCAACGCTAATTTTGCACTAGAAAATCAGTTCTGTATGAGGGATTTAGAGACCCTGCTCTAATTAAGAGCTTAAGACATAACTGGGGGCTTCCATTCCAGACAAGGAACTTGGCTCTGCGTTCGTGGGTCAGGTGTTCAAAATGGGCCATCATTAGAGGGTTAGCTGCACATGTTGAGCTCACTTACGCATAACAGACACCTTGGCATTAAAGGGTCAGTTTTAGGTAATGGGCTCGTCTCTGCAGATCAGTTGGACTTGAGTCATCATTAGAGGCTTAGTGGCACAAGATGGACTCCTCTCTGCATTAGACTGTCAGTTGTATGTGATGTGCCTCATTCTGCATTAGTGGGTGGGCTTGGGTCATCATTAGAAGATTAGTGATGAGGTCAGTTGTACAAGGTGGGCTTGTGTCATCATTAGAGAGTTTGTAGCGCATGATGGACTTGCCTCAAATGGATTTGCTTGATTCTGCTGGTGTGGCTCACCACCACGGTGTGTGTCACTGGCAGTTCAGGTCTATGATGATGAGCTCAGTAATGCACTAAGCTGTCCACCATCTTTACTTGATATGAGGAGCCGAGTCCCGCAGTAAAGACTCAGTCACTCACAAAGGGGACATGTCTGCATTATGGTCAGAGCTGGACATGAACAAACAGGTTGGCAATGCACTGGAGCCTTTGCGTGTCCACCTGCAGCCCCCTCCGCTCCCTCAGATGATTTTCATGTCTGTATGAAGGGGTTCATGACAGTCTCAGTTCTGGATCAGGAGCTCAAGATTGTGTCAGAGGCTTCCTTCTTCATGAGGGTTCAGAGCAGAAGACTGAGATATGCGGAAAGACCAGCAGAGAGACGTGAAGTGTAATTTCATTTCACACTCTCTTCCATGGTCGACAGACTCTCAGGAGAAGCTTAACTTTCTCGATGCTCAACCCCAACCACAACCTAGGAATCCTTGAAAGAATGAATAGTCCAGACCGGCCATCTTTCCACTGATGTTACACAGCAGGCAAAGCATCAAAGCGTAAGCACACCTTCACTAATGATGGGTCACTCGATGGTGCAGGTGTCTGGGCAGAGGTGGGTGGACATGCCTTAAAATTCACAAACAGATATTTGTACACTGGTGTTCGGGATACCCACTAAGGGCTATGAAGATGAGGGCTATTGACCTCTGTGGCAGGGCTGACTAACACTTTGGCTCAATAATTCTGTTTGAATGACTCCTAGAGTTTCCTAAATGGCTTTTACTCAAGAGTGACTTCCATCTAAACGCCTGATTGATTTAGTGCTGCTGAGATGGTCATCCTTCTGATGGGTTCTACCAGCTCAGCAGAGGACCTCTGAAGCTTATTTAAAGTGACCACTGGGTCCTAGGCGACCTCCCTGATCAAGGTCCTTCTTGCCTGGATACTCAAATTGGCCAGACAGCGAATTCTAGGAAGAGCCCTGGAGGTTCCTAACTTATTCCTTCTCACAAATCTTGAGGTTACTCTGCTCCTGGGAACACTCAAAGCTTTAGAAACGGTTTGATACCCTTGTCCTGATCTATGCCTCACCACAGCTTGACTGTGGAGATCCACAGAGAGATCCTTGGACATCATGGCTTGGGTTTTCTTCTGCCATGCAGTGTGAATTGTGGGACATTCTATACACAGGTGTGCGTTTCAACTCCACTCGGCACAGGTGGACCCCCGTCAAGTTCTCGACACATCTCAATGAGGATTAAAGCAAACAGGAGGCAACTGAGCACAATGTGAGGGTCTGAATGCTTCTTGAAATGAGAAATTTCAGTTCTTGATTTTGATTGGCTCCAGCACATTCCCGTGACCCTGTGTTTGGATTCAGCGGGTTGGAAAATGGATGGATGGATGGATTGATTTTGAATAAATCTGCAGCCGTTTTGAAAACAGGTTTTCACTTTGTCCTTATAGGTTATTGAGTGTAGACTGATGGGCAAAAACGGCAAATGAATCCAATTCAAGTCAAATATATGACACAATGAAGTGTGCAGAGAGTGAAGGGGTCTGAATATTTTCAGAATTCACTGTATATGTTGCATTTTTAAACAACAGACCATCCAAAGGCTTACAGCATGTGCATTCTTTACTGTATATGCCTTTATATAGCACCTTTTACAAAAAAAGAAAATCCCAGGGCCATCTGTGAGAAAATTCAGTTTAAGGCCCCAAGCTTTCATTAGGCAACTCTAGAAGGAATGCCAGTCCAATGCAGGGCACACTCATTCACTTGACTTGCCAATAAACCCAACCCATAATGTACAAGACAATGGCTTGAACCCAAGTCTGCAGAGCTCTGAGCAGCAGTAATAACCGGTAGGCTAACCTTGATTCATAATGTGGTAAACAAACCCTCCTGTATTTTTTTTATGAATTAGCAGCCAATTCAGACATTTTAGAACTCAAACCAACCCCGACTTTGCATACCTCATGCTATCTGTTTTTCCTACAGATTGCACCCAGAGCAGACGCCTTTCACCAACTGGACATAAGAGCTGCGGGCTGACAGTTTGATCACAGCTGATTGGCACACAAGCTGCCCAATCAGAGCTTTGGTGCTTCACTTGGAGACGGCCCGCTCATTAGCCGGCAGAGCGCTTGCCGCGTGGCGTGTTTGAATTTCACCTAGGGGTGAGTCAGGGGACAGCGTCTTTACCCAGGAGCTTCCGGGCATTTCTAGAGTCATGAGGCCAACTTAATTACGCAGGAGATGATTGTCATCGAGAGAAGCGCCTAAAGTTGTCAAGTCTGAAATGTCACAGAAAGCATATGTCATCTAGTGAGACATCTGAGCCTGGCGTCATACATTTTAAAGCAGGGCCTGTCAATAAAGAAGGAAGGAGCATTCAGATTGAAAAGCAAGTATAGATCATTTTCAGGAATTTTTGATTATATATATATATATATATATATATATATATATATATATATATATATATATATATATATATATAGAGCGCCTTTCACATTGAATACACCACAAAACGTTTTACAGGTACATCATGATATTTTATCACGATTTCATCTTTATTCATTTGAATAAAGTGCCAGCACTGCAGTGCATGCCCGCCCTAAGGCTGGTGGCTCCAGGGATGAACGCCATGGCCCCAAAGCCTACCCAGCACAATCTGGACACCTTCAACATCTCTCGCCAACTCACTCTAGATGCTGACCTCATCTCGGGTTTCAGGACGTGACCGTAAGTCATTCTAGCTGATGTCGTGTTTTTTTTTGTCTTTCCCACCCTTATGTTAATGGATTGGTGAGTAATTCAGGATTTATTCAGTCAGGAGATAATCGTGGCTACTTCAGTCTACACAACATTTAAGGGAAAAGAGCCATAAAGGCCAGAAAAGGGGGGTGCATTTGGGGGGGGGAGGTGACTTAACCTAGACGGAGGGCTGTGTCAGTGTTTTTTCATTCCATTCTGGTCCCTAATTGGCGAGCTGCTCTTCATCATTCCATCTCAATGATACAAACTTCCAAAGGGCAGGCTAGGGGTCTCCTCAGACACGGCACAAAGTCTATCCAGAGGGAGGGTCTAGGGGGGAGCATCAGTAACATGAAATTTATTTGGGCAACGCCACTCTTGAACCCAGACCCCTGGATTCAGCCATATTAATCAGCTGAGCTAAAGCAGAACTCCACCCTCTCTGGTGACCAGTTGGGCAAAGAAAGTGCCGTCATGATGAGATGCTCACCAGGTTCTCTCCACAGAAGGACACCCATTGTCCTTTTCCCCTCTCCTTCTTTCTAGGCAAAAATTTCAGCCATCCATATTTCAGCCCACTTCAACGTTACAGGGAGCTGACACGTAATGCCAAGGCAGGATGCAAACCTGGACAGGGCACAACTAGGCACACACTTGCCATTTAAAATTGCCAGATAACCCAACACACACATACACAAACACATCTTAGTGTGAGCCTGCAAAACTGCACTGACAAAATAAGGAGTAAGGCTGGAATTTGAACCTGGGACACTGGAACTGTGAGATGGCACTGATGCTAACTGAAGAGCAGGATGCTCATTCAATGAGAATCTTGGCATCAAAGAGCTTCATATTTTTGACAATATGATTGGCATTATCAAAGGAATGGCTGCTGATCCATTCAGTCTACACCAGGGGTCAACATGTAGAGCCCAGAGGTGCCCGTGCCAGGACCCCTGATGGTTTCTGCATGGAGCACTAGGACACTGGCCTTTTCTTTCATTTTGTTCTCCTCTTATTGTTTGATGTCTTTCAACCTGCGGAGAACCACAGAGGATTTTTAATAGCGAGGCAAATCTGGCATGTCGCCTCCTAGTGGATAGACTCTAAACTGCAGTGTTGTGGATTCCCAGCTCTGCTAACTCACAGCACTTGACTGTTATGTAGACATCATAGATGAATCTATGTAAAGGAGTGTGAAAAGGAACATTGATTTCCAATCAACCCAGTTGTGTAAATGGTACCCCTAATGGCACTTACTGAGTATGATCAATTATTGTACTTCTATATCCTCTAATATATACCGCTGAATGTGTGTTTGTCCGATATGCAAATCCACACTGTTGAACCTGTTCACTCCAAATCTGCACAGACAAAGACAACAGGCTATTTTTTCTTCAACAATTTACTTGGTGCCCTAACTCTGTACAGCCCCTGGTACCCCCAGAGTAGCCCTGCTTGTGCTTTTCCAGTAGGTTCATTGGTGTGGATTTGCTGTTTCTATCATATTTTGCATATATTCCCCACTGGTACAGGTGAAGACCACAGGCTAGTCAGTCCACACTGCTGAATCTTCCTCCATTAGATGTAGCACAGATTCCCAGTTTTTAAAGGGGAACACTAAAGCCTTTGTGTACTTGTGAAATTTAGGTGGTGCAGCATCGGGTGACACTGCTAGCTCTGTAAACAGTACAGCGCACTTCTGAGTGAATGTCATCACAGAGAAATTACAAACCAAAAGGATGGAAATTTCTACTCAAAATTATTGACCAGTAGGCCACCACCTTATCTTGCTTGGGGACCCTCACCTGTCTGGGTGGGCTTGTGTGCCAGCTCATGGTTTCTGGTACCACTTAGAAACAACTCGGGGGTTTCTGTCTTGTGAAATTCTCATCCTTATCTTTAAAAACTTAAAAAAGATTTACATAAAAAAGATTCAGTATTAAAAAATAGACGTGAGGCTTGTATGCTAATGCTATTTGAAATAATCACCAGGAGAAGAGGAGCAGCAAAACGGTTTGAGAACTGAGAAGTCAACCGTACCACTACCAAAGCCAAAACACGAGATGAAAATCAATCCCCTTGGAGACTGGCACCCTCATGATCATATATGAAATGACTGTTTGGTACACCCTGGGGCATGGCACACCTAGGCTGGTGCCTACAGCCAGACCTGCTCCAGGACGTATCTGAGAATAGTCCCTGGCTGCAGCTTGAAACTCATTCTGATCAGAATTTCAGGCAGGTGTGAGTTGGAGGAGGAAGAGAAGGTAGAAGTGATGAAGAAGGTGTGAGACATGACAGACAGCTGGCTTTTAAAAATGAGAAACAGAGGTGCAAGATCTGTGGTAACCAGGCTTGGTATGGCAGTGGGTGTTTAGTTGTATCAACTTTATTTTATTACTTCATTTCATATTAAGTCTGCAGTATATATGCAAAGGATCTGCCATTAAGGGGCGCATGCTTTGGACACTAAAAGGGACAGGTCATCACAGTCTAATCATACAGACTACCCGCTATAAACAATGAGGGGCGACGTCTGTCAACCCCACCTAGGGCAATGCAGGGCTGGGACTTCCCCCCCTACTGTGCTCCCCCATTGCCGCCCCAATCAAAGATTTTAAATACAATATTCACTCTGACAAAAAAGTAGTGTCACCCAGCAGCACTGGATCAGCTCACCGGACATTCAGCCTCCTCTAGAGATAGTGGATTAGGTTTGCATGTCTGCTATACTCAGCGCTGCCACCAGAGGGCTACTAATGGCACTGCTTATGTCACCAGGGCATCTGAGCTGACCTTCCCCATGGAATGCTTGGACTCGCGGTTACAACTCACACTACCTGACTTTCTCAGCCTCCATTTATATAACCTTAGCGAGTTGGGGGCAGCCGCCGTACAGGTTGATATCCCCAATGACGCAGTCAGACCAGCATGATTTTGTTGTAAATAGCAGAGTCAGGCTCCTCTGTGTGTGTGTGTTTGAGAGTTGACAGCCAATGCATACATTAAGACGGCAAGGAAAGAAGAAAAATGGGAGATTTAGACTAAGCAAACAAAAAAAGAGGCTGCCAGTATGTCATCTTGTATTTGTCATAACACAACAAAATGCTAAAAGATAAAAGGCAGGCTGAGACTGAGGCTGAACTTCCCATACCTGGCAAACAGCCATACAGCCACCAGCGCTATCGGGCAGTGCCGTACTTGATTATCTAAATGCTCCAATACTTTGGAAATCTGAAACAGTAGTGAGAAGTCATGAGGGGTTGTGTGATCTGACATCCCTTGGGATTCCAAACTGCGTAACTGGACATCATAATAGTGATGAGATTTAGCAGCTGCAGGCATTCGTTTTGAATAGTCCTCCGACTCAAAGTCATGTAGTGTTTAACTGGCCAAAGAAAGCCTAATGACTTGTTCATCAGTCATACAGACCAGTGAGTCAACTTGACTGGAGTTGAAAGGTTGGCCTTCCTGAGATCAGGTGGTCGGCCTACCGTGCTATGGTGCAATTTGAACTTATTGATGTGTCATCGGAATGATGCCAACAACAATAATTGAAGGAAGGACCTCACGCAGAGGTGCGCCTCCATTCAAGTAGCCCATTACAATTCAGACATTCTGGACTACATCTAGACACCATTGGGTACCCTGGTGACTCCATGTCAGTCTTGGAGGTTTACTAAAATAAACACATTATGGACTTCACAAAGGCCCTGGGCTCCACATTTACTTGAAGTGGGTGGTTTTGATTATATGAGGGCGAAACACGTGTCGCGTACTCTTTGCATTTATTTGACAGTAAACTATTTCAACCATTCTATGATCTGTTCCTCACAAACTGAGGGCACCGTGGCGGATGTTAGCAGATTGCTGGCCAACCACAAGCGTTACCTGGTAGGTAACCACCCATACAATCAGATTGTGACACAGACTACGAATGCCGTGAATATATATATATATATATATATATATATATATATATATATATATATATATATATATTATATATAATCATACAGGAATACAGAGTGCCATGTAGGTTTTCAGAACACATAATAACAATATCAATAAGCCAACAGAACAAAAAGCAAATGGCATACTTCAACGCATTAAATCTGAAACTTACTTGGACTCTCCTGCGGTGGATAATTCCCGAGTCGTCCATCTCCATCTGCAGGTCCCGTCAGCACTTTACACTTTCAGCCTCTGCGGCAGTAACGTGCGAGAGATGCAGCGCAGACAGGCTGCAGAGACCGGCTGGGCCAGGAGAGAGGAACACAAGAAACACGCGTCATGACACAAGAGAAAGAGCGGGCGCCACCTGCCAAATGACAAATACTGGAGCACTTAGACCTCCTTATGATCCTGGAGACCGCCTCACTTCTTGGACTGTCAATGGCCTAACATGTTCTTCTCAGTCTATACAGAGACTTTCCAGGTGTCCTTCAAATCTGTCTAAAGGTTCATTTGTATAGCGCCCAGCTAGGGGTCTAGCAGTTGTTATTTAAGGAGGACCTCTCATATCTGTCTGTCAAAGGATTTAGGCAGAAGCCTTTGCTGCTTGAAAATGATCTTCCTCTCAGTTGTGCCTATTATATCTGCCTGTCTGTATCATATTTAGCGAGGTTTACCTTTTATATGGTGTCCTTTGTATCCATCTGGCTTATGTAGCACCCTTCCTATTTATCTGTTTTATATAGTGCCTTTTATCTGTCTATTATATTGTCAATCTCCTATCTTCTGTAACATATTATCATTTATGTTGTGCTATTCTTATATGTCTGTCATATTTTTTTATATATACAGCACCTTTCCTGTCTGTCTATATATTAGTTTTATACAGTACCTTTTTATCTATCTAGTGTATTCTTATCTGTCTCGTATATTGTGCCTTTCAATTCTATCTAACTATATACATACTGCCTTTCCTATCTTAACTATATATTTGTTTTACATACAATACAATAAATCTTTCTATTATATAGTGCATTTCTTATCCAGCTGTGTTTAATATAGTGCCTTTTCTACCTACCTATTAGTTGAATCTAGTGCCTTTCCTATCTACCTGTATTTTTGTGTTTTACATAGCGCCTTTTTATCTATCACGTTTTCTATCCATCCTATAGTGTTTTTTCTATTATACCTTGCCTTTCATATCTGTCTATCTATGATTAGTATCGTTCCTTTTCCATCTATAGCATATCTGTCATATAGCACCTTTCTATTTGTCAGATCTGACACATAATCAGTGCCATCCCTGATTCGTTTCGTTTTTAGTCCCGGCTCTCCCGTTCCCACTTGTCATTGTTTATACCAGAGTACAGCAAAGAGGGACCCCCGGGATTAACAAGAAACGTCTACGTTATCTGACAAAATGCCTGTCTGTAGTTTTTAATAAGTGGAATAACCTAAAGGGGCATCGCTTATTCAAAAGTGACCCTTTCCATTTCGCCTAGCAAACACAAATTCAAAAATGAGGAAAAGAGTTTTGATAACAAAGTATTATTACATTTTCCGTCAAAGTAAACCAGAGTTCGCGGATATTGCACAACAATATAATCAACATCATATTCAAAATCGTAATTATGGCAACTTTCGTGCATTGAGAAGACATGCCTAGAAACTCGATACAAAAAAGTTACATTATTTTAAACTGCGAAACAAAAAAATAAAGCTCGCCCACCCGTACATTTCATTAATTCTGACTACTTGAAACCATAACTGGTAACAATAACAACCGAAGGGTGCGTCAGCAACAATGCTTACTTGCTAAGTGTTCAGTGGTGTTGCATCGCTCACAATGAATACTTGTGGGTAAAGATGCCCGCACCGCCTGGCCATGTTGGCCCTCTTAAAACTTGGCATCACCGGTCATTGTCCCGTACTGTATCTCCTGATGCGGCGGTTGTTCCAGCTACAGGCGCCACTGCTGCCTTTTTTTTTTTTGTTTTCCGACGCACTCTGTTATTTTGCGTGTTTTCGTGTCGGTCGTCTGTTAAAAGTCAGATTTTCCATCCCTGCTCTTCACATCGATAAACAAGTCCCGATGATGTGTTTGTGTGCAAAATGCAATAATCCTAGCCGGATAACCTTCTGACGGTGATGTGTGTTTCATAAATCCGGGTTAAAACACATCGGCTGCTGCTTTCCTTGAAGAGAGATGCTAAGGCACTGGCGTGGCGTTCAGATGTGGAAACGGCGCTCGTGTGGCGCGCGTTCGCGATCTGTCTCTCTCACGTGTGCGCGCGCGCGCTCTCCTCCCCACCTTCCTTTCTTTATTTGTTTCCTTCTTTCTTTCTTTGCCCCTTTTGACGATACCAGACACCCGATGCTATTACCCTCATTCACCCGCAGCCGAGCCTAATATAAAAATGCCTATTTAACCTTTAAATATCCGGAAGGAAAGGCAAGGAACAACCCCCGCCCGCCCCTTTATTAAGCCTCCCCTCCCATTCATCCCTCGGATTTGACGAGAGACGTTCAAAAGCGTAACACGAGCAGGGAGCGCCGAGCTTCATACAGCATCGATTTACTTTTAATCAATAAATCCCCTCAAAGAAATGCCTCCCCCCAACCAGTACCAAACCATTTAATGTTACGTGTGCCATTCGAGCTAAGAAAGGCGAAAGGTAAACATTTCAGCCCAGGAAAATGGGAACTTTCTCTGTGATTTTACTTTAAAACGTCAAATTCCACTTCGCTGTAAATGGAAGATGGAAAACAATTGTCAGGAGCGCAAAGAGCCTGTCGGGCGTCGCCGATTCACAGCCCTTTGGAAAACATCCATCCTTGAGTGGTTAAATTCCAGCAGTCAAGACTAAATCATAAAATATTCACATTATACGGCTCGGGCATAAAATATTGAAAGCGCCGTGGTCTCGACCGCGAGTGGTGACGCTCGTTCTGCATTTAAAAGGAGCCGCCATTCGATTAAAGTCACAGGACACACACTGCTGTCACCAGTCAGATGTGTCAGCGCGTGTATCACCTCCAACTTTGGTCTTTCTTTCTGAATGATTGATTTAATGATCGAATCAATTAATGAATGAATAAACGAATGATCTGCATTCCGCTACCATTCATTGCTCTTTGTTTCTGAAGGTCTGATTTAATCAATGAAGAAACGAATAAATGAACACTTGCATTATGCTGTTATTTAATGTTTTCTTTCTTTCTTTCTTTCTTTCTTTCTTTCTTTCTTTCTTTCTTTCTTTCTTTCTTTCTTTCTTATACCGCCTGCACTTCAGAACAGGTGATCCACCTGAAGATAAGAAAGTTTGGGCCTGGCCAGTACTTGGATGAGAGATCATCTAAGAAAAGCTTGGGTAGCTGCTTGAAGAGTTAAAGGTGAGGCCAGCAGGGAGTGCTTATGGTGGGGTCTGTGTGGGGATCCCAAAGCCCTAGGGTGGTAGCAAGGACACTGTGCTATAAAAATTGCCACTGTCCTTTGGAGGGGGGACGTAAAACTGAGCACATGACTCACTGTGGTCATAAAAGAGCCCTTTGTGGGCATTTTTTGTAAAGATCAGGGTGTACTCCGATGTCCTGGCTGAATTGCCCACCGTGGCCTTGTCCATTGTTGTCTCCTAATTGTTCTTTGTCTCTGTCTCTGTCACCACTGGACAGTCCGCGCTATAAATTCCTCAGAATATCTCCTTGCAAAAAGTTACCACGGGTCAGGACATAAGTATATCAAAAAGTTGGGTCAGTCCATGCGCTTGTCCTATTTAAAATATACTCATGTGAAAAACTAAGTACACCCCATTGAAATCATTGACTTTTTCAACATACTTTAACAGGCAAGCAGAGCCTACTGATAAAGAGTGACCTACCTGAACAAAGGAAACATAGGATTGATGTGGTGTATTCATTCTCATAATCGAAATGAAGTAAATCCACCATTCCATTTATCACCATTTTCAAATCAATAAACTGGAATCAGGTGTTTCAGATGAGGTGCCATTGATTAGGACCTCCTTAGGGAGTATGCAGGTGGAACCACAGATATCAAGGGTCCGGTGTTCTCTTAGCTGTTGTTGTGTGTGGTGTCTTCAGGACAAGTTCAAAAGATCTCCCGGAGGCCCTCAGAAACAACAAATAATTTCAAAAGATCGCCAAATGATTTCAAATCACTCTTTCTACTGTAAGAAAAATCATCTACAAGTGATGTGGATTTCAAACGACTTCTAATTTATCCAGGAGTGACCAGACCTGCAAGTTCAGCTCAAGATTTGTCCGTTTGACTCTAAAGGAAGTCTCCAAGAGCCCCAAAATGGCATGGCAGGAACTGCTGGTAACTGTCAAAGGTCTCAAAGTCATCTACAATCAGAAAGTGATGGCCCAAACTTGACCTGCACGTGAAGTGAAGCCTTTGCTCTCCAATACTGTATAAGAACATTAGTGCAAGTCTGCAGATTGCCATTGGACATCTAGGCAAGGACCAGAGTGCTCTGGACACAGGAATTAAAGACAGAGTTGTTTGGCCACAGTAACAGCAGACATGTTTGGCAGCATTTGAGGAGAGCAAAAACATGAACATCACGTCATGACTGCTCTTTCGTGTGTTTTCATAGCCATTTCAACTGTTTATATATGTATGTATATGTGTATGTATATATCTATATATATAAAATCCAACATCTGTCTGTATGTCTGTCCGCTTTTCACAAGAGAACTACTTAACGGATTTAAATCGGTTTTTTTCTATGATTTGCTTGAACATTTCAGTTGATTTTGCGACTTGTCTCATTGTGCTAAGTATCAGAGTTCACTTGAGGCAGCAATTTATTTGCGTGAATCCGATAGAAACACGCCATGGGGAGAGGGAAGTGGGCAGGGCCCTCCTCACTTATGAGCCCGCCTTGGGGTGTATCCTACCTCCGCTTAGCTAGCAAACAAGAGAACTACTTCACGGATTTAGATCAAGTTTTTTTCTAGAATTTGCTGGAACATTCCAGTTGATTTTGCGACTCATCTCAATGCGCTAACAATCACAGTTCGCTTGCAATTTATTTGCGTAAATGCGAGAGAGAGGCTGTGTGCTGGGGGGAGTCGTGACCTCAGGAGTGGGGAGCTGGGCAGGGCCTTCCTCAGTCACGCACAAGCCTCCGTTTGAGTCGCTCTACCTGTCGCCACGTGTTGGAGCGCACCTCACCTCCGCTTAGCTAGCAATACCAGTTTGTTCAGCAGACATTATCATCTACAGATTGTTAAGGAGTAACGTTTGATGTTTGTGAGAGAGAACTCAAAGCTACGTGTGTTTTAGAGGGTAGCTGCTCATTACCAGAGATATCACTGCCACGTGCTCTTCTCCCCACGTGGTGGACGCTCTCCCATCAGAGCTGAACACGATCAGATACAGTGCCAACGTTTGATATTGGAGAGTACCTACCTTCCTCTTGGCCAGAATTACATTTCTTTTTATTTTTGTATTGATTTTTAAATTTTGTCCTGTTTCACTACTACATGGGCTGAGCTGCAGGGGACAGCTAGTGTATATATAGACAGTATATATATAAACACATGTATACGTGTTTATGCAGTTGTTTGACTTTTGACAGATTTCATGAGATGTTCTGTTGTACCATTTGTCCTAGCGCTTATTCCACAACTTCACAGGGTCTGCTTTTTGGCACGCCAGTCTCTTATCTGTTCTGATTGAGGACATCTTCAGGGGTGACGTCCACTTGCTGCCCATTTATTTCAGGTGGTGCAGCCATCATGTCTTTGGCCACTTTTCTCTTGGACTAAGCTGAAAGGCCCACCACATGGCCATACCATTGAAGGTAGGCTTCACACATCTATTCAATGATATGCGTGACTAATGACTTGGCCCTTTTCAGGCCAAGGGTCCAGTGGGGTCTTTTTATCTCATTTTCATCAAGCATGGAGCTCTTGTTTGTGCTTCGTGATTGCAGGCCAGCATTCCATTCCGTACAAGGAAACTAAGTGGACGACAGTGTTGTAGAATTTCGACTTCAGGAATATCGACCTCCTCCGGTCACAGAGCACTCCGGTGACTTGGTGTGACTCGTGTTCTGCCATTGGGAACAGAGTTGCCATCAGAGCAGACAAGTGAGCCCAAGTACTTGAACTGGGTGACGTTATTGAAGGGTTGGACATCAATGCAAATATTTCCATTCGTTTGTGTTCCACATTCTATGTATTCCATCTTCTTGATGTTGAGTTGCAGGCCATGTTCCTTCAGTCACATCTTCCACTGCTGTGTGTAGGACTCGAGTTCACATTGTGTTTCCTTCAGGAGCAGAACGTCATCAGCATAGAGTAGTGTGGTATCTGGATGGCCAACATGGCTGTATCTCACCCTCCCTTTCTCTCTCTCTCTCTGTATATATAAATGGATGGACCAATGACTGGATTTAATGATGTCTGGCATCCAAAAGAGGGCTGGAATGACCAATGAACATAGGCATCAAGATGCAAATAGAAGGAGTGATGTAAGAGGCAACATATCCAGTGAACAGAGGTTCCTAAATGCATGAAGTGATCCAAACAGATGGACTATCATTGTGCCATTTCGCTGGGCTACTCCATAGATTATATGAAAAGCAAAGGCGAGAGAGGTGACCCTTAATGAACACCAACTCAAATAGTAAACAGAGGCAAGACACCAGCAGGGCATTGCGTGGCACTTGTGTCATTGTTTTAGAGGAGTTGGGTCCAGCAGATGTAGGCTTCAGGGACACGGTGGGTTCTGAGGGGCTTCCAAATAAAGTCATATGGGAACCAATCAGAAGCTTTGTCCAAGTCCAGGAAGGACATGTGGATCAATGTAATGAATTATTATTATTATTATCTATGTATTCTTTCCCAACTGTCTAAGTACAGCACTTTCAGCACCTGGAAAAGTCCTATACAAGTGTATCTATCTTATTTATCTTGTTACTGCATTTACATATTTTCCAGGGCTACACATTTCTCCTCTCCACTTTAAATGCAGAAATCTACTTTCAAATCAGAAGCAAATAATCATCTCTTATGTAGGAGTGTTTGGATGATGAGAAAAATGGGTGGCACCCCACATGTACCGTAACAATAAAATGTCAAGTCATCTTACTATCACTTTACTTTATGTTATGACACATTGGGTCTTGAAAGAGATGAGAGAGCAAGGGGGGGGGTTTCCAGGGATCACAGACCACTATCCAGTCAGCGCTGGCATTGGGAGCCAGCATAATCAGCTGATTCATAAAGGAAGGTAGGAACAAAAGGGCGGATGTGCAAAATACTTTGGAAAAATATATAAATCAAAACTCCTTCCTCTTGTCCAGCCGCAGGATTACAGAGGGACAATGCGAGATATTTGAGAAACATGCCATTGGGAAAATGGAATGAACTGCCAAAAGTCTGATGGCCAGTGCAGTAAGAGACCCCGTCTGACCACAAGCAGACAATGACAGCACAATCGAACAGATAGATAGAATATGAAAGGCAATATATAATTGATAGGGTATGAAAGGTGCTATATAATAGATAGATGGATGTGAAAGGCACTATATGATAGATAGGTAGATATATGTGAAAGGCACTATATAACAGATAGATAGGATATGAAAGGCACTATATAATAGATAAGCGTAGTTGGCAGGATTAGATAGATAGAATATGAAAGGCACTATATAATAGATAGATAGATAGATAGATAGATAGATAGATAGATAGATAGATAGATAGATAGAAAGGCCATTCAACTGATTGTAGTTCAGCTTTGATGTTTGATACCCCAAGTAGCCCCTAAGGCCCCAGGCTGAGTTTCGGAGGAGCGTTGACCCACAGGAGTATCTGCTTGGCCAGCTGGTGGAGGGACAGGGTGACCACAGGGCACATTGTTTAACATTCATTACAGTGAAGGAAGTATGGGGTCGACAGTCTATCAGGAGAGGAAAGAGTCGAAGCCCTGGAAATGACTCCCCTTGTCTGTATAGCAGTCAATGTGCTGACATCACGGCCCTTTGCTTGTTCTTAGATGCTCAAATCACCCCCCTCAGACATTTTGTAACAGAAATGACACAAGCGAGACTGCTGGGGACACAAGAAAGCAACAATTTCTAGTGTGGTGCTTTTTTATTTCTATTTCTGTTTAGTTTGGTTTAGCTTCCCTGATACCAATACAAATATGAATAATGCCAATAGAACCACTAATGCTAATAATACCAATTCCACCATCTCATAAAAATGTTATTAATTACAGTACATAGACTGCTACAAACCTCAAAACTACACACACTAAAAATACATCACTACTAAAATAACAAAGAAAAATGTAGAATAACAGCCAGTGCCCGTTTTCTAAAACCCACAAAGAAGACAATCACATTAATCTGCAGCAATACTAATAACATAAACTACTTTTTATTTAAGTAGTAGGCCCTACTTCGGTTGCATATCACGTCTTAGGGACGCGCGGTTTATTCGTAGACTGGCGATTCTTAAATAGCTCGGGTGTCGGTCAGTTCCAGCGCGTCTGTCAGGGTGCCCTGGGATAGGACGACGTCTCAGCCGACCGGAGTTGGATGCTGTGGGGGGCACGTGAATGAAGGAGCGGGTTCGGAAAACAGACGGATTGGGGCCTGTCGCCTGTAACCAGGCAGGGTTGCGCTGGCCCTCTGACTCGCGTTTACGGCAGCTGCCATTGCCGGCCTATCACAGGACAGACTTGCGCTGTAGGGAACCAATGGCAAGCCTTCCGGCTCCACGTAGACCCCGCCCACTAATCCGTGCGGCGGGAGCGAGCTGCTCTCGGATTAAAACCGTGAAATTGACGGCGGAGCTCCAGTGTCCCTTAAGATTAGAGGAGAGGAAAGGGACGGTGAGGGCAGCGGGGTCAGTTTTGAGCGGAAGTTTGTGTTTCGTCTCACGCAGGACACCGTTTGGACGAAGAACTGAACCCCTCAGCTACACGCACCTTCTACAGGCACATGGAGTAAGGAGGCCGACAGACATCCCAAAGGGGAAACCCCAGGAGGTTTTCATTCACGTTAAATGACTTACATTACTAGATATAACGTCATTTAAAAATCACAATACAACGCAGGCTTTAAGTAATCTAAAGGGAATTTAGGGTCCAACGTGATGGCCACTATACTGTGTATGGACAATGAGGTTGGGCATTTGAAAATCTACTCTCCCTGGGGTGTGCATTGTGTAATTGTATGATGTTCATAATAATCATTATAATAATACGTGCCAATTTACACATGGAGGACAGATCTTAGCGAAGGAAATTCGCAGTCCAAATTCTGCCTTTCTGTAGAAAAATGCACTGCTTTTTAAAAGCTAAACACCCTTCAACAATTTTCACACTTTATGATTTAACAGCCATCGAAAACAAGACCCAAGATTTTTCACCCTTTATTTGCACACAGTATCACAAAACATTAACGTGAAAACCAAATGTTCACAATTTCATCAAATCAGCTAAAATAAAAACGTGAAATACTTTGGCTTGGTAAATCTCCACAACACTCAAGTAGATTTTAATGGAAAAACCTTTTGTTTGAATTCTATCCATAATCTTGATTGCATATACGAATTTAACACCCACAGTAGGCATCACTATAGACAGCGAGGGAGCCGCTGGTGGAGCACACGCTGCAGGTCATCTGACAAGTCCTCTTTAACACTTTTACCTCTCTGTCCTTCAGATATTAAAACTGCGCTTCATTTGCTGAACATGGTGCTCTGCAGTAACACTCGGATCTTACCTGAGTGGGTGGCACCCTTGAATCAAAAAGAATTTGAAAGCCATTCACAGGACAAATCAGTGCATTTTAATGGTGCAGCCCTGAGGGGGCGCTCTGATCTCCTCTGGGCACATTCCAAGCACCATATTTGACTCTTTTTCCTGCCATGTCCACCAGACCATTCTGCTCATCTTTGCAAGGAAATGGAAGACACCCATCACTGGTACAGTAGGCATCAAAAGCATCCTCTTAAAAGAATGGAGACCAGGCTTTGTAGATGATGATGATGTTAATATGTCTGCTTCATAGGATATCTATCTATTATATAGGGCCTTTCACATGTAGTTATCTATTATATAGTGCCTTTCACTTCTATCTGTCTATTATATAGTGCCTTTCACATCTACTTATATATAAACGTCTACAGGTGGAAGTATGTGTGTCTGGCTGGCCCGGAAGTGAGAGGTGGAGTCGGGGTAAGGGTTCTACCTCTGAGGAAACAGAAATCGTGCTCAGCCGCTAATAACACAAATGAGGCCAACACATCAGCAAAACGAAACCTCAAAGACAAAGTTGCTTAGCCAGTAACATCTGCAAAACGGCATCCCTTTTACTTTTCCTCCTGCCGTTAATGCACATGTGATGCGAGCATGTTGGCAAAACAAATTTCTTCATTTTAATTTTTATTCTGACAATTTCAATAGTTTCCAGGACCCTGGGCTTTTTACAGCACAGGCTTACACAGCTAGTCTATTATATAATGCCTTTCACTTCTATCTGTTTATCTATCTATCCATCCTGTACATTAGGACCACCTGCCTAGTATGCTGTTGCTCCACCGTGTGCTGACACGACTTCCGTAGCCCAAATTAAAATGCTCTGCAGTTTGTGCCACAGTGGTGGCCTTCTGTAGGTTTGCACCAGACGTCAACTTCTCACATCAAGGAGTCATGGCTGCCCAGCGCCCTGTTGATGGTTTGTGGTTTTATCCTCCTCAGACCACTGTCAGTAGGTATTCACCACGACTGGGTCACCCAGGTCTGAACATCTGTCCATATCTTCTGCATGTTGACTACGAGTGCCGAATGTCAGCTTGCCGTCTAATATATGCCTGACCTTGACATGCGCCGTTGTTACGAGATTCTCAACATCATTTTCTTCATGTGGGAGTGCACAGACTGCTTTGGCTCATCAGTGTGTAGGTGTTTGTGTATTATAGTATGGTATATATATATATATATATATATATATATATTTGTATATAACAGGATTTTAGAATTTTTGCCAAGTACAATAAAAAATAAAAAGCTGAAATATGCAATTGACCCATTTCTTCAGACCCTTTGCCCTGACTCCCCATTATATTGATCATCATCTACTCCTTGTTTGGAGTCCACCTGTGGTCTCGTCAATTGATTGGACTGATTAGAAAAGACACCCACCTGCCTTTAGAAGGTCCTACAGCTGATTTATAACAACCAAGCCGTGACGCTGAAGGAATCGCCCACAGAGCCTAGAGACAGGATTTTAGTCGAGACACACATCTGCAGGAGGCTACAAAAACAAAAATCTTCATTATCGAAGGTTCCCAAGAGCACAGTGGCTTCCATAACTCTTAAATGGAAGAAGTTTGGAACCACCAGACTGCTTCGTAGAACTTGTCAAACTGAGCAATCTGTGGGAGAAGGGCCTTGGTAGAAGGGATGACCAAGAACCCGATGGTCACTCTGGCCGAGCTCCACAGAATCAGTGTGGAGATGGGAGAAACTTCCAGAAGGACAGCCATCACTGCAACACTCCACTGATCTGGGCTTTACCACAGAGGTGGCCAGACACATGAAAGCCCACTTGGAGTCCAAAAAGGCCCCTAAAGGACCAGTTTAGAGTTGTCGGTTACCCTGACTAAGTTGCACACCTTTGGATGTGTAAAATGTTATCGGACACTGGAAGAACACGCGGACTCCACACACGGACAAGTGTTCTGGGCAACCCACTCCATGGTCCCCCCAAACTGGGCTTTTAGTTCTGAGTGTGGGCCAACCCCCCATGCAGCTCTCTTCCATGTGCCCCTACCTACCCCACTCATCTCTGTTTTCTTTATTTGCTCACTGAGGCCTTTACAGCTCTTTACCTCGGCCGGCCGTTTCTCTTTATCTGCACACGCTCACATATTCCATTTATTTTGCTGTTGGTCTTTAGGCTATGAAAGGTGGCATCTCAAGTGACTGTGGCACACAGCTGCAAGTGTCTGGAGGGGTATGGTAAGGCTCTGGGACATGTGGGGGGCTTCTTCGACGGCGACACCCAGCCAGTTCCACGCGCTCTCCTGCACTTCGCTACACGCAGTTGGGAGTTTCAGCTTCTCACCTTTTGCCACGTTAAACATTGGGACCCTTTAGCTATTTACGACATTCATATATCTCTGTTCTGTTGTCTAAGGGCCCTAAGCCCCCCCCCCCCCCAAAAAAAACAAAAACCTCCCATGCAGCAGAGCTGGAAATCAGCACACCTCAGCAGTGCTCTCACGTCCTGAATTATTGAAGATTCAGAGCCATAACAAAGGCCGCTTTGACAGATGAAGGCCTGTTGTGTAACACGCGGCTGACTAAGTGGGCAGCCGTCACGGAGCTGGTGGGGCGACAGGCCTTCTGGGCACAAGCTGGCCCCATGCCTGATCTGGAGGCCATCATGGCTGTCCAGTAGTCCTTGTTCACGCTGCTGGAGAGTCACAAGGTGAAATTCTAAAGCCAATGACACAGTACATGACTTCCAGTTGGAGGGGATGTCAGACGTGATGACTGCTGTGGCTGACCTCGTCAGATTACGCAGCTAGAAACTGTAGGACATGACAGAGTTTCATGTTTTGCCCCTTTTTCTGACATCTTTCCACGTAGGATGAGCTCAGCCCTAACGTGCCAAGTATTTTTTGTTTCCTTTTTCTCATTCTCGTGTGGTACATAAAACACCAGACATCAGCCAGACAAGCCTCTTTGGGGGGGTCCAAAACTGCCACTTTATACAGCAGATTCAGAAAGCCTTCAGGGCCGTCACTTTGTTCACATTTTCTTATGTTTTCCTCATCAAGCAACATTCAACACCCCAGAATGATAAAGTGAAAATGGAATATCAGGAATTGAATCGAATTCAATAAAAATAAAAACCAAACTCACACCTTGACACGCGTATTCTTTCTCTTTAGACACCCTGAAGCTGGCATCTTTTTGATTAGGTTTCCTGCCAGCCGCATTTCTGAAGATCATCATCTTGTGCCCATTTTTCTTGGCTGCTCATTGTTGGCTGTGCCTGTTAAGCAGTGTGTGTGATGCCCCCTTTTTATTTTGGCTCCGTGGCCCAACAGATACCTTGATGTTCGTTTATTTTAAATCAAACACCCCACTGCCCACATTTTCAAGGAGGGCCCATGGTGGTGCCCCTATGTTTTAAGTATTCTGTGGTGTTCTTCTTATTCAAACACTTTTTATGGTGCCCACGTTGTTTCCACCAGGCCTCCTGATGCTCCTGTTGGCCATGAGTTTTTGGCAGACCTCCTTGTGCCCACATTCTGTCCATCATGCACTCTGGTGGGCATTAAACAGACAGGCTTTAAACAGATACCCAGCTGCCCTCATCTTTGAATCATGCTTTGTGCTGCCCACATTTTTTTACACAGGTCTCGTAGTACCCATGTTGTGTAAAGCAGGTCCCCGGGTGCCCACAATATTTTATGCATGAGCTGGCAAAATCACATTCTATAGTTTGAAGAGAAAAGCAGATGGCAGGAGCCAATAGAGGAGACAGCTTGAGTGCGTCATGGAGACAGGAGTGTGGCAGAAAGAGTGTAGCAATGCCAGTTTCCGGACATGACGCCAGCATGTTCTAGTGCACCGCATCATGGAATCTAGAGTGTGTCATGCCTGTGACATTTACAGAGAGTTACATCAAGGAGTAATGACAAGATCAGCAAGGCAGGGTGGCTCTGATCAGTTGGATAGACTTGGGGACACAGAGTGGTCAGTGGGATTGACCTGCATTGAAGTGGAGTGTAGAAGATAGAGAGTGCATAGCAGGACACTAGGAGTGAGTACATAGTGTGGCGTAGTCAGTAGGATACACCTGCACTAGGCTGATGTTCAGCTGGCTTGGAATGGCCTTGACTGATGTAGTAGAGACCCCTACATGGGATTGGAGTATAAGAAACAGACAGAGTCATCGATAGGATACACCATCACTGGAGAAAAGTAGTGGGGACAGATAGAGTAGTTGGCAGGATAAACCTATACTAGAAAAACAATGGAGAAATCCGATCAGTAGGATATACTAGGGGACACAGAGTGGTCAGTGGCATTGACCTGCACTAGGCAGAGTGTGTTTAGTAAGACAGTAGGATACACCAGCGCCAAACAAAAGTAGAGGGTCCATAGCATGGTCAGTAAGATACACCTGCACTGAAGAGATGTCAAGTGGGCCTTAAGGGTTCAGTAGGATAGACCTTCACCAGACAAAACTAGTGAAGACAGGTAAGAGTAGTCAGTAGGATAGACCTGGACAGGACTGAAGTAGAGGAGACTATAGATAGGGTGGTCAGTAGGACAGACCTGCACTAGAGAATGGTGGGTAAGAAATGGAGACAAGCAGTTGGGTGACTAGGAAGGAGATCACATGCCATCTTTTTGGACAAATTCTTTAACAAAAGACTTGCAGTAGGAGGCATACTGAAGACAGGAGGTACTACTAAAGACTGTAACCAGAGATACATAAAAAAATTAAAAATAACGAAGAGAAATCCCCAGAGAATACAAGGCTATGGCTAAGGACTGCTTCTTTTCCTTCCCAAGTGTCTGTACTTTAGGTCTCAATCGGAGCAGGCAGATCACCAGCTTGCGTCTCATTGATCCAAACTGCTCTGATTGTGCTGCACTCGTTTAAAACAACTTTACAAGTCAAATTTGCATTAGCCTCAGGACACCCCCTCCCCACCCCCAAAATCCTGAATCCCATCAATAATGGAAGAGAGAAAGAAAGAGAGAGAGCTGATTGCAACGCAATAAATCTTTCCAGGGAAACGGCCTTTAGCCTCACATAAAGCCTGCAAGTTGGTGGCCCACAAAACCTTTCAGTCAATATGTCTGCTGGATAAGAACAACGCCGAAAAGAAGCTGCGCCGAGTTCACGACTACACAGCAGTCAGAGCTGCGATGTCCAGCCGTTCCAGCACCTCACTCTGACCTGTGTGCTCCTCACCGCAAATACAGTACGCTGTGCTAGGCCCTGCGGCTCAAAGTGCTCTCTCTCTCTCCTGAAACCAACAAAATAAATAAATATGGAGAAAATAAAAATAAAAGGAATGAGGCAAGAAGCAATAATAATTGAAGACCTAAATAATCTGAGAAGAATGACACAGTCAAACCTTCTATGATGAATGAAAACTTTGGACGCCGTTTTCCCTTGCCCGGACGCGGGTCACCGGGGCCCCACTCTGGAGCCAGGCCTGGAGGTGGGGCTCGATGGCGAGCGCCTGGTGGCCGGGCCTGCACCCATGGGGCTCGGCCGGGCACAGCCCGAAGAGGCAACGTGGGTCCCCCTTCCCATGGGCTCACCACCTATGGGAGGGGCCAAGGAGGTCGGGTGCAGTGTGAGTTGGGTGGTGGCCGAAGGCGGGGACCTTGGCGGTCCGATCCTCGGCTACAGAAGCTGGCTCTTGGGACGTGGAATGTCACCTCTCTGAAGGGGAAGGAGCCTGAGCTAGTGTGCAAAGTTGAGAGGTTCCGGCTAGATATAGTCGGACTCACCTCGACGCACAGCTTGGACTCTGGAACCAATCTCCTTGAGAGGGGCTGGACTCTGTACCACTCTGGAGTTGCCCCCGGTGAGAGGCGCCGAGCGGGTGTGGGTATACTTATTGCCCCCCGACTTGGAGCCTGTACATTGGGGTTTACCCCGGTGGACGAGAGGGTAGCCTCCCTTCGCCTTCGGGTGGGGGGACGGGTCCTAACTGTTGTTTGTGCGTATGCACCGAACAGCAGTTCGGAGTACCCACCCTTTTTGGAGTCCCTGGAGGGGGTGCTAGAGGGCATACCTTCTGGGGACTCCCTCATTCTGCTGGGAGACTTCAATGCTCACGTGGGCAATGACAGTGAGACCTGGAAGGGTGTGATTGGGAGGAATGGCCCCCCCGATCTGAACCCGAGCGGTGTTTTGTTATTGGACTTCTGTGCTCGTCACGGATTGTCCATAACGAACACCATGTTCAAGCATAGGGGTGTTCATATGTGCACTTGGCACCAGGACACCCTAGGCCTGAGTTCGATGATCGACTTTGTGGTCGTGTCGTCGGACTTGCGGCCACATGTCTTGGACACTCGGGTGAAGAGAGGGGCGGAGCTGTCAACTGATCACCACCTGGTGGTGAGTTGGCTTCGATGGTGGGGGAGGATGCCGGTCAGGCGTGGTAGGCCCAAACGTGTTGTGAGGGTCTGCTGGGAACATCTGGCAGAGCCCCCTGTCAGAAGTAGCTTCAACTCCCACCTCCGGCAGAACTTCGACCATGTCCCGAGGGAGGTGGGGGACATCGAGTCCGAATGGGCCATGTTCCGTGCCTCTATTGTTGAGGCGGCTGACCGGAGCTGTGGCCGTAAAGGTGGTCGGTGCCTGTCGTGGCGGCAATCCCCGAACCCGTTGGTGGACATCGGTGGTGAAGGATGCCGTCAAACTGAAGAAGGAGTCCTACAGGACCCTTTTGTCCTGTGGGACCCTGGAGGCAGCTGATAGGTACCGGCAGGCCAAGCGGAATGCGGCTTTGGTGGTTGCTGAGGCAAAAACTCGGGCGTGGGAGGAGTTTGGAGAGGCCATGGAGAACGACTTTCGGACGGCTTCGAGGAGATTCTGGTCCACCATCCGGCGTCTCAGGAAGGGGAAGCAGTGCAGTGTCAACACTGTATATGGTGGGGATGGTGCGCTGCTGACCTCGACTCGGGACGTTGTGGGTCGGTGGGGGGAGTACTTCGAAGACCTCCTCAATCCCATTAACATGCCTTCCAATGAGGAAGCAGAGCCTGGGGACTCAGAGGTGGGCTCCCCCATCTCTGGGACTGAGGTCACCGAGGTGGTCAAAAAACTCCTTGGTGGCAGGGCCCCGGGGGTGGATGAGATACGCCCGGAGTTCCTCAAGGCTCTGGATGTTGTAGGACTGTCTTGGTTGACACGCCTCTGCAACATCGCATGGACATCAGGGACAGTGCCTCTGGATTGGCAGACTGGGGTGGTGGTCCCCCTCTTTAAGAAGGGGGACCGGAGGGTGTGTTCCAACTACAGAGGGATCACACTCCTCAGCCTCCCTGGAAAAGTTTATTCAGGGGTCCTGGAGAGGAGGGTCCGTCGGATAGTCGAGCCTCGGATTCAGGAGGAACAGTGTGGTTTTCGTCCTGGTCGCGGAACAGTGGACCAGCTCTATACCCTTAGCAGGGTCCTGGAGGGTGCATGGGAGTTTGCCCAACCAGTCTACATGTGTTTTGTGGACTTGGAAAAGGCATTCGACCGTGTCCCTCGGGGAATCCTGTGGGGGGTACTCCGAGAGTATGGGGTACCGGCCCCCCTGATAAGGGCTGTTCGGTCCCTGTACGATCGGTGCCAGAGCTTGGTCCGCATTGCCGGCAGTAAGTCGAACCCGTTTCCAGTGAGAGTTGGACTCCGCCAGGGCTGCCCTTTGTCACCGATTCTGTTCATAACTTTTATGGACAGAATTTCTAGGCGCAGCCAGGGCGTTGAGGGGGTCCGGTTTGGTGGGCTCAGGATTGGGTCACTGCTTTTTGCAGATGATGTTGTCCTGTTTGCTTCATCAGGCCGTGATCTTCAGCTCTCTCTGGATCGGTTCGCAGCCGAGTGTGAAGCGGCTGGAATGAGAATCAGCACCTCCAAATCCGAGACCATGGTCCTCAGCCGGAAAAGGGTGGAGTGCCCTCTCAGGGTTGGTAGCGAGATCCTGCCCCAAGTGGAGGAGTTCAAGTATCTCGGGGTCTTGTTCACGAGTGAGGGAAGAATGGAGCGTGAGATCGACAGGCGGATCGGTGCGGCATCCGCAGTAATGCGGGCGCTGCATCGGTCTGTCGTGGTGAAAAAGGAGCTGAGCCGCAAGGCGAAGCTCTCAATTTACCAGTCGATCTATGTTCCTACCCTCACCTATGGTCATGAACTATGGGTAGTGACCGAAAGAACGAGATCGCGAATACAAGCGGCTGAAATGAGTTTCCTCCGCAGGGTGTCTGGGCTTTCCCTTAAAGATAGGGTGAGAAGCTCAGTCATCCGGGAGGGGCTCAGAGTAGAGCCGCTGCTCCTCCGCATCGAGAGGAGTCAGATGAAGTGGCTCGGGCATCTGATCAGGATGCCTCCTGGACGCCTCCCTGGTGAGGTGTTCCGGGCACGTCCAACCGGGAGGAGGCCCCGGGGAAGACCCAGGACACGCTGGAGGGACTATGTCTCTCGACTGGCCTGGGAACGCCTTGGGATTCTCCCGGAAGAGCTAGAAGAAGTGGCCGGGGAGAGGGAAGTCTGGGCATCTCTGCTCAAGCTGCTGCCCCCGCGACCCGACCTCGGATAAGCGGGAGACAATGGATGGATGGATGAGAATGACACAGTAAAGCAGTGGTCAGAACTGCTGGGCTTTTTCAATTGCTGACCCAGCCATTACCTTTGCCGACTTTTACATTGTTTGAGTGGACAGTTTATTTATTTGTTTATTTATTTTCTGGTACTATGGACTCCTCCTTCATCCAAAAGTAGGACTGGAGGAGTGAGTGTGAGTGGAATATGAGACTGGCATAGACAGACACCTCATCCAGCGCACGTGTTTGGCATTGCAGGGGCAGACACCCTGAGAACCTAAACTGGATTAAGCCAGTCTGAGAATGGCATGCTGATTGATTGATTGATTGATTGATTGATTGATTGTTTATGTATGGTTACTTTCTTCTCTTTCCACTCTAAATAGATAGATAGATAGATAGATTTGAAAGGCACTATATAACAGATGGACAGATATTTTAGTTTTTAAAACCAACTTTCTTCAATAACAAAGATACAGAACTTCAATATATTTATCTGATATGCAATACATTTTTGTGAAGAAGAAGCAACTGTAATAACATAAATGTGTTGTTCTTTTTCTTCAAATGCATTTGGTAGAGCAGACCTGTGAGCTCCGATCTGCATTACTGATACTACAGAGTCGACTTTGTTAATCTCCACGCCCATCCAGCACTCCTCCTCTGATCCTGCACTGTATTTTCTGTCATTTTATGTTTGTCTGCCATCGTTGCACCCTGGCACTGTTACTTTTCTAACAAGTAATTGACATTCAGAACTGAACATCTTCCTGATTGACGCACATGAATGCTTTGCTGAAATGGTCTGTTTAGACAGATGCAGTCCCTCATGCCAATTAATCAACAGTAAAATGTGTATTTTTGGGATGTGCTCGATTACCAGAGGACTCCTAGAGAATGCACCAGAACACAGAGAGAACATGAAAACCCCGCATGGATGGAGAAATGAGCTCGGGGTCCTGAGGTGGGAGGCAGCAGCTCTGACAGCTGTGCCACTCTCCCCTGACTTTGCCATGTGTGTTCTAAATGGACATCCCTGCTGCCAGCTTTCCAATGACTCTGTTTAGGGGGAGGTGGGCATTTGAAGGAAGTGCTGGCAGACAGAAGAGCCGTCTGGTGCAGCCCTTAGTGATACGTGACCCTCAGGGGTCTATAGTGCCTTTCCTGTCGGCTCCATTAAGCGGTTCTCTTTGTAGTTGTGCCCCATTACTTATTGATTCCCTAATTTTCTGAACACTTTCTCTCTTTGTTGCTTTTCCCAGTGGGGTTTCTAGAGGCCAATGTAGGCCAAGAAGGACACCACAGCATTCCATTTATCGACCTGCTCTGCAGACGGTGCTGCTCCTCCATTCTTTTTTTATTTAATTGGGATCCACTTGCTTTGTGATGAAATGCACTTAACTTCAAATAAACGCAGAAGCTCCGTTTTGCATGTTTCATTTTTTTTCTTTTATTTTACATTTCACTGTCTGAATCAGCATCTCGTCCACTTCCTGCTGCGCTGTTTAACAAAGTCCTGGCTGTCCGGGGGGCAATCGAAGGCAAAGCCGACAAGAGCAGAAGGTGATGGCACAGCATCTTTCATCTGTCACATCTGATGCCAAGCAATAGACAAAAGGCTGACGGGCGATAACGAGACATTTATATATAGCACCTTACCAACCATGCAAAATAACAAAAGATTTGACCTGATTAACTAAGAAATATATATAAAATGAGGACTTTCTCTGTGGACAGAGGGGTGTGCTATCATCCACCCATCCATCCATCCAACAGCTAAATAAAATGTAGGTTCTTGTGGGTTGGAAGTTCCAGCATGAGGTGGAAAATTACTCTGAGAAGTGTGCCAGCCCACCACAAGGCAAAATGCCATTTAATGTAGCAGGGGCACCTTAGTAATACTGGAGGAAGCACCATGTAGATACAGGGAGAACATGCAAACTCCACACAGTCTGTACCTAACTAGGAGTTTTGAAGACTCTATACCACTGCACCACTCCTATGTCCCTATTATCACTATTTTTATTATTATTATACACTATTGTTATTAACATGTCCATCCATTTTCTGAAAACAGTGCTGGCAACTTGGAGTTTACACGTGGCTTTTCAGGAACAAGACAGGTGAAGTAATGTGTCTCCCCAGGACCAGAAAATGAATTCAAACAACCGAGCTAAACTCACTCGCTTTGTTCGTCACTTCTCCACCACTAGAGGGCAGGCGAGGTGCGCTGTTAGTACAGCCCGCAATATCTACCGTAGTCACCGGCGACTTCCTGAGAGCGACGTACTGGAGGCTGTAAATGGTCTTATTTAAATTCTCATCATGAACAATACCGTAATTGACTGAATAACCTTAATCTGTAAATAAGTTACACAGAGATATTTAAAATATTTTAAGATATCATGAAATCCACACCTGCACATACATTATTATTGCTGTATTGTATATACTGTAGTCTATACTGCATACCCATCATTTTCATAGCCAGCTTATCTAGTGCAGGGCAGTGGGAGCCTAGCCCCAGTGTTACAACTGCGCCACCATGCCACCCTCAGTATGCATATATATATATATATATATATATATATATATATATATATAGTGTTTCAGTTGGCAGCTACTGCTTGAAATGAGAGATTTTTAATCTATTATTCACACATGACTGCAAACCCCCTTATTTCCGCAGACGTTCCCTCAGTGTACTAACTGTCCCATAGCTTAGCTTATCCTTAATTAGCCATATAGAAATGCAACTTGGTTATTAGAGAAACCTTTGTAATTGCATTAGCCCTGCCGAATCTGTGAATTCTGTTCACTTGGGTTCTGCAAAGCTTGTAGAGACTTACTAAGAAGCCTCGAAGCTGGAATTGCTGCCAAAGGGGCTTCTGCAAAGTACTGAATTAGGGGTCTGAACTTTTAGGAATACTTAATACTTTTATGAATGAGAGGTTTCAGTTTTAAATTTTTAATAAATATAATAAATTTCCAAAGACATATTTTTACTTTATCATTATGGGTTATTGAGTGTAGACTGATGGACAAAAATGGCAAATTTATCCAATTGAAATTAAACCTAAAACCCAATAAAGTGTGCAGAAAGTGAAGGGATATGAAGACTTTCTGAAACCACTGTATTAGATAGATAGATAGATAGATAGATAGATAGATAGATAGATAGATAGATAGAGGGCACCATATTATAGATATAAGGCACTTTAATATAGATATAAAGACACTTCTGAAATAGATATGCAGATATGGGAAAGAACTAATATAATAGTTTGGCAGAACAGCACTATTTCAGCGTTTCTCAACCTTTAAGTATTTGCGACGTGAGTTTTCATAACAGTTTTAATAGCGCCCCCCCCCCCCCCAACGTTTTTTTGAAAGGAGCCCACTAATACCAATTTGTTCTTTTTTAATTAATGATATATCATAGATGCATATTTTATTATACCTACTTAACTCTTATTGACTTTTATTTAACGCAATATTTATTTTTCTAGTATCAGAATGTAGTTTAAGTTAATTTGTTTTGGTTTCAATAGATGTATTTTTCATATTTTTGATTGTTTTCTTTTTTTCACATCTTCGCCCCCCCCCCCTTTTTGTTACTTCGCGCCCCCGTAGGGGGGCCCGCCCCACAGATTAAGAACCACTGCACTATATAATAGATGCACAGATATGAAAGGAATTATGCGATAGATAGATAGATAGATAGATAGATAGATAGATAGATAGATAGATAGATAGATAGATAGATAGATAGATAGATAGATAGAATAACTCAGAGGTGTAACCTGAGCCCCACAAATCCAACATCCCAGGTTTACCTCCCAGTCACTTTCCATTGGGATTTGCTTGTTCTCCCCATGTGTACGTATCCCTTACCCCCACCCCAATCTTGGTTCTCCATTTTCTTCACACATCGCAAAACTTGAAGGTTAAGTTATCCAGAGAAAGTGAATGCAGAATTTGTGTGAAGGAATGGAACATGTACGGTATACTGTGTGATGTGTATACAAGCTGGGCACGCACTCGTATGGCTCCCTCGGCTGTACGTATTTCACATCCTGCACGCTCATTGGGTCAAGTGGCGATCCACTTCTAACCTCAGTGCCGGTTGAAGCCTATTCGCAGCCATTAGGCGAGATAGATGGACGGACGTCGCCCCTCGTTGTCAATAGCGTGTAATGTTGTATTGTTAGGCTTTGATGACGGTGTGTGTCGCCCTCGGTGTCCGGAGTCCGCGCCCCTTCATTAGCACAAATGGCGCCCATTTGCGTCTCGTATACAGTATCGTGGACTTTAAAATCCAAAACTAGAAAAGTCTTTAAATGAAGCACAATGTCGCCCTCGTGTGGTCGCTTCGTCGAAAGACTAGGCGACCTATTTGGGAAAAGCTTCGCAAGGTATCGGAAAGCAAGAATTGGGACGGCAACTGTTTTTAGTGAAATACGAGTTCCTGATTCAATGAGACTCTCGGCATGTGTAATAAAAAAGATAACGGGCTAAAAAAACGGGGTGACCACTCACTCAATCAGCCTCATTTGTTAACTGCCTGGATCATTAGTATTTTATACCTGGATTTGGACCCAGGACTCTTGTCAGGCAGCAATGCTAACCGCCATGACTTCCCCCACTTGGCCTCACCTCACACAGCTGAGCTGTGACTCGTCTTCATATTTCACCTCCCTCACTCGTCCTCTTAGTCTTTTTGTACAGTTGCCTGAAATATTGTGAGGCGCTAAAAAGGCAAAAGGACACAACAAAGTCTCAAGTAGAAATGGGGAGACCGGTGAGGACAAATGAGGTCACAGTGTGAGAGACGGCCGTTCTGCCACAGTGAGTGCTCGTTCCTCAGGCACAGTGCATGATCCATTCAAATACATTACAACTCTGGAGCCAAGTGTCCCCGCTCAAAGCCCACCTACATCACCAGAAGCTCAAGAACTCTGTCAATCAGAAGGTTGCCGGTTCGAATCCTGTAAATGCCAATAGGGACTCTGCTCTGTTGGGCCCTTGAGCGAGGCCCTTAACCTGCAATTGCTGAGCGCTTTGAGTAGAGAGAAAAGTGCTATATAAATGTAAAGAAACAATTATTAAAGTCTCAGCTCCTCCAAAGCCCTGGGGTCTGCCTGTCTGCGAGGAGAGTTTAAAGTGTTCATTTTGTGTGTGTCAGTCTCACCTGCAGACAACAGGAAAGCTAAGAGCCCCTGCTAGCACTGGGGGAGCACAAGATGACTGGGGGGTGGGAGGTGGGGGGTATTGAATATCAGTTGGTCAGCAATGATTTTTCCATGAATGAACAAATGGAGGAAACCATTTACACTGGAGAACACCAAAGTGCTCGGTGATGTCATCCCAGTCAAGCCCCTCTGTCTAATTATAACCACATTTGAGTTCTTTGGGGGCAGACAGTAATGGGTTTGAGAGAGACACACAGGGACAAGCTACAGATGAGCTTACACTCCCTGGAGCAGACATAATCCGCTTACTTCCCTTTGTAGAATTAGGCCTCCTATCTGGTGGAGCTGCGCACATCACCGGGTCAGCACTCCCGCAGGACAAAGAACGTCAGCTCCTTCACTAAGGCTGGCATGGAGGAGACTCACCTCCGTCTAACTGTATGGCGAGGGTGCTGCCCACTGCCAGTCAGAAAGCACAGAAGTTAAGGGAGAAGGGGAAAGGGGGCAGAACAGCAATCCTGAAAAAGAGCATGCCACAAAAACACCATGGGGCTGGACTTGAGTACAGGCATCTGAAGATTAGCTATCTCTGGGGTTTTAAAGGCGCTATATACTGCAAAGACTGACTTTTGTAACTGTTACTAATAAGTGGTACATGAAAGGAGCTGACTGATAAAGCTGTGAGAATACAAAGCCCCAGGAATCTGCATATTATGGTTATTACTAGGGAGTATTGTTATGATCTTAGACATTTTTATTAATGGCGACTTACTTCAAATGCCAAAACTACTAGGAAGGAAAAGGCACTCTAGAAGATATATAGACAGATAGGTGTAAAGGGCACTGTAAAAGAGATTGATAAATAGATACTGAAAATAATTGGCGATTCTAAATTGGCCCTAGTGTGTGCTTGGTGTGTGGGTGTGTTTGTGTGTGTCCTGCGGTGGGTTGGCACCCTGCCCGGGATTGGTTCCTGCCTTGTGCCCTGTGTTGGCTAGGATTGGCTCCAGCAGACCCCCATGACCCTGTGTTTGGATTCAGCGGGTTGGAAAATGGATGGATGGATGGATACTGAAAATAGATATCTAGATCATTATATAGTAAATAAGAGCGTTACTATATAACAGGGATAGATATGAAAGGCACTATATCAGAAAGATACAGAAGGCACTGTATAATAATTACGAAAGGTGCTACATAGTTGATAGGTAAGACAAGCACTATAAAACATAGATACCCTAAGTTAGATCAGTACATAGAGAGAAAGGCACTGTATAATATATACGGTTTGCTATCCGACGCCTCTTATCTATCTGCCTTAATTATTATGTAGTGCCTTCCCATCTCTCTCTGTAGTGAATGGATACACGCTGCTGACACACTAGTCTTGAAGTGCTTGCTTTGGTCAATGTTGCTTTTATTCTTTTCTTTTTACGTCAGCCCACAATTACTAGCAGTGCCCTGTCTCTTTGTGCCCACCCCCCACATGCCAGTGTCACTTGTATAACAAGAGAGTGGCACCTTTGGTCTCCAGACCTGCTATGCCATGTCGTGTAACTGTGCTGCAGGTGTGCTCACTTTGTGCTTTTCTTATTTTTTCAAACCTTTGTCTGCATCAGTGCTTTGTCTTTGTGGACCCACCATGCTTTTAAAGCGGGGCACTCTGGGTTCCACTTCTAAGCTTCCTTGCTCATGTGATGTTGCCTGGCAGGAGGTTCAGTTGTTTCATTAATGAATGTGCCCACTGAGCCCCTCCATCCCAGCACCACAACACCACTCCTACGGACCCTTTGGCTCCATCTTGTGGTATGTTTCCACATCATCTGCATTGAGACCCTCACTTTGTGCTGCCTTCTAGTGAGACTCTGGCTCTCTTTCAGCATCACATCCACATCTCACATGTGACAGAGTGACCATTCGGCACACTTTGCCCCAACACATGCTCACTCCCAGTTAGTTACCAGTCCCCAAATCAGTGCATGTGACCAGTCCACTCTGGGGTATCCAGGGCAGTCACCGGTGTGGGAGCAGTGGGGAGGCAGGTTTTCACCAATCCAAGCTGCTCTACCAGTTTATTATGGGGCTGTGTGATTTGGGGGATGTCGGGGTGGGGGTGATCTGGTGCCTCACTCAGACTTACTTTATCAGGTGACTTCATTATCATTGTCACATATGTCTTGTCTTTCTCCTTCTCCTCCTCCTCGTCACGTCATAACCCATTGGGCAAAGGTCTCAAAAGCAAAATGAAGACTTACCTCTGATGGTCATTGCCATTTCCTTACCCTGCTGCTCTGGATGTTAACTTCTGTGTCCAGTGAGGACAAACACATGCACTTCCTTTGAAGATTCTCCTGCACGGCTTTAGCTCTCATCCCTCTCTCCATTTATCAGTGCAGGTTTCTAGCACATCCACGGATGTTCAAGGATCTCCTCCAGAGTGGGACGATTTTCAGGATACACGTTCAGGCACTTCTGGATGAGGTCTCTCAGCTCTGCGTTAGCAAGACACAAATTGAAACAGCGAGTTTTAAGACCCCGCCAGTCATGTGTACATCCAGCAGACACGCATAGACACACATGGAACATGATCAGGAAATACGGGTGCTTCGTCCAAACTCTCTTGCGTGCTTCAAAATACTCAGAGGGCATTTAGAAATTAAACCAGCGTTCAGAGTGCAACATGAATATGAAGATTACAGGTGGGCCTGGTGGGTCTGGAGACACCACCCATCATACAGGCATCAGGTCCAGTACTGTGCTGGCCAATGAAAAATGAACTTACATTTGAGGGAGGACTTACCATCCAACACACAAGGTTATCTATTATATAGTGCCTTTCCCCATCTACAGTACTTATTTATCTATGTATCAATTAAATACTGCCATCCCATATCTATATATTATATAGTGCCTTTCCTCTATCTGTCTATATTTGATACGTCTTTTAGTAACTGTTACATAGGGCTTTTCATCTATATGTCTATCATATAGTGCCTTCCCATGGGTGCTATGTAATAATTACTATATAAAAGTTACTAATTGTATTATATAGCACATTTTATATTTACTGTGTAATGCCTTCCATATCTGTGTATTTAGTATAGTGCCATATCTATCTATCTATCTATCTGTCTGTCTGTCTATCTGTCTGTCTGTCTGTCTGTCTATCTATCTATCTATCTATCTATCTATCTATCGTGCCTTTCCATATATATCAGTTATATAGTGCTTTTTCATATCTAATTATTTATTATAAAACCCCTTTCATAATAACTACTAGCCGTCCCCTGTGGCTCTGGCCACGTAGATGTGAAGCAGGACAGTGAGGAGGGCCCTGCCAGGCTCCCCAGTCATGACATCACACTCCCCCCCCTCCCTTTGGCCTGCAGCCTCTGCCTCAGATTAGTGCAAATATATCGCTCCTGCAAGCGAACTGTGATACTTAGGACGATGAGAGAAGTCGCAAAATCAACAGGAATGTTCAAGCAAATTCTAGAAAAAATCCAGATCTAAATCCATGAAGTAGTTCTCTCGTTCGCTAGTTAAGCAGATGTAAGACACGTCCCGAGGCTGGCACGTGAGTGATTAGGGCCCCGCACCCTCCCCTCGGCCCACTGCGTCTCTCTCGGATTTGAGACAATAAATCGGAACCGAAAATGCACTACAATACATAGCACAATGAGAGAAGTCACAAAATTAACCAGAATGTTCAAGCAAATTCTAAAAAATGACCCGCTCCAAATCTGTTAAGTAGTTCTCTTGTGAAAAGCGGACAGACATACAGACAGACAGACATTGGATTTTATATATAGAGAGATATAATGACTGCCATCTCTGTATCAAATTATTTGCCTTTCATCTGTTTGTCTAGCTGTCATATAGTAGCTTTTATATTTACTATATAATGCTTTAAACATCTATCTATCTATTTATCTTATATAGTGCCTTTCCTATGAATTATCTTGATAATTATATATCACCAATAACACCGATGGCTAAAATGGCCATTTACAAGAGGGGTGAGTTTACTGGTGGCAGGCCACAATAGCTGTTTGGTGTCTAAGCAGAGGCCAAGCCTGGTGGTGTCTAATGCTGTCCACCATGGCTAGGATGTGAGACCCCAGTGAACGGGAAGGTAGGCTGGCTGCTGGTGCATCATGTCATTCTTCTATTTTCATAACTTGTGATTTTGTTTTATTAATTAAGCTAAGTGTTAATAAGTAAAGGTCCAATCAGGGTTGTTCTTTCAAGTGAAGGCCTGTATGTTCATAAACATTGGGGGAGGGCGGACTGGATTGGCAAGTGGATCAGCCAATCGGATTTGATTGATAATTAACTGGTGGGAGGAGCCTTCCCTCATTCTGCGTGTTTGATGTGCAGTGGACACACACAGCCAGACGGCACATGGACTCTTATATTTCCTCCAGACTGTTAATGTTTAGTCTCCATGCCAAGGCTATGTCTTCCATTTTGTTTGTGCTTTTAGGATTTATGTGAGGAGTTTCATAGGATTTCTTACCCCATTACGGACAAAGGTGGCACAGGGCAGGACCTTAGTAGCAGAGTCAGCCGTCTGCAGTTACCCAGTGGAATGGGACCTCCAAATGTATTTTTTTAGATGGTTTCTGAGTCATCTACGCCAAAACCACCCCAACGGCTACTAAACCCCCCCCCCCCCCCCGAAACGGCTGTGCATTACATTACCCCCTACCAGCTTGAGGGATGCCCTAACTGAAGACTGGTGCCCCACTGCCTGCACTCCAATAGACGCCCTTGTGCCATGTGCACCAGCTCTCCATTCTCACCGCTGGACAGGCCGTCAGGGATGGCGAGGGTTTCTCTCTTGAAATTCTCAAAGGGCAGATGGCCATCAACAATGAACAAAAGATTGATGGCCAGGGTCCAGACAGTGAAGGGGGTCGGATAATAGACTTCATCTCGGAAACATTCAGGAGGTGCAAACAGGTAGGCTCCTAGGGAGAGGCATCAGGGTTACTTACGGGGTGGGCTGCCATTTAGTCGTCACACGGCCCGCCACTGGCCCTCAGCCCCGCTTACCGATGAAGCTGGAGAAAGGTGCGTCTTTGAGCAGGGAGCCGCAGCCGAAGTCAGTCAGCTTCACGTTATGGGTGGACGTCTGGATGATGACGTTATCGGGCTTGAGGTCTCGGTGGAAGACACCCCGCGCCTCGCAGTGCTGATGGGCCTCCACCAGCTGCCGGAACAGGCGACGTGCCTCCACCTCGCCAAAGCCGCCATTCACCATGACAAACTCGTAGAGGTTCTTGCAGGGCTTGGGCCGCTCCATAATCAAGACAAACTTGTCCTCGGCCTCGCACCAGTCTAGGAGCTTGATGATGGACGGGCAGGCCGGCTCCTGGGAGACCATCTTCATCAGGCCGACCTCTAGGGGGCAGGAGCTTGTCTCCCCGGGCTGTGAATTTCACAAGGAGAGTCAAAGAAATTTCTAGATGCTTTTGTGGATTATACAGAAGATGCGTGCTGGGGAACCAGCATGTGTCACCTATTAAAGTGTGTATTTCAGTTCAGATTGTTGTTATATAGTGCCTTGCACACACTAGGCTAGCTCAAACTACTGCAAAAATACTCAAAGAAAATTAAGCAAGAAAGACAAATCAAACAGCGGTACAAAGTAAAAGAAATACACGGAACCAGCCCAAGATGTGCTTGCACCATTACTTGACTCGTCAGTCCACCACTAGGTGTCAGCAGAGAGGGCACACAGATATTTCTCCCGGCTATAGAAAGTTCTGGAAAAAAATGCAAAAACGTAAAAAAAAAAAAAAAATGATTACAAGTGTCATTAGACAACATTACAGGTGGGCGGGGCCTATCAAGGAAGGCACACTTCCTGGAAGGACCCATACATACACACACACACACACACAGAACTCATTCAGAGCTACCAGTCAACTTCAGAAGCCCATGAGGATACCACGAGAAACCTAAGAAGTCCATAACGTGAATGCCAGGGGCAGCATATGAACCTGAGGTTCCAGTTCTGTGAGGCGGCCACTGTTGGAGAAGATCCTCACTCAGGCATGCATGCATTACTGGAATGCAGAGTCTAACTAGACATCATTGGGTACAAGGCAACCACACCTCCTGGATGGGATGCCAGTCCTAAACAGGCCACAAACACAGAGCCAATTCAGAGTCAGCAACCACATCCAATCTTTAGGGAGTGGAGCCCCACATGGATGCTGGGAGAACTTGAGTCCACACAAAGAGGGCATAAACCTGGATTTGAATCTAAGACTCCTCCTAGGTGAGCCAGCCAACTATGCCACTGAATCTGTCAAGAAACTGGAGAAGATTCTCACTCAGGCATGCATCCATTGCAAAAAGATCCCCACTGGATGCACACTGGGCACATCCCCCTGGGGCAGTTGCCAGTTCTTTACAGGGCACAAACCAGGGGCTAATTCAGAGTCAGTCACCTAATCCAACATCTTCATCTTTAGGAGCTCGAGGCCCACGTGGATACTGAGAGAACTTGAGAAGTCCACACAGAGAGAGTGTGGTCCTGGATTTGAACCCATAGCTGTCACTGTGCCACCCCAAATACAAGGACATTCAGGAAATTTGAGGGACTTCATTTTTGAATATGAGAGATAGAATTCCACTGTGCTATGGCCATAATGAACATATAAACCTACACACCAGTCTATTACAGGGTAGTATATCCCAACTTGGTGGCATCAGGTGCAGGGCGGGCACACTTCCTAGCTCTATGCCAGTCTTTCAGCAGAAAGTTTGCCAATCTACACAATACAGTATTTACACTTTTAGGGTGTGGGAAGTTAAAAGAGAAATCCCACACAGATACGAGGAGAACATGAAAACACATAAACCTCCATCCATCATCTAAACCCACTTATCCAGGGCAGAGTTGCAGGGAAGCTGGAGCCAATCCCAGAAAGCGCTGGGTGCAAGGCAGGCACCAGTAACCCATAACCATTGTAAACAAAACATCCTCTGAGGTTATTTTACATTATGTCCACTAGATGGCAGCAACTTTAATGTTTACCTCTAAGCTCCCACACATTTTATTAGAGATATTCTGGCACTGTGAGAGGGGAGAGAATTCACCCTAAAATGTCAGACACTTTGGAGCTTCCATGTCTGAAATTCTGCAAAAAGATGAAAAGTGAAATAAGGATACTCCAAGTAAAGCGGGTTAGTTGGGTTTTTCTAAATGATCCCAGTGTAAGCGTAGGACTCTTTATGGACTACCGCCCTGTCCAGGGTTTGTTCCCACCTTGCATTCTCACAGCCCTGAAAAAGAATACGTGGGCTTGAGAGCGAGTGTAATTTACAGTGCCACCACTAGATGGCAATAACTTTTTTTTCTGTGTATTTTTTTAAACTGCTGTAAAAGAAGGCAGGGATGGCACAGTTCCCAGAATGGGATGGGTGCACACTTATGACCTTGCACTGGATAAACCAGATATGGAAAATCTACAGATGGATGGGAAAATGGTTTTAATTTGAACCCAGGACTACTGTGCTAATGGGGTTTGGCACTATCTTACACCCCGTACAGGTCACACCGCTTATTCCCTAATAGGACCCCATTCTGATGGATGAGCTGTGGATGGGAGGCCAGTCATCGGAGTGCACACTTACACTTGGTCACGTGGGCCCAGTTAAAAGTCACAAGCTGTTAACCTGACAAACTTTTGTATTGGACATTGATGGAAAAACGGCATAACAGGAGAAGAACATACGTGGACACTTGGAGAACATGACAGCTCTACCCAGACAGTGACCAGGCAGTTGATTTGAACCCAGGACCACTTGTCCGTTTCTGATTTTCACGACCAATGGTGAAAACAGACTTTCCAAGAATCCCATGCTTTATGGACCGTAATTCCAGTTAAAGTGCACTCACCAGGATGATCCACTTGTCCGTGAAGCCCGTCACCTTTACCGCCACCTGCAGGCAATAAGCAGACGTAGGCAGCCTTAGTCTTTACACTCCTAACACTTTCCCCATCTCATGGTTTTCTGTTTTTTAGTGATTAGTGAAAAGAACCACCACCATGTGAACAGCAACCTGCAGGGGGCAGCACTTCCCTGCACTTCCCTGGCTTTAGAAGGTCATTTATTGGCTGCACCCCTGTGGCCTCATTTTTAATTCTTCCCCATTTTTGATTACTGCACCCCTGTGTACTGGTGGGTGCAACTTGTAGAATTTAATTTTGTTAGTTTGTTAACTAGGGGGCACTAATAGTGGCCTTCATGCTCAATATTCTAGTCCAAGTGACATAGACCCTCAGCTATTTAAGAGTATTGTGTCTATAAATATAACCAAGAAGGCCGACCAGCACCAGGCAACATGGGACATCACAGTGGCAATTTGAGGGGTTTCAATTTGGGTCAACGGTGCCCCAGACTGCATGAGTGAGAACTGTCAGGCTTGGAGTGATGGGGACAACAGGCAGAGCCGTGCAGCTCTTGGACTATGGATACTGGTGGAGGAGCCTTTGTTCTGCCCCATAACCCCCAAACACCCACAGACTGTCACCAAATACATGAGGTCACAGAAATGAGCTCACCGGGAGTTTGTCGTCCCTCCTGTATCCCTTGTAGACTTTGGCATAGCCGCCTTCTCCTATGATCACCCTGGCCCAGTACCTGTGAACGACCTTACTGATGGCTGTGAAAAAAAGAGAAAATGTGGTTTGGTTAAATTGGTCTGACGCAAATCAGATTTGTGAATTTTAATTTCATAAACGATTTAATATTTAAGAAACATTGTTTTGTTTTTGTCATTGTCAGTCAGAGATTTTATGGTTATCCTCTTCCTTGAGGGGCATTTTGAGTATTTTAAAGTTTTAAAAACCTGAGCCCCATTTCTGGGACTGCGCAGGCCTGCCCTTTTGAGTTTGGGGCCAGGCCTCTTGGGATGAGGACAACTTCTATGTGCTGTATAATCATGTAAGAGTTTCAAAGTCACTATATAAAACATTTTAACTCTGTAATCACTGAGGAAGTTCAGAGGCACTTATGGGTCACGTGCTGCCTGACGACCCCATGCCCAAGCTTTGTGATGAAATGACGCCACACGGGGCCCACCATCCTCTGCCTGCTCCTCCGTCAGCGGCTGCAGCTCCAGCTGTGGGATTCCCTCCTGTGAGGTGTTGTACGCCCGCTGCGCCTCTTGTTGAACCTCCTCCTCCAGCTCTCGCAGCACGTCCATGCACTCCACATGGTCACAAGGAGTTCGCTTGTTATCTGGAGGAGACAACAAACAACAAACCTGACTGCCCCAGTTAAGGAGACGTGCCCTTCATGTGGGTGTGGCTGAACTGGTTCCCTCACAGAAACATGGGTTCAAGTCCTGTCTGTGTGGACTTTGTGTGTTCTCCCCAACTCAAACTGTTTTTTTTTCTCCTAATACTCCCATGCAGCATGAATAACTTGGTGGGCGACTCTAAACTGTATATAAATTCATGTGCCCTGTGATGGACGGGCATCCCATCCCTCCATCTACCACAGACCTGCAAGCTTACGCTAGAATAGACCACTTTAGAAAAATGGATGGAAGTCCAGAACTCACTTGCAAGAGGCACCAAGCGGGCTCACTGACCCCAATGGATGTCTCCCCTGGAAATGGATTTGGAGTCAGACTGCAGATAGGTGGCACAGACGAGCTGGCTGCACATTTACTGTACACACCCCCAAAAGTCATACTTTTGTTTAGCAGGCTTCTACTGGCCTGACAAAGATGCAGACGAGCACCCCGGATCAATGTCTGCAGGAGGACCCAGTGGGTATAACACCAATTATGGGCTGCAGGAGCTAAGAAGTAAAAAGAGCCACCAGCTACAGTGCAGTGCAGTGCCCAGTTAAATTCTAACTGAAGAATGCAGAAGCAGGTGACGAAGGGCAAAGGTCTCCACACCAATATAGCGCCCAGCATAGCCATCCATGTCGGGCTTAAAAAAAATGATAACACATTTCTCGACATGACTGCTCACAAGAAAGCCACATTGTGCCTTCAAACCACTAACCGTTGCAGCATCGCGGACTTTCCTCAGAGGACGTCTCGCTCACCGGCTCCTCTTGCTGGGTGCCTCGCCTGAGCGTCTCCTGTGGAGAAACACAAGAAGCCGCAAATTGTGAGCTCTGCTGCCACCTGCTGGGAGCCACCTGCATTCTCTGAGCCTGTAAAGCGGTGCTTTTCAATCAGGCTGCGGCGACGTTCAGAAAGGATTTAAAATGCTATTTAACTTTTCTAGAACAGAATTGTAGACTTTTGATAATTCCAAGTCTAAAATGAATTTTTAGATACCTCAGTGCATTACAAGTTCTCGCATCATTGCGCCGTTAATAGGGTTATGGCTGGATCGTCATTGTCCCATGCGCAGAGACAGTGACGATTCTTACTCGCATTGGCTAATCAACACGCCTCTGGTGCCATGATTAGGTTTAGGGAGATATAAAAGGCGCTATATACCATAGAGCTAGATAGATGTGAAAGACGCTATAAAATAGGCGTACACGCTCATCAGTGTCACGAGTCCAGCTACATTCTTAGTCTAATCATTATGAAACTCATATCTGGCGCAGTGATTACAGTAGATAGATAAGCAAGGTCCATCCATCCATCCATTATACACCCCGCTATATATCCGATCTACAGGGTCACGGGGGTCTGCTGGAGCCAATCCCAGACAACACAGGGCGCAAGGCAGGAAACAAACCCCGGGTAGGGCGCCAGCCCACCGCAGTATGCAAGGTACTATATACTATTTGAGATGTGAATGGCGCTATATACTGTTATTGGCTCATCATTGTCACGTGTCCAGTTAAATTCTGTGCGCACCTGCAGATATCTGCAACACTTTGCCACTCTCTGGCGCTATGAGTAGCTATAGGTGAACATGAAGGGTGCTATATAACAGATACCAAGACAGATAGACAGACGTGAGAGGCGCTATATAATAGGCTTAAAGTGTCATTATTTGTACGAGTCAAGTTAAATTCCTCCTCACATGAGCTCATCAACGTGCGACACGTCACCACTGTTGTCACTCTGAGTTACCAGACGCGGTGTCCGCCTTTCATTTCTCGGCGTTTTAAAATGCACATTGAGAGACCTTGAGGTAAACTCTCCACGTGTCTGAAATGCAGTTCACGGCATCTAAAACGGCTTCCTGACGAATTCCCTTTGCTCTCCTTTCCATAGGACGTTCATGCATTTTGAGATAACAAGAAAGGTAATTCAGACACCTCAAAATCATCCTCACACCTCTCGAAATCACGCCTACTTCGGTTTCAGATGTCTTGAAATGAGATTGGAAATGCGTTTTAAGGTGTCTCAAACGGAGGAGAACGCCATTTAAAAATGTCTGACAAACTGAAACGCGCTGGACGTGATTTCCAGATATGTCGAATGGGCTTCATCTGAGCTCACGCTTGACGTTTCTAAAACACTTAATTCGATAACTAAAATTCACATCCCGATTTCTTACAAGTTTCATTTCCATTTGAAACATCTTTAAAAAAGTAACTCCTGTTTGATTTCAAGGCGTCTGAAATGTATTTTAAGATGTCTGTAAGCAGACAGGACGTTCTTTCAAGAGACCCGAGGATCTCCTTGAAGTGTCTAAAACGCGATGTAAAGGGTCTCGGAGATGTTTGCAGACTTGGCTAAAGAGCCCGAGATACCTAAAAACGAACAGACTGTCAACTTGAAAGGATAGCATCATTTAAAGAAGGTGACTTATGGCATTTCGGACAACATTACATACATACGTGTAGTGTGAAATATGGCAATAAGTAAATAAAAAACACAACGATATATGGGCATACATAATGAAACGTGCCATGAAGTTTGCCTTTTGTTGCTTTTTTTCGTCATTTCACCAATCAAAACTGAGTAATTTCTTAGAGCCCGCCTCCTGACTTTGACGGGTGAAAGTGACAATTTTCATTATAAAGCGCCTTCCATGTTGTGATCTTGTCACTGAAAACACATAAAGCAATAATCAACAAAAAAACAAATTTTGTGACATAATTATTTATACTTACATGTCATGTTCTTATTATTGTTTTATGTATTTTTATTTCTATATATGTATTTGCATATTTATTAATTGATTGATTTAATTTTGTCTGAAATATTCCTAAATATGGGAAACATTAAATAATGTCGTCAGAAACAAAGCACATTTTTGACGCCCCCGATATTCTATAAAAACACACACAACCTGGCGTTAAGAACAATACAAATACATAAAATCTTCATCGCTTCTGTTTGACTATTAGCGCAAAAAACGGTGGCCGTCTGACTCAGAGTGAAGTTGCCGACAATTACAATAAACGAGTTCCTGAGTCATCATTTACATAATCGCAATAACCACTGAAATAATTTTTGGCAAAAAATATGTTTTAAACTACAATAAACAAATCCGAACAGGGGGAGCTGGGAAGTTAGGGCGTATGGTACGATTGTGCTGGGCTTCAATTTGCCGAGACCCTTAATTATATTCAATCAATAAGCAGTTTAAGTATGACTGCCATGTGCATCCACCAATCAGAGAATGTCTTTTGCTAGTAGGTGGGTCCTTTTAATTTTTATTGCGGCACAAAAATATGTATATGTGTGTATGTGGGGGTGGGTAATAATAACAGCAATAATAGAATAGCAGAAATAAATATAATGAAAAAGTAATGCACATAAATATAGGATATACACATAAACATAATCCAAATGACTGGCATTTGTTTTTGTTTCTCATATTATATAAGTGATTATGTAAAGTATTAAAATAGCAATCGTTCAAGCATTGTCACATAATGATGGATTTCTCATAAAAGTTTTCTCTTTTGCTATTCTTTCTTATTACTCTGAAACATCTCATTTAGAATCAAGAAATGAATCCAAAATGCATTCCTCGTGAGTGTCTGTTTTGTGCTGCTTTGTAAACTGGTGTGTGTCGGGTACGACATGACTGTGTGCTGGCCGCTGGTCACCCTCTCACGTCGTTGTCACTTGGAGCTGCTTGCTCCCTATTTCTGATTGGTTGACGCCGGGGCTCCTACCTTCTCGTCATCGTCAGAGTTACCACCTGAAAATATGCAGCTGATGATGGACATAACGAAGCTTTCCATACTCGGCTTACGCTAACACATAAAAAGCGACTGCCGTCAGTCCGAGGCACGTCTGCTCTCCCATTTGTCCCAATTGCTGTGTGCCCCGGCCCTGCTGCACAAAAGCATTTCAAAGCTCTGTCCGCACCCATGATGCAACAGGGCATTTGCCTTCACAGCTGAAAGGTCACACGGAGCATCGACACGTCCTGTTGCTAGGATACCGGCGCTTCGATGATGGGGCTCTCCTTTAACCATTAGAGCTCTTAGCGCGCCGGCTAACTCATTGACGAACTCAAACGTGGCATTCATTTCATCACTCAAGTAAATAAAAACAGAAGCACTCGAGGCTGGGGAGCAGATGGCATCGAAATGACCAACCAGAGTACCAGGCGGCAGGAATAATTAAGTAATGGGCCTCTCCGCCTCTCTAAAGCGCCGCACTTGTGATGATAAGGCATATCTGAGGAATAATTGAATGTACAATAAAGAGCAGATGGAGACGGGGCGGGCGTGGGTGGCGGAAAGGGGGGGGGGGGATGATGACATGGGGGACAAAGTATGACAGCAGAGTACTGTTACTTGTAGAGCAAAAGAGGGACCATCTGTACTCAGCCTGGATTATCTATTATATAGTGTCTTTCATATATATATATATATATAAATATCAATTATATAGTGCCTTTCATGTCAGTTTAATTCTATAATTCCTTTCCTATATATCTATCTATCATATAGTGCCTTTTATATCTGTGTTTATCTATCAGTTATATAGTGTTTTTCATGTCATTTAATTATTTAATGCCTTGCGTATCTATCTCTCCAATATAGTGCCTTTCATATAAATATTTCTATTGGTATTAAGGCTTTGCTGATTAACAGACTACAAGCTTGACAGATAGACTCGAGGCAGGTGGGCTGGACATGGACGTGTGTACGGTGGGGTTGGCACGTACGCAGGTGGAAGCATTCCCACGTGTGCTCGCTGACCCCCTCTTCATATGGGTGGGCACGTTCCTGCCTGCTGTCGCCTTTGCTTGGCCCTCCTTGTGCATCTGCAGTGCTGACCTTCTTCCAGCTACACTAAGCAGAGGTCGACCCTGGACTCCCACCCTGCCATCATGTTGGCATGCCCCCTGCACACTTGTGACTAATCCAATTGTCTTCGGGTAAATCTAGTTAATAAGCGGCTCGGAGAGGACAGATTATTCCTAAATGCGCTGACGTCCTGAGCTTCCTCCTGATTTAAGGCTGACGTCGACTCCCGTGGCATAAATAAAAAGGGACGAGGTGAAGAAGTGGCAAGCGCACAGTTGGGGGGGCACCAGGAGCACCGGGTATGGACGGAACCACCATGGAGCCTCCCATCCCTTCAGCCCCACTGGCGGTAGACCCTCAAAGAAAGCCACTTAAAATGCCATCGCGTGGGGCATCCTCACATTTTGTGGGCAGCACCATCGCCATCTTATCATCTTACGCCGTAGCCACCTTGGCCATGAACTGCGTAAAACGAGTCAATGAGAAAAAGCCAGCGTCCAAATGGGCTTGAGCCACCGGGGGCTTCTTAAATAGAATAACAAAGGAGAGCAGCCCCCGTCATGGACTGCAGGCCTAATGTCCTCAGAACGAGGAGCTTGTCCATCTATTTGGGTTCAAGGACCACCTGGCTCAATAGCAAACCATACCAGGGGCGCCTGAGCTGCCCATCAACGGAGACTTCAAAGGATCTGCTGAAGTCTGACTGTGTTTGACAAGGATGGCGACTGTACCTGGATTATCTGCCTCAAGTTTGGGGGTCCCTGACTCTTATACTACAGTAATGACCAGACTGGGCTGCACAGTGAGGTCTTGGAACCCGGAAATAAAAATGGGCACGGCGACAGCCACCTGAACCTGAAGGATTTTGTTTTAGTCTTGTGTGCCAAGCGGCTTCTGCTTCTGTGGCAGATATGACACTTCTCCTGATTCTGATCCTCCTGTGACCCTCACCAGGTCAAGCCTGTATTCCAGAAAGCATCAGAAGGAAGAGCAGCAGAGGTCCTGATGCCACCACTGCCTCCCTGCACACCGAGCAGCTCACCTACAGGGGCCGCGCCAGAAGGTGCAACTGATACGTCCATCCAGGCGTCCAGTAAAACAACCAGTTCAGGCAGGCCAGTGGGGGGGTGGGGGGTGGGAGGGGTTTAGGGCCTGTCGCAGAAGAACGGGGTGCAAGGCAAGAACCAGCACTGGGATGGGATGGGCAAGTCCATGTGGAACTTTCAAAATGAAGGGCATTCGAAATGAAAGGCACTATATAACATTGACTTTGTGAAGTCACTCGATGAGCTTTAGATGTTAATGTAGGGGTCTCGGAGAGTTGGACTGGAAGTGGTGTGAGGTTTACTCTGAAAGGTGCTATATAAAAAAATTAAATTCATATTCTGTGTAATCCTTAGCAACCCACGTAATTGCCAACTGTTCTGGATTGTGCCCGTGGTGAATGGAGCGATCCAAACTAAACGGTGCCAGCTCTGAGACCCTGTATTGGCTGGCTGCCTGGCTTCACAGGCACTACATGAAAACTGTCATTTAGCTCAAGCATTCCTCTTATTGTTTATGTGTCGAGTTGCACGTCAATGGCGTTATATGCATTCGCTTGATTACTTGGCTGGCTGTGAAGGCCACACAACCAGCATGCAAGGACCCCCCAGCCAGCGGCTCGGCCTGTAAAGCATGGAGGTACAGTATGAAGTTCTGTTTGAAAGTCGTTATACCGATTACAACTGTAACTGTACATATCTCTAAATGACACGGTTTATCTACAGGCTGTTGTAATAGGAGTCCTAAGAAAGGCACTATATAAAAAATAACAACATCAGAGTTCCTTCCACATCTCCGAGACTTTCCTTTACTGTGATGGAGTGGCGCCCCCTACAGGGTCCATTCCTTGTAGTCAGTGCTTGTAAGGATTGGCACTTTGTCACCTGTCCTGTGACCCAGCAAGTCAAGAAATGGATATAAAAATAAATAAATAAATACACACTTAAATATATAAAACTTGACTGAGCAGTGTGTTTGACTACATGTATCCATGACTGTATGCATAGCTATATGTGTCTCTGCAAAGCCGTCTTCCATCCCAGCTGTTTCTGCACCATCTTACTGTCTTGACTTTGTGGTTTCTGTCTGATTTGCACCTCTGCCGTCTTTTGCCCTTGTGACTTTTATCAATGGCTGCTGTAAAACACTTGTCTCAGTTTAGTGGGTCTGCAGCACCTGTGCTAGGCACATATGACCACCAGAGGGCATACTGAGGGAATAAAGCGACAGCAAAACCCAGCACTGTCAGACATTCCTAAGGGGGTGGGGGCTAAATGCCCAATGCTGGACACAAGGCAGAACACTGCCCACCACAGGGCCAGGACTGGAGCTGACCAAGTAGACGTGTTGGACTGAGCATCACCAGAGGTGAATGGGGTCGTTACAGTCCGGCAAAGTGCATTCTTATGTATGTTAAACAGCCTGCAACACACGAGCGCTGTCCTGCGCCAGGACGATGTGTAGATGTGCCACACCTCAGCACTTGTCTTCTGCTCGCAATCTGTGTTTGTTCCTATCAATACCTTCTTGTGCCCAAAACACTTCCTCTAAGACATCATCAGAGGCTCATGCTGGACTGAACGACCTTCATTGTTTCTGGGGTGTGTACAGGATTGGGCAACTCTGGATTGCCAGCTGAGGTGCATCCTAGTGCGGACAGGTCACTTTATTAGAAGAGGCAGCTGATGTGCTCAACCTGCCTTTTTAATGTCCCTCAGTGGTCTCTAGCAGTCATCACAAAGAGGTGGAGAGAACCGCAGGGCTATGGATAGACAAATACTGTCTGATAGATAGATATGAAAGGCACTATATAATAGATAGATAGGAAGGATATGAAAGGCACTATATAAGATAGATATGAAATATACTATATGATAAGATAGATTATAGATAAAAGGCGCTATATGCATAGATACTGTATGGAAGGCACTATACAATAGATAGACAGGTATGAAAACCATTACATAATAATTAATTATAAAAGTACAGTATAATGCATACATTGATAGATATGAAAGGCACTATATGAGATAGATGGATAGATATGTAGGCATTTTAAAAAGTTATACATTAGAATTCAGTGCGTGTTTTTACAACGGTGTTTCTTAACCATTGGGTCACCGTCCTGAGTTGCCATTGTTTATGATGGTGGTGAATGGGTTTTGGCAGGTCACCGCTCTGGCTGTCATGCTGGACGTCCCCCCTTAACTCTCACAATTGGCAGTGAAATCATCAAGGAGGTAAACTGTGGTACACGAAGACACACCAAAAAGGTTGAGAAACACTAATTTGAAACACATTGACTGTCCGTTTGTAATTCACTGATTAAGTGCTACAGTAACTAGCGAGTGATTCATTCTAACTGACCACCTGCTATGATTCAGATTTATGACCAGATCTGGTGGCTCCCTTTGCTGTCCTGATTTATCACATTTATATGAAGTGAGTACACTTTAACTGTACAGTTCAGTCTAATCCTTAACCTGCAGCATTTCATTTCCTCTTTCAGCCACACTCTTAAGACATCAGTGGCGCCCTCTGCTGGCTCAACTATACTGTCTGCATTTCCATTTCACTAATTCCTCGAGTTGTGTGTTTATTGGTTTATAGGATCTTTACTGTTCAGTTTTCATGAAGGTGCTATAAAAGGCAGCCACACCAGAGCTGGCAGCATTTCTGTTGAACAACTGCCATTGATTGCCTCAGCAAATTCTGTCCTTTCTGACTGAGTAGCCCCCTCTGCTGGCTGAACTGTGTATTTGCAGTTGACTGACTGATTTGCTTTTGAGTATCTGAACATGTTCACTGAAACAGATAGATGTCCTATAAAATAAAAAGTGACCCACACCAACTAAAAACCTGTGACATCTGATGTTTGGAGGAGCGCCTCGTCCTTGGCTAAGTCAGTCTTTGTTCGCTCAGTGGCTCCCTCTGCTGGCTGCTTGGTTCATTTCTTTTTGAAAGGTCAAATGGCAGGCAGAGTATTGTAGTTATAAAAGAGCTGGACTTTGGACTTCAAACCCTGAAGCTGTGGGTTCAAATTCTGCTACTGACACTGTGTGGCCATTAGTCAGACACTTCACCTGTGTGTGCTCCAACTGCAAAATCAAAAGAAATGTCACCAATTGTATCTGCATTTCTGGTACTGTACGTTGCCTTGGATAAAGGTGACAGCCAGATAATAAGAAGTAATAATAAATGGTAGAGGCTACACAAAGCACAGGATGATCCAATCCAGTGTCACCTTTGTGACGGACGGACGCACCCTCGTCTAACTTAGTCCTTGCTGGCTCTGCGGCTCCCTCTGCTGGCTTCACCTTCTTACCTACACGTCAGATGTGCTGATTTATTCATTTGCTTAACCAGTATGGTGCTGCATGACACATACATTGATTCTGCAACATTTAATGTTTATGAGCTCCCTCTACAGCCCTCTTTCTGGTTTGATATTATTGTCCATAATTACAATCAAACGGCTATTTTTTGAGTGTTGGATTGTATTTGGTCAGTCAGAAGGTTATTTAAATTATCCATCAGTATAATCCAGTGCTGATATGGCGACATTGTGTTTGTTTCGTCTTCTTTTGCCTGTTCAGTATACTCAGTGGCGCCCCCAGCTGGCTGTGCTGTAATCTCCGCACATTACGGCGTGTGGTTTCTTCTCGGGTGTACTCAAGCAGAAGGGTGACATACAAGATGAGGGTCCGGCTGGCTGGCGAGTGACCGATGCCCAGATAACCACATCAGCAAAGCATGCAGGTCGGCCCAGAGAAAGGGTTAAAAGCGAGGAGAGACAAATTTATGCGGCCAAATCCCCCGTCCTTCATCACACCCAGCCTTTAAGTGACTTCGATGATCTTGACTTTTCCTTAATGTCACTTCTTCAAGGTAAGCTCCTGACAAAATGTCACAATGAAAAATCTCATCCCTCTGATTCATTTCAACGCTGGGCCACCATTTCATCTCCTTTTTCATTTTTTGTTCAGGGCTGTGGCCGTCACTACTGATATTTGCCGCATTTGGCTCCAAGTAAAGCCCCACAAATGCAGTGAAGGAAAACACCAAACTGGAGAGACAACGTCCTCCGGAGGTGACATGCGGCAGCGAGCCCAGGCTGTGGGGTCCTTGGAGAGAAGCAGCAGGGCGGCACAGGGGTCAGCAGCAGTGAAGTCAGCCTTACGAGTCTGAATGTTGCCGAGTTAATTACTGTACATTTACTTCTTCAAGTTGACTTACAACATGAGAGACCCCCGTGGTTCCATTTTGTTTTAACAGTTGGAGCCCAGGCAGTGGCGTCAGGGGCAGGATTTGAACCCACAGCCTCAGAGTCTGAAGACTAAGGTCGTACCCACTATGCCACCTTATAGATTCGTGTGATAATAATTGTAGAATTGACTTTCATTCTCCACTTCCATTTTAATTCGGGATTAGTTATTTTATATTCGTCTACTGGCTGCAGTATGCGGCACTGCTTTATGTGCTTCTTTAATGTCGACCCTTTGTCACTGCTGGCTGTCCCCCGTCATCTCCACTCCCCCCTCTACCAGTCGACAGTGGATTCTTCTTGTCTCAGTGGATTCCATAACTGCTGCAGCTCCTGGCTGGGCTGAACCCTGAAGGCCACTTCTTTGTGTTTCTGGTGGTTTTGTGAAGTGACGTTTAACCCCCCCATCCATGAACTGGAAGGCTTGATGAATAATGGAGTCAGGGAGAGGCGCGTAAGCTCAGCAGAGCTGCCAGTTTCGTGCTCTTCATGACAGAACTCCATTAACTCCACATGGTACGTTGGGTCAGCTGTAAGGCCACATCAGCGCCTGCACTTCTGAGCAGGTAATCCACCTAAAGCTGAGTGTGTTGGGGTCCTGCCAGTACTCAGATGGGAGACCATGTAGGGTGTTGGCGAGCAGGGCTGTGGAGTCGGTAGATAAATCCCTCGACTCCGACTCCTTAGTTTCCGGTACTTCTGACTCCGACTGCTCTGTATTTAATATACTAATGTATTTTCCATGTTGATTGAAGGAAGGCAACACACACGTCATGTAACCACAGAACTACTGGCTAGGAAGCGGACTCTCTACCATATTGGCCAGTTTAAACAAAAGACAAGAAACCCTGAGCACACATCAGGCCGCAGCACACACCTCCACCAACATCATTACACTCACATGAACTTGGTAAACACATTAGACCTGAAATAAAATGAACACACTTTTTGTTACGTGCCATAATCCAGATTACAAAATGTGAATGTCAGCTGAACGTCACACTAGTAGTAACACAACTATGCACTGAGCTTTATTCTTACGTCAGACAAGTACTTCATTAGATAGATAGATCGATCGATCTGAAAGGCACTATATAAAAGATAGATAGATCTGAAAGGCACTATATAAAAGATAGAGATAGATAGATAGATAGATAGATAGATAGATAGATAGATAGATAGATAGATAGATAGATAGATCTGAAAGGCACTATATAAAAGATAGATAGATATGAAAGGCACTATATAAAAGATAGATACTTTATTAATCCCAAGGGGAAATTCACATACTCCAGCAGCAGTATACTGATACAAAAAACAATATTAAATTAAAGAGTAATAAAAATGCAGGTAAAAACAGACAATAACAAAATGGGACATTTCAACTTGCTGTATTTTTTTTTCATTACAATTTAAATTTATTAGGAGTCGGAGTCGGTACATTTTTGCCAATTCCAGGTACCCGACTCCACAGCCCTGTTGGTGAGGCCAGCAGGGGGCGCCTTATGCTGCCATCTGTGTGTATTGTGCTGTCCATTCAGACGAGACATAAAGCCGAGGACCTGACTCTCTGTGCCCTTAAAAACATCGAGTGCTGGCTGTGTTGCCCACCGCGGCCCCCTGATCATCCCCGGTCTCTAATTGGCCATCTCTCTCTCTCTCACGCCTTTATCACCTAATAGCCCGTGTGTGTTGAGCGCATTGGTGCAAGAATGGCTGCCGTCTCATCATCCATGTGATTACTACACGTTGGTGGTGGTTCAAGTGGCTCTACACTGTCTATGTAAGGCGCTATATCGGGGGTCTTCAACTCCAGTCCTGCTGCTGGTTTTCATTACAACCCTGTTTTGTTTTCCTGCTAATTAACTTCTTTTGCCTTTTGGTTACTAATTATGAAAAGGCTTCAAATGAAAACCAGCAGCCGCAGTAGCACTCCAGGACTGGAGCTGGAGCTGGAGACCCCCGTGCTATGTAGATGTCCTTAATTATAACTACTGCACTGTTATGACTCTCCAGTGGAATCTCGAAAGCCTGTATTTCATATCACGTGAACAACAATATAAAGTCCAAATTGCATTAAAGCAGACCTCACCCCCCTTCACACCACAGGCTGATGTGGCCTTTACGTTGGCGTTGTGCTGTCATTTGGTGGTTTGGGGTTGGCGTCAGAGGCGTAGCTAGGGTTTTCAGCGCCCGGGGACAACAGACGATTTTGCGTCCCCTCCTGTTTGCCCAAATACAATGGGGAACATCAATTCGGCGCCCCCTGGATGCTGCGCCCGGGGACAGATGTCCCCCCTTGCCCCCCCCCCCTCCAGCTACACCATTGTAACTTTTGAAACTCCTTAAAGTGGAGATTTTCAGTTGCATCAACAGTAATAAGACTTTAAAAGCGCCCCAAACCTGAAAAATGACACCAGAGATCACTTCAGTGACATCACCTCTGTGCACAATCACGACTGAAAAACCTTGGATGTCGCATCTTTCAAGTTTTCGCCGATTAACGATCTCTAGATTTCTTTTTTCCTGAGCTTCACGTACACAATATTATTTATTTTTTTCAAGAGTCAACACCACCTGCCATTTAAATCTCACAGCCGCAGCATTTTAATCACATGATCGTAATCCAGTGTTTTCATTGGTAGGCGGTCTCTCCTCATTGGTCAGTGGAGCTGCTCGGTTTTTGTCTTGTTGTGTGTAGACTACGGTTTATATTCCTGCTTCTTCCATCGTGCTGTGCTCAGAATGAAGACGTATTTGGCCATCGCCGCTACCTTAGAACATCAGGAAAGACCCGGTAACTCCAACAACTAAAAAAGACTCACTTTTAAATAAAATGACAGTCACTAGGCCTTTCTATTGCACGTGAGAAATAAGAAGCCACACATGACAGCACGAGTGCCTCACTACCACTGTGGAGACGGAGGACCACCTTAAATACACCCAGAGTCAGGTCAAAGGTGACCTCAGTGATGGCCGGGGTGCCACCCAAGGACAACGTGAACTCCATGAAGCAGACCCCGTGTCTGGAAGTGTGAGGCAGTAGCACTGACTAGTGGGCCCCCGTGCTGCCCATCCTGATGGTCATTAATGTGGCTGTTGGCATGTTATGGATTGAAAAACATGGCGGGCACAGATCTGCTTTCACCTTTTGTTACTCCTGCATTTTTCATCAAACATTTAGATCCTCCGCGGCCCTTGAATGACATTAAAAAGCAGCTTGGCTTTCATCACGAGCCCCTCAGATCGCGTATCACCGGTGCCTCTGGCGCACAGTGAGCAGTCTGCTCGGGGGTCTGACCTGAAATGGCCGCAAAACTCATGTTAAAATGCAAGCAATCAGCACCGAGCGAAAAATCGGAGGAGAGGACAACGCACTGAGTCAGCTGGCTTCAATGTGAGCCCCTGAGGAGACAGCGACGGAAGTCAGCCAAGCAGGATGGCACTGCTCAAGGGCGTGGGCCAAAACCCAAATGCCAGATGGAAGAGAAGAGCCCAAGGCGGTCTGAGGAGTGCTGAGATCCTGATCTGACTTGGGGGTATCAATAGGGGGCACACTGACTCTAAAGTAGTGTGACGTAGAACAATGGGGGGGGGGGGTGGCCTACCGCAGCTTGACTGGTGCCACAGGATCCCAATGAGAATAAAGATGGCACCAGCACGACAAGCAAAAGTCTAAGAGACAAACAGGGGTCTTACACGCACAATCAAAGTGGCAGTGAATGAAGCCGGCAGCATCCAAGCACTGAGGTCAAGTCACGAAAAAAAGGCAGGAGGGGCACAGGCGGGCAAAAGGGTCACAATACGAGAGAGGAGTCAGAAGGACCAAAGCCAAACATATAGAAATGAGAACCAAAGTCCAAAGAGAGTAGGCAGGAGGGTCCAACCACCGTCTGGACTGCCTGACCCTAACTAACACGAGCTTTGTGATTTGAAATTCAGTCCAATATGTGGATGTGCACCTCGCTGAGCCGCCCGCTCTGAAAGGGGCCACGTGATGATGTCACGAGTAATGACGCCATAAACAACATGGCTGAGGCCAGAAAAGACAAGCACAAAACCCGTGAGGTGATTATGTCACCGTCATCACAGTGCAAGAAAAATTGAGACGAAGACAAACAAGAAGAAGAAGAAGAAAAAAATCTGCAAACCCATAAATCCCAACATCCTCGACCGGAGCTTTAGGGAGCAAGAACACTGGGTGTCACTAGAGGGCGCTGTGTGCTAATGGCCTCAGTGATGGAAGGGCAGTGCTTGACGCCAGAAATGACAGATGGAAGGCAGGATGTTAGGACCAGAGACGGAGAGGACGGAAGGAGAAGATGTCTGACTGGGCAAGGGGCATGCCGCCTGGCATTAATGTGCATGTGCTCAGGACTGGCTGAGGGTGTTTGACTCGCCTGTGTATTATATAGTGCCTTTCATATACCTATCTACTGATTATATAATGTCTTTCAGTCCTAATCTGGATCCTGAGTTGGTTTGTCATGTGGTGGGTGCAGCAATGTGCTGTATCAGCGTGTGCTCCTAACCTCCTCTTTTCATATACCTATCTATTGATTATATAGTGCCTTTCACCTATCCATCTAGCTAGACAAACCCTACACGGACAAGATACTGCGTCTGTGCGGTGGCAGCGCTGACCCTTTATTGTCAATGGCCTTCTTATCTGTCTCTCTTGCTGTGTGCTATAGTGCCATTCATCTATCAACCTCTCTCTTGGTGTTCAAGGCACTCTATCAACCCGCTGTGCTGTTGATAAGGACCGCGTCTTTCAGTCAGTTTTGATGGACTGCAGCCAGATGACGCCTGACCACGCCCACAAGCCTTCCAAACGCCGCCCATTTTGGGGGTGTGGCATCATATAAGCAGCAGTCCGCCAGTCTTTTGACGCAGGTGTGACAGAGAGATGCAGTAATACACTCAGGATCATCTCCAGCCTAATGGGCAGCAGTTTGATTCTTAAACAGCAGATATTTTTCTGTGTTCATTTTTTTTCAATAGGGTACCCCAAAATTTGGAACCCGTGTTCATTCTTCCGTTCCACGCTATCTCTCTGTATTGTGCCTTCTATTGATTTGTTACAGTATGTGGTACCTTTTTTCCTATAATATAATGCATTTTATTTATTTCTGTTACCTACTGCCTTTTATTTGGTACCTTTAATATCTATCTCATATATCGTAGTGCCATTCACATCAATCCACTTTATATAGTGCCTTTCACTATACACCCCAGCACCCCCCAGTCACTTGCAGGTACCCCACTGCCTGTCTCTATCTGAAGGTCGGCTGCTGTTCTTCATTTCCTCAACTGGTCTCCCTGATATTCCCTTCCAGGTTGAGGACCATCTGAACCAATGGCATCAAATGAAGTTGGCACACGAACTGCCAGCACGTCCTCACAACGAGGCGAAGTGGCGTTTATCAGTGGGTGTGACAAAGGGCAAGTCCGCCAGAAGATCCAGCCAAGCAAGCAGCGATAAGGAAACGTCAACACGCAAACAAACAGGAGACAACTTGTCAGGGGACGTCGTAGCCTGAAGGCCGAGGAGACGTGGTGGGTTTCTGCTGGAGGGCTGAGCCTGAATTACTGCAGAGAGACAGAGAAAGAGAAGGAGGAAGAGAGCAGCAAAACGGAATGAGCAGAAATCAAGCGGAGAGTGGATCTCAAGTATAGCGCCTTTCACGGCAGCACCCTCCCTTGGTGTTTCGTGTCAATGCTGGTAAATAAGAACACGCAGGCCTTGCTTTTAAAGGCTGTGCTGGGGTGCTTTGTGCTTTTCTGACTTCTATAGTCTAACATCTTAGGGGAACACAACAGGGCAAGCGGAGCTTGGAGGGGCCGGGGGGCGAGCTCAGTGCTGCAATCCGGTAAAACAGGGCAGTGACGCAAATGATGACCATTCTTTGACACCGGGGTCCTGTGCCTCGGTCAGTGTCAGTGTGACAAATGACAAGCCGAGCCTCGTCACTGTCACAGAAGGGAGGCTTCTGTTTTTCACACACCGCTGCTCACTGCTTACCAGTCTGCAGTCCTCTGTATGGAGAATAAATGGGAAAGAGGAGAGGGAGGCGGCCATTAACAACAGGCAGATCTGTGGGACCACCAACCGCCCACTCGGGCTCAGCATGAAAACAGAGTGAGGGCAGCACAGAGGGGGCAAATCAGAGGGGGCAGACACTGCTGACTGTGGCTGGGGAGTTTGATTCACTCATTCAAAAACTAAGCAATAAGCAAGTACTAAAATGAACAAATTATTCAATCAGATTGACAAACAGGGTGATTGGACAAATCAAAGTGTCATTCATTCATTTAGAAAGAAGGCTATGCTATTCTCATTATTATCATTATTATTATTATTTAATTGGGGCAGCACATATTGAGGCGCTGTGCAGGTCTGCCATGGTGGTCCACCTCTATCTGTCTGTGTGAAGTCTGCATGTTCTCCCCGTGTCCGGCTTTCTTCCTCTTCCTCCTCTTTTGTTCTAAAGACTTGCTGGTCAGGTGGATATTCTGACAGCCTCGGATATAAAGAAGGACACAAATCTGGGTGCCCACAGTGTATACTCGCTCGAACAGTCACTCATGCCAGGGCACTGGTGTTGTGTTAATGTTGTCGTCACATGAATTGAACCCCTCATTGTGTTGAAGTGCCATGTCTTAGTGTGGATTGTGATTGATGCCTTTGAAGATGAAGATCGATTGTTTGCTCTTTGTACCACAGGTCTGCACACATTTGTGTCCTACAAAGAACCCCCACCTCGCACCCGATGCTGATGGAATGAATAAACAAACGCCCCCATGAACACGGTCTGCCCGCTCCAGACAGAAGCTCACCATGTAGCCATACCAGCAGTGGCCTGCGGGGGGTGTCGTTCCAGCCAAACGGGACGCCACCCTTCAGTCCTGACCAGAACGTGATGATTTTCTAACCTGGGGTGCCGAGTGGCGTTTTCAGTGCAGCCCCATGGGATCAAGTAAGAGAAGTTTGGGTTCAGTTGAGAACCTTAAGGGTACTCAGGATGTGGTGGGCACCTTGAGCTCCAGGAGTCTTACCAACTTTGGATAGGTGCCCAAACCACAAAGTGCGAGGAAATGCAGGAGCTCCATTGATTTTTAAAGCCGCGGCAAGGGCAAGCGGCTGAGGCTCATCAGGCACAGGACGTGTCCTTGATTTGGTGCCCCCGTGAGTGCTGTAAATAGCGATGACCCAGAAATCCGAGAGCCTCTGCTGGAGTGTATTTGAAATCTCCAATTAATCTGAAATGACTCAGCACAGCCGGCTCCATGTTGTTATCCTACATGGTGACTCCAGGGTGCATTGGTAGACAGGCTGCTAGAGGGCACTGACTAGCCGCTTGGCACAGGCACTTAAATGGAGGGCACCACGAGGATGGCCTCCAGGGTCTTGATGTGGTTACAGGGGTAATTTAACCCGCAAATATCTGTTCAACTTTACATGAATTACCCCCCCCCCCCTTCGTGTGAAGGCATTTAGGTGGGCACATCACTGGTGAAGTGCACAGTAGGGAGGGTCAGGGAAGGCTTCAGCTTCATCGATGTAAGTCCACTGTTCTGCCATATGAACCTGCTTCAAGAAGGATTTGGCAACCATCATGTGTAAAACTGGAACCAGTCATGGTGGCGACGCCAGCCTACTGCAAGACACAGGCATTCACAGACCCAGGTGAATTTAGATTATACAGCGCCCATCCTCACAGACTAATCACTGAGATTTGTGAGCGAGCTGGAGTACTAGGAGAGGACCCCCACAGGAAGAGCTACACCACCAGATGGGACGCCAGTGCATTACAGGGACACACTGACTGAGTCAGGAGATGAACCCAGGTCTCAGGGGCTAGGGCACTGATGCTAACCACTAAGCCACCATGACACCCCACTTTCAGCCGACACAGAAACTTATAAGCTACACCCCTTCTAGTCAAACACGCCCAGCAATTTAATAAAAGCACCAAATGCAGCTGATTGGCTGAGGGAAAACCCCCACTTCACCCACTTATTCGGGGGCCGTGGTGTATAGCGCCTTTCATAACGATTAACTATCGTGAAACTCGAATGTCGTGTATTTATTTCCCCAACATTACAGCCAGTCTGATGCGCACTATTGATGCGATTTCCAGTTTTCTTCCACATCCGATAGATCGGCGTGTGAATGTTTTAAACCAACTGAATTAAGCCGGGGTGGCGGAGTGTGCCCTGCCCTTGACTGGCGTCCCATCCAGAGGTATCGGGATAGGCTCCAGATACCCAGAACCCCCGAAACAAAATTGAATGGCTGTACAGAGTGGATTACATTGCACGCATTTCACGTTTACTTGTTTGGGTGACCCCTTTACTCACCGCGACTTACAAAATCTGAGATGCACTTGGTGACACTTCTTTGGTTTGGTGAAGTGACTTGCTCCGGGTCACGGAGTGTCAGCAGTGGGATTTGAACCCACAACCTTAGGGTCTGAAGTCTGAAGCCGTAAACACGCTGCATGTTAGATAAAAACAAAATGTCACGTAAGTGCAGAAATCAAACACAGGCGCTAACCGAAGACCATTTTTGCAACCCATGCCAGTCATTGTAATTAATTGACGAGTTTTAAGGCACACGTCCTTATGGGGTCTTAATGCACAGCACGCACGGCAACCAAAATGTATCAAAGAAAAAAAAAAACGGAAACGGAGAAGGTTTCTCTCATCAAGATGAACATGCTGCTCAAAAATCAATAGACAGAAAAAAATACGGGCGAGAGCCGCAGCGCTCAATCGATCCTGGCGATTCATCTTACGGCTGTCCGGTCATTTGGGTGAAGGAACTGGAAAGCGGGGGCACCTGCGCGGAAAACACCTGAGGAGCGGGGCACCTCACCGGCACACCGGGGGAGACGCACCGACCGCTCACTTCAGGCGTGCAAATGGGGGTTTGATGACGGCTGAATGGACCCCTGCTGTGGTAAAAAAAAAAAAAGTAGCACCGTGGGCTAAACAGGGCAGCCAGGGAAACTGTCAAAGGTGACAGAGTAAACGAGTGCTGCGCTCCAAGAGAGGATGAGCAGAGATTTGGGTGATTGCACAACCACAGAGATTAGGAAGTCGGTGAAAATGGGGCCAGGAAGTTGAGGAGGAGGATGAAACAGCTGAAAATGACTGGGGGTTTGTTTGGGGGTGTTTAAAGATGAGTAAGAAGGCTAAAAACGACACGAGGATATCATTTGGTTATATTGTGTTTAGTAGTACGGTGGCGCAGCAGGTAGCTGCTGTTCCACGCAGATCGCGGGTTCTCAGATTTCCTCACCAGCTGCTCCTTAAGTTACATTCGCATGTACTTCTTTATCCAGTTGGGGATAAAAACTGGTTCAGTTTCTCTTTTTTTCGAAGTGGACCACAGACAGCTGAAGTGACTTGCTCAGGGTCTCACAGTGCGAGTAGCGGGGTTTGGACCCACAGCCTCAGGCTTTGAAGTCTAAATCACTAACCACTGCAGTCCGGCTGAAGATTCCAAACCGGCTCTGTATGGTTGTGTGCGATGGACTGGCACCCCAGCCAGGGCTCCTTCTTTGTGCCACCCTGAACTGTTATGTTAGCCTTGAGAATGAAGGTCTAAAAGAGGTGCCCAATCGCAGGTTACAACACCTTCTCATTTCAGTTCAGTTTATTGCGGGGTTGTCTGTGAGCAAACGGACGGATTTAAAGATGCGACTTTGAGCTTCCTGATCCAGCGCAAATTAAAAAGCGAAGGCTCCATTGTTCTTGTACTCGAGTGCCGCCATTGCTTTTTTCATTTACCTTCTCACACGGGTTTTCGGAATATTAATCGATTACGGTTTTCCCATAGGGGATGACACTATATAAAATAAAGATTGAATTCGAAGGTATGCACAAATGAGAAACAGTTCAACAGTCTTTATACATTATCTTACTTTATATAGCGCCTTGGATATTAGAACGTTTTCACCACATTGCATGTTGTAATCCATCCCTCTATTTCCTAATCCGCTTAATTCAGTTGTGGGTCGCAGAAGACGTTACCAAGTCCGGCAGGATCAGGCGAGAGGCTGAAAACAATCCTGGGACGTCAGTCCGTGCCCGCGCGCGCGTGCGCACACACACACATAAACACCAATCGCGGATAAGGACCCACGCAGGAAGAAAGGGAATTGTAGGGCAAGTGCCACGTCAACAAAGGACGGTCCTTCAAACTCCTCCCACATTTGATCTCCGCTGCGCAGCAGGAATGCCAAACACTGCGTCACCGAGCAGCTCTACGTGATAATAATCAAAAACCGTTGGAGGCACAGGCTGTGCTATTGTATATTGAAGTGACTCGCTAATAACACTGTGTGACCCTGGGTAAGTCACTACACCTGGCTGTTCTGTGGAAAAAGAACGAAACAAATGCAATCGGTTGCATGTCATATGTTGTCTTGGGTAAAGGCGTCAGCCAAATAATATTACTAATAACAATATTTAGATTATCCAAGGCGACTTTCATATCAGTAATCAGTACACGTCACAAATGTCTGCCTGCCCGTTACCATATTAAATGGCTTTCTCACGGGCACAAGAATTATGCCTGCTATGGTGGACGAAATAATTGGCCAATCAATCTTAGCTTTGTATAGCGCCCCTTATAATCAGACCCGTCACAGAGCTTTACGCGTGTCATTGTCACATTACACTCCAAAATGCGACAATACGGTGCTATTACACCAGCAGCACAAAGAGCCCGGATTAATTGTCCGGCTGCACCCCACATCTGGGGCGCCCTATCACCGACCGCGGGACGCGATAAGAGCTTGGGGGCGGTGCTGGGAGCGACGATAATGGATGGCATTGGTGTTCTCCGTGCGCTCGGAGCGCCGTAAATTGCAATGGCAATACTGCTGATGCCGATGGACTAATAAAACACGCTGAGCTGCATTGATGGGGGGATAGGGAGGTGGGGAAAGACGGAGGAGGAGAAAGAGGGAGGGAGGAAGGGAAGGGGCAGGTTTGGGAAAAAATGACGCCCTTCAGTAAAGCTCGACACATAAAAAGGGACAGAAGGCAGGTGACAGTCTCGAGGAGCGCAGTTCATCCACAGAGTCGGCGGCTTTGGCTTCGGGACGCAAAGACCTCGCGTGGCACAGAGCGACCGGAAGGACCTTCACAGGTAAAGGTTAATCCCGCTCGTCAGGCGTAAGTTTACAATTAAAATACGACGAGGGCCGTAACCTAAAATCGCGCGGCGTCCCAATTCGCAACTCTTTCAGTCGGCGGACAGGTGCGAACCCGCCGGCTGTTCAACTTGAGAGGTGCGCCGCCGCGGTGCTCACCCCACCTCGCCGACTGCAACGTGTTGCTCGGGGTCGACGGCACTCAGCACGTCGCGATCGGTTGCTACCCAACCATCCAGACCCCCCAATAACAACTGGGTATCAATAAACAGAGCTGCGGCCCCCCGATCCGACGCACCGCAGTGTCGCCTCCGCAAATGGACGAGTCGGTTCGAAGAAAATGGATTTGAGCGGCTCAGTCCGCCCGTTATTCTGTGGAGAAGTGGGAGAGACGGAAGAAAAGAATATTTAACAAATGTCGGGCTATTATATAGTGCCTTTACACATCGATTTCGATGGACGCAGACCACTGCCCACCTGTTCGTCTTCACTTTTTACAGATGCACATTTTGGAAGATAAACTTTAAATTCTTAATACTTTTACTTCAATGTATTGGCATTCCTGAGATAGGAAAGGGACACGCAGATCTACTTAGGAGTTTAAATTTACTCTAAAAAAAGATAAAAGATGTGGAGCGAGAGAAACGAACGATTTTTAAAACATCAGAACTGCGCTATTTATCGTAATTCAGTCCTCTCGGAAGCAAAAAAAAAACAAACAAACAAACCCTGGAATCATCGACAGGTCTTCATGCAACAAACTCGTACTGAGCAGCACTGAAATAATTCAACAAAAATTAAGAAGATTTAAAGATCCGTAGATAGCTTGATGAACACAAACATCTCAGCAAAGATGGAAGATGAGGCGTATTGCGGGGATGGAACTGACGTGAGCCGAACTGAGCCTTGGAAAAACTGAGTGGAGGAAGGTGAAGGGATGATAACATCAGCCCGAAAATAATCAGCGTAATGCCAGCTTCTGAAATACGGGGATCAAATATTAGAAAAGAGCTTAAAGCATTCGTTTAAATAACGACCTGCCACGTCTGCTGCCTTCTGTTTCCGACAGAATGTTTGCCGAGTTTTGATGACGCCTATCTATGGTCTGATGTCTTTTATATCTCTTATACTATCTGTTATATAGCGCCTTTTAGATCTGCCTATTATAGTTTTATTATATCAAGCTCGTCCAGCTCCACTCATGGAGGGCTGTAGGTTTTCATTCTAACCATTTTCTTAGTTAGTGACCAGTTTTTACTGCTAATAACATCTCTTGCCTTAATTTTAATTGAGTTGCTATTTCAGACTCGGGCCCTACAGTTGTTTCCTTTTTCCTTAATTAGCAGTCAAACAATAATGAGATACAAAACTAGCCATCAATGACCAGCTAACCTGCGCCCATCATACAATATCTGACAGTAAAGAAAGGTGAAGGTTCATGTGCTGGGGTCACCAGGACCTTATGACGGAGCTCTAAGAAAATCAGCAGTTTTGGAAATGAGAGCAGCAGCAACAAGCTATGGAATTAAACGACGGGTTGAGTTAACAAGAAGTGGCTTCACTGGTTGGAGTCTGAAGCCTCAACTTAGCTGGTCATCTTTTGGTACACTAACGTCACCTCTTATTTTTGTTTATCAGCCATTTAAGGTAAAGGAAGAAATTCAGAGAACCAACTCTTGAAAAACGCAGAAATTAAAATGAAGGGAAAACAAGTGAGTTAAAACTAGAAAGTGGCAGAAAGGAAAACCTGCAGACATTGTGGCCCTCCAGGAGTGGATCTGGACGGGGCCTTTCATTTGTCTATATATTGTGTAGTGTCTTTATAGTGCCTTTCACGTCTGTCTAACAGTATCTATTATGCAGTGCCCTCCTCATCCATCAATCACAGTGCCTTTCACATCTCTGTATCTGTTAGGTTCTGCCTTTTACATTTATCTGCACGTGTGACATTAGTACTACTACTAGTATATAGTGCCTTTCACATCTCTCTAAATAGCACATCGTCAACTTCAGTGATTTGCTTGGGACTGCACAGCGGGCTACAGGTGGGCACAGAGCAGATTCTAATGCTGATGTACATTTCAGATCACCGTCAGTATGAAGGACACTTAATTGTCACTCCTGGTGCCTTCTGTTTTGTTGCTAATGCCAGATGTTTAGCTCATCGCGGGCTTTATCCTCGTTAGGACATCACGGATTGTTATTTAAACGTAAGAGTTGGGTTAGTATCATCATGGCAGCCTTTTGAACAAGTACGAGTCAAATTACAGCCTTCATGTTGATGTAATCGGTGGGTTTCAGCTGCTTTGTTGTTTGGAGTTGTAATCGGTGTCACACAATCCGAGAGCTCACCGTGTGCTTGGGAACAAACAAGCAACGAGGCCCTGAAAGCGGCACATTTTGTGTAACGGCGACAGCTCGGTGTCCAGTACTGCTAGACTCCTCGCACGGTCTTTTAATCCTTTCTTTTCTTTTGATGATTCTTGTGTTTCATATTTGTGGACTCTATTCGTGACTTGCTTCTTATCTCAGCAGTGCTTCACTTACATGAAGACACCAACAGTTTAAAACGTTTCTGAGGCCCTAAATGTGCCGCCGACAGAGTCCAGTCAGATTCTAACTCACACGTGCCAATCAGCACGCCACGCATGTGTCGCCACCTTCCAACACCATGATTGGCAAACAGGTTTGAAATACGATACATAATAGGTATGTAGATAGGAAAGGCACTATATAAAAATGGGAAGATACAACAGGCATACAGACATGAACAGCACTATATATAGGTGAGATAAGCATATATGGAGGGCACTCTATACAATAGGTAGATGTTAAATACAGTATATATAATAGATTTATAGGTATGAGAGGCAATACAGAATGGATAAATAGGCGTATGTGAAAGGCACTATATAAAATAGAGAGAGCACACCCACCACACAGCAAACAACTCGGATTGAGATCAGAGTGCAGCCCTGCAATGAGTGACACCTCAGGTAGATAATAAACATGAAAGGCACTATATAACAGCTAAACATACAGATAGGAGGAGTGCCATCTACAGGTTAGCAAGGCGCGTTAGTGCCAGTATTAACTGGATCTTTACCCATAAGGCCACTGAGCAAGTCACATAACCTTCCTGAGCTACTACTCTAAAATATCAGTCAACCGTTACAATGTACATTGAATCTGTAAGGACAAAGACGTCAGCTAAATATATAATATTACTACTACTAATTATTAATTACTATACTAATTGATGGATATCATCCACTTTGGCACTTATCCTGAGAAAGGTCGTGGGAAGCTGGTGCCGATCCCAGCAAGCACTGGGCACAAGGCAGGAACAACGCTGTACTGAGTGCCAGTCCATCCCAGGGTGAGCGCACACACACACAGAGTCAATTTAGCATCGTCAATCCACTTGATCTGCATGCCTTTAGACTGCGTGACAAACCCAGAGAGACACTGGGAGAACATGCCAACTGCATTCAGGGAGGACTGGGGACTTAAACTGCCATCTCCTTGATGTCCTTGTTGTGAGACAGCAGCACAGTATATAACAGAGATATAAAAGGCAGAGAGTGGCACGGTGGGTAGCGCTGCTGCTTCACAGTAAGGAGACCTGAGGTTCGCTTCCCGGGTCCTCCCTGCGTGGAGTTTGCATGTTCTCCCCGTGTCTGTGTGGGTTTCCTCCCACAGTCCAAAGACATACAGGTTAGGTGCACAGGTGATCCTAAGTTGTCCCTAGTGTGTGTGCTTGGTGTGTGTATGGGCTGGCGCCCTGCCCGGGGTTTGTTCCTGCCTTGCGCCCTGTGCTGGCTGGGATTGGCTCTGGCATTGATGGGGGGACCCTGTGTTAGAATATAGCAGGTTGGAAAATGACTGCCTGAATGACTATAAAAGGCACTGTATAATCGCTAGCTAGAGACACAGGTATGAAACTGTCAGCTATTTAATAAGTACACATTTAGACCTGAAAGGCACTATATAACAGATACATATAAAAGGCACTATAACGTGTATTTCACTTACCAGTGTTGAAGTTTGGACTTTTGCAGTGTCAGTCGGTTTGCATTTTCTTCATCATCTTGTGTCCCATTCGCTTATTTTCTCAGCTCCTAATTGCTTTAGATTAGTCCATGTTGTGCCCGGTGCTTTGATTCTTCTGTGGCCGACTCGGCTGTACCCACTGTGCCAATGCTGCCTCTGCTGTGCCATCTCAGATCTCAGTCCTTGTCATGCAAGTTGTATTTCAGTTATGTTGTCCGTCTGCTGAGCACCACAGTGGCACCGTAGTGGTGCAGTGCCCAGCCCCGTCATCGTCCATGTAGGCTGTTCCTGGGTGCTACACCTGCAGTGCATGTTGGCTTTGTTGGCATGCAGACGGCTGTGCTCTATTATGGGCTGCCCAGTCTTGTGTCTAATGCACAACGAGCTTTGGGGTCACGTGGCTTTATATAAAAGCGGGCTTCAAGAATGGTTGGATGGATGGAAGGAGGCTGCCTTATTATCTTGTCCTTCTTCGACATTTTCTTTTTGACTCTGTGCTGGCACTCTGGCATAAATCTCAATCAAATCGATCTTGGTAATATTTTGCCAGCAGTAAAAGAGTATGAGACAGAGGCTTTGTCAGCATGGAATTTCAGGACCAGACTAATTATCTCTATTATGAAGATGCCAAATCTCACAGGAGGTTTCCACTCAGGTCAACATTGACCCTGGGAGCCATGTTGTGCCAATGTAGGCTTTCAGATCAGCGCCAGCAGCTGGCACAGCTGCAGATGATTTCAGCCCAGCAGGTGAGCCGTAGATGGCACAGCTGCTTGTTCTCCAGTACATACTCTGCCTATGGCTGTGCCCTCTTCTGTTCATATCTCACACTTTACTGCCCTTTAAAATGCCAGGTTTAGTCTGGGTAGGCTGTAGCCCCATATTAAATGACTTTCGAGGGATTCTGGTAACTAAGAGTTTGTCCGTTTCGTTTGTGGAATCATCGGTGAAACTTTCATCACCTTTATGGAATGTCAAAGTGAGCAGCCGTTCTGTTTAATGACAAACGCGGGCGGAGGTCTGTCAGGCACAGAAGGTCAGAGGTGAGGCAGTCCTACTCACCAATCACGGCGACATGACACAAGTAAGAATTTCACTGGACTATGTACAGTAATACATAATACCTCTCATACTTTAAATCAGATGCAAAGCAAAGACTGGGCAGATAGGCCAAGGGTGCCCCCTGCTGACTAACTGATAACACCACACGAGTAAGGTAATGTACACTTGTGATAAGAAGACATCCTCACCAACATCCAAGAGGTCCCAGTAAACGGGGTCTTCATCATGAAGGATGCCTCTGGTGGTCACTACAATCGACGTTCTCCTAGGATTTGCAATTCAAACAGGACAGTCCATTCAGTCCTTTCCCAATCTGCCTTATTTTATATAGTGCCTTGGACAGAGACCACCATCTCAAGGCAAAAATACAGCACAGTGTAAGCAGACAATCTGAAGTGCCTGCAGCAGACCTCCACTCTCACGGCTGGCTGGTAGAGCTGGCCTACCTTGTAAAGGATATAGCGCCTTTCCTTCCTATCTGTTCACAATGCTCTCACGTGTTCAATCACAGAGAATCCAACTTCACTCTTATTTCTTCGTAATTATCTTTGTAACATCTTCTTTTCGAATTCCCGCAATGCCATTTATCGGTCCCGTTGCCATGACAGGACGGCCGGTTGTCAGGGGTCGTGTCCCAGCAGCCATCAGTGACTGGTGCCGTGCCGGGACTCTTTGTCCGAGTTTGTGGAACTTCAACAAGGAGCTTCACGCCTGTTCTGGTTTTTAACTATCGCCTCTGAACGTTTCGACTACAAGCCTCGCTTAGAGTTCTGCGTGTGACGACTCGGTTTGACTGCTCTGCTGGTTTTGACCCCCTGCCCCGTGTGGCCTGCAGTTTTAACAGCTCGGGTGGCACACTAGGGTGTATCGCTGTTATTTTTTTTCTGTATTTTACTGACCGGTTCAGTGACTCACTCAGGGTGGGCTGTGAAGCAGAAACTTTACTCAGCAGGCCGCACTTCTAACAATCAACTGTTCCATTCAAACTCCTTGCAGAAGCTTTATGAGACCTTAGCCCGTATTTGTCTTACTTCTAGAAATTGTAGTAAAAGTCTGACCAGGATAAGAATTTGTCCAACTCCAGAGCCGGACATGACAGGTAGTTACAAAGCATCCTACACCCACCTGCGGTACACCTTTCCGGAAAGTGATGGTGACGTTCTATGGTTTTCTGATACTAAGATAATAATAATAATATTCAATACAGGGGAAAAAGAAGGAGGAAAACCAAATAAGGTAGTAGGTGTGGCGGGTGGCCAAGACGCCCAAGGTGTTGAAGGAGAGAGGATTATCAGGACATTTTCTCCCCCGGGCCGATAAAGGGCAGCCCCCTTGGTTTCCAGTGGGGCCACGGGCTATGAGCGTGGGAGCTGAACCCTGTTGGAACCCATGGACAGCACCAGGGGGCGCATAGACCTTTCCAGGGCCTTATTTGGTCACACGTCCACCACACCCGGCCAGAAGAAGCTCATTAGGCACCTGGAAGGTGTCTTACAAAAAGGAGCCGCCTCACTCCATAAGTTGGCCAGAGTCGGGAGGAAGAGGACAAAGCCTGAGGAGGAGTGGAGGGAGAAGGACTGGCACAAGAAGGGACTGACTGGTATTTTGGGCACTTCAAACTGTGAATAAAAGTGTGTAGTGGCAAAACCTGTCTCCTGCCCATCTGTGTCCAGGTTAAGGTGGCCGTACGCCCCCTAGTGGCTCACACAGGATATCTCACTAAGCTGCATTTAACTGTAGCTACTTCAGAAACGCAACAAGACTAAAACTCTTACGAACGCCGAGATGCACACACCAAACGAGAGCTGAGCCACAAAACAGGCAGATTTGTTTAACAATGAGCGATCCACAGACATACTTTCAGAACAATCGCCATCTTCCAGCTCTCCCTGTGCCTCTCTCTGTGATACCCGGGGTATCTTCTGCCAGGCTCTATTTACCCAATGCCCCCCCCCCCCCCCCGAGTCTCCACCGGCCTGCTGGACCCTTCCCAGGGTTGTAAAGTGAATGTTCCAGATGTTCATGTAACACAGAGCTCAGCATACATACCTGTGCGATATATTGCTGTCAATCACCCATCCAGCCCCACCCACCTTCAGCATACTATGCCCCCCTGTGTGTTGATCCTGTGATACTTGCTTGTGAGTTACACCTGTGGCTCATCCACACTCGGGGTCTTTATGAGTGTGCCGATTTGCACAAATGCAGCTTGCCTTAACACTCCCTCATGAGGAACGGTGTGAAAATCTATAAATCTGTGTATTACCCATCCATCCATTTTCCAACCCGCTGAATCCGAACACAGGGTCACGGGGATCTGCTGGAGCCAATCCCAGCCATCACAGGGCACAAGGCAGGAACCAATTATTTGGATGATATCCTTGGCAAGGAAAAAAATCTACAATATAAGAACCTGACATCACAGACTAACAAGCCATAAAATTAAATAAAGTCTGAGACTGGCAAGGATTGGTTTCTAATTAAGCAATTGGGTTGGAATGAAAACCTGCAGCCACTGCGGCCCCCCAGGACCCACATTGCCCACCCGTGTCCTAGTCAGTTAGGGCAAGCAGCTCCCAAGCCCTTCTATGTCCTGGTGAAGTTAGTCGTAGCTCCCTGACTTAAGAACATTGACAGAAAGCTTTTACCGTTACTTCCATATTTGTGTCGCTCTCAGATTCTGGTGCCAGTTAGGGTCGTCTTCCTTTTCTGTGACATTTGATCAATGCGGGCGCAGGGCAGTCTGAATGCACTGAGGCTGTCCAGGGTGCTGAAACTCAAAGCTCTACTGAGTTCTCTCCTTTCTTATTATCTTTCCAGGACAAAGATGTATGCCAAAGGCTTAATTTCCCTGGCGTCCTTCTGGACAGTTGCCATGCTCCTTGGGCGGACTTCTGGAGAAGAGGTGGCCTGCCTGCAGGATGAGAAGCATAAGGATGTACCAGGGCCAGAGCCAGAGCTCCAGGAATGCCAGCTTTACTCGGGCAGTGAGTACTCGGGCAGCAACAAACATGAAGGGGGAAAAAAAAAAGCAAAGTCAAATATAATGTTGGTCACTTATCATAAACAGTTCTTTGTATAAAATATCTTATTTGTTATTAATTTGGTTTAGCGTCAAGCAAGCCTACATTGGGAGTTTAGAAAGGAGCAAATTCTACCAATCCATATTTTTCCCTTATTCATACGCGGGGACTGTGAGGCTATTTCAGCTGTAATGTGCCAAAAGCAACAGAAGAGGAAATGGCAGTCAAGCACACGCGCGCACACACACACACACACACACACACACACACTCCAGTTTAGCATCACCAGTCCAGCTAACAGCAAGTCTTAGGGCTGTGGGATGAAATGGGAATCTCTGGAGAAAACCCATGCAAAAATAGTTAGAAGATGTCAACTCCAGCTGGAAATTCAAGCAGGTGTCCAAGTGCTATGAGGTGGCAACACCAACTGGTCAAAAGCAAAAAACAAAAAAGAAATGTAAAGTAAAACAAGTCGCTCCTTTGTGCAGCCCCCATTTCTAACAGGCATTAGGCTTTCACCACTCACCACCAGATGGGAGCAAACAAATGAGAGCCTGTTACAGAATTAGCGGTGACTCTAGAAAGTCAAATTGTCAACATCTGTCTCCTCCATTTGTAAAGCTAAACTACATGTTCCTGTTGCACACACACCACACATTGTCTTATGATGAGACCCACAGCAGGGAGAGGGAATCTATCAGGGAAAAAAAACAAACAAACTTGGCAACAATGAGATTATAATAGTTATAATAATTATAATAGTTAAAGATGAATAACATTTATGGATGTCCACCTCCACAAAGAACAGAATGAGAGCGCAGGTGTCGCAGTTCACTAAGCCCACTTTGCTGGTCTGAACCTCCTGAACAGGCCTCACCCCAGGCAGACTGGCCTCAAATCAAATGGCAGGCCCTAACATCTGGCTACACTAAAAAGTACAATAATGCCCTTTAAGTAGGAGAAGGAACACAGTTTAAAAATGTCTGATTTAAAAGATGAGCAAAAAAACTCAAATTCTTTACCTTTAAAGGTGTCTTCTTATAGAATACGCTGCCATGGCTGTCCGTTTGTCTGTCCAGGATTTCTAAGTCACCTGTGGCTCGCAAACCGTTTGAACTATTGACCTTAAATTTGGTACACATATACTACGTGACCTCTACTGTCTGCTTTTAGGGTGATGATTGACCTCCAAGGTTATTCCTCTTTTTATTTTTATTTTATTTAATTGTAGAATCAACTCTTGCCAGCAGCATGTGTAGGGGCGCCGTTCTCATTCCTACCACCTTCGCCGCTCACTCCCCCTACCTCTTCATATCTTAAGTCATCCTTGAAGCAGATTGAAGACTTAAGTGCCACCTTAAGTGAAAAATTAAGGAAAATGTACTAAGTAATTGCAACACAAACACGGACTTAATCAGTTTTAACATGAAAAGATGCCGACGGAAGAAGAGAAGAAGTGGGCCGCTAGGGTGGAGAGAAGAAGAGCTGCTCAGGAAGTGGCATCAACCTCTGAAGAAACGAATGGTAAACGTACAGAGAAAGAGGATAAGAACTAGGAATGCTCCAGTCGAGTGTATTCAGTGTAGGTTATCGTTATAGCAGTGCGCCATTACTGGTTTATTAAATAGTTCAAAAAGCACAACAAAGCAAGACCCCAAAAATAAAGAAGACAAATCCAGAAATCTCAGTAACATTACCTTCAGAACAAAGTAGAGTTAAAACCAGTAACTCCAAGAAAAGAGCACAATTGCAAAAGAATAGAATCCAAATGTAAAACAAAATGCTGAAACTGCTTTAAGGAATGCAGCTTCCCTTTCTATATAAGCAGGTGGACTCGCCTCCTCAGGCTCCACAGTAAGGAGACTGGGCAGCAACCTAAAACATAATGTACAATAATTAATAAACATCACAATATTACATGAATACAATATACATTAAATGAAACCCAAAATACAATTAATAACAGAACATAAAAATAATGTTCCAAAAATAAAAAAAACTTTAAACAGTTGAGCATTAGACTGTGGCTGGAATATAACATTAATAATAAAATTTCAAAAGTGAAAAGAATGCAAATACCAAATACAAAGTTCAAATTTCAAAAAAAGGCAAAGCACGAAACTCAAAATATAACAAAGAAAGCAAGAAATAATTCATTCTATAAAATCTGCCAAAATTCAGAACTTCATTTCGTTTAGTTTTTCAAATTGCGACTTCATCAGTACGACTACAACACAGGACAAAACAATGGCAAAGAGAGAGCAAAAAGGGCAGCAGAAGAGTGCAGCCTGGGGTTAGTGGACAGGCCTTGGGTACTGCCACGACACTCACTGCTAAAACACGAGGGCCTCAGAGACCTTGCCCTCCACAATCATGAAATATACAGCAATTAACAAAGCAGAGAGAGCAAATAATTCACCACAGGGACAAGTGAAAAGGGATTCACAATGAAACAACAGAAGGAGAGCCAACTGGAAAAAAGGAAAAGAAACAAAACGTAAAAGAAGTAAAAAGACGACCTGGGATGAGACTCGTGTTAAACAACGTCATGTCACCCTGATATTTGGAAATGTGAACTCCAGGAGTGCCGTATCAGATTAGATTATAGGGTTTAGTAGCAGGCTGACTTGTACTCGTGTTTGTGTCCGTTTGGGGGTTTATTATGTGCAGAAATGCGTTTCTGTGGCTGTTTTTAATGATCACTCTTGAAATGAAGGTTTTCACCGTCTTGCTTTTCTGCATTTACAACAACATTTCTTTCTGTCACACGTTTTCATACAAATGATGTCGCTCAAAGTGCTTTACATGTTGAAGAAAGAAAAGTTTACAAAAAAAATAAAATTTAAAAATAAGATTAGGCAATACCAAGCATCAAAGAATAAAGTAAGGCCCGATGGCCAGGTGGCTTACATAACACCTAGTTCATCCATCCATCCATCCATCTTCTAACCCGCTGAATCCGAACACAGGGTCACGGGGACCTAGTTGATCAATCACCTCAATCATTACAGGACATGACTGTGTGACGCCTTAGGCCTCGGTGAACACTAAACCTTTTGTTATTCTTACAGACTGTTAGCTTAGTTTGTCTTATGCCTGCAGTGTCTATTTTTTTTTTTTGCATTTTGATTTCATCTTGTACCTTTGGTTTCTGGGCTTCTCAGTTTTGTTTTGCATTTCACAGTTTCCTGATCCTTGCTTATCCTCACCACAACTTATTGCTGCTTTAATCATCTCCTGCTTTAATGGCAGTCACAGTCTTTACATGTCCATAACAAGGATGAGAGTGAAATAGCTGGGCGCCATATTGATAGGACTTGGAGCGGCTACCATTAGTGGTCAGTCATTGTACTCCTTGCTGCACAGTGCTGACCCGTAACCTCTCCTCCAACCACGGAGCCTGTGAGTTTTTCATTTCATCTTGCTTTACTTCAGAGGTTGTGGTGCAATTCATTAGTGATGAAGAGGAGCTTAATCAATCCGGATAATTCCTTGCTGTTGCCCTTAAAAGCGGAATCATTCGAAGGTGGGCCCAAGAGGTCCCCAGAGGAAGGAGGACAGGTTGCTGACTTACCGAATTGTACAATGGCCTTGATTATCGGTCTTGCGCATTACTACCTTGCCCCTCATCAGTGGAAAAAAGATTAATTGGTCATCGGGGTAGCTAATTAATTTCCTTGGTGCCCTTTATCCAGTTACTCTCATTTTAGCTACAACAGCAAAGACGCAGCTAGAGCAGTAAATCAATCAAAAGCCCAATAAGAAGATTTACTGTGAGATAATACGGGAGGACTTAAGCAGCTGCGGGCTAACAAAAAACGTCAGGGTGAAGGAGACGGGTTCATACACTCTCTGGTTTGTAAAGCGTCACAGTTGGAGTTATAATGGCAGGGAATTTGCTGTCAAATGATATCTGGACTCACAATATTTATAGCAGCTGAAGCCCGAAATCAACATTCAGATTATTATCACAGTTACAACCTGCAATATTCTATTATCAGAGTTTAGATTAACAAAGCTGGAGACGCCTGCGTCAGGCCGTGAGACTGCTGCAGTAGCAATATGACCACTTGTGTTGCCCGATTATTAATATATATATTATTAGCTTATTATAGTGGAGAGTTATGAAGACAGATCATACATTAAACACAAATGTGCTACGACACTAAGACTCCAGCAGGAAGGAGGGATTTTATAAATCACCACAGATTTATAGTATTAGGAATTTGCAATTTTAAATGGCTGCATTTACTATTGCACCAAGTATACAACTGTATTAAAAAAACACTTTGTTATAAAATCAGAAGTCTTTATCTACATTTTATAATCAATCCATCTGTCTATTGGCAGTCCTCAATTACATTTTAAGCACTGTTAGAATTGGGAGTTTCTTAACACTTTCAGACTGTGTTTAATAACAGTATTTTCTAAATTTTTATCGACTACTCTCCTGGAGTCTACCTCTTTATATTACTAATTTATTGTAACAATATGAGCCTGTGACCTTATGATCCCTACATGTACAGTGACCGCCTGCCATTGATTATCATGTGAGTAAGAATTGCGAGTTGTAAAGTTTACAGATTATTACAGTGAATCAGCAGTCCAGTTTGATCGGCTTCCATGTTATTATTAAAGATGGACTAACATTTGTATCACCCATCTGTTATCAGAGATACAAGAATCTAAGTTCTAATAGAGTACACTCATTACTGCATTGGAGAGCTGCAATTTTATAAACATTTACAAAGGTTATCATGGAGGGCAGGTTCTTAAATATCATCATATCCTAAATTCTAAACACACACAAAGTTAACAAAGACTACATTACTAGTGCAGTGGGAATGTGAAATGTGACATCAATGCTATCCAGGTCAGCATTAGAAACAAAACACCACACTACAAGAGAAAGCAGCCATACGCAGGGCGTCAAAAAGTGACCTCTCTGTAGAAAACAAGCCAAGTCCAAAACTCACACCGACAGCACTTTGGGAGGATGCAGTCTGTGCCACACTGCCATGTTTTACAGGGATATCACATATCACATGTGTACACATCATCACGTTAGTAACAGTTAAAGGGACAGCCCGGTGCTATGAGACTCAAAATGGCAACAGAAAATAAGTAAGCAAAACCATCAGAATAAAAACAGCACTAAATAGATCAGGACACAAATGTATCATCACGTGTATCCTCAAATTAAACAGCAGGGATTTCTCATATTACTGTTGTGTTTCAGCCAGGGTACAGCTGCCTGCCATTTTTATGACCTTTTTGTTCATTTCTTATTCTTATGTCTGTTAATATTGTTGGTCATTTAGTTTCTTAGCATCCATGTTTTTACTGCTATGCCCCATGTGACTTGTGGGTGGTCCCCTGCCCATCACTGCCCTCTACCCTCTAAAGGCTGAAGAAGACCCGCCGTCCCTTGAATGTGCTCGGTGGATGACGAGTTCTCCTGTGTTTTTTTTTTTTGCTAATTTGATTATTTCTGATTTTCTGGCTTTTTGGGACCCATTTGCTGTGTTTTTTTTTTTTTTTTTTGACTTTGCCTCTTGGATTACAAATTAGGACGGTGTTTGTTATTTCGATCGCCTTTGATTTTCAGGCAACTCCTTTTGCCTTTTTGTGTTCTTCTGAACTTCCCTTTGCCTCAGAGCATTCTTTGTAAAAATAAATGTTTTTATTTATAAAAAAAAATCAATATTTGCCCTCTCATGACTAGCCAGGGTCTGACCCCCCACCCCCCCACAACCCACAGGCATTATTGAGATTTTTTTTTGGGGATTATTTTGTTGAGGAACTGTCCACTTTACAACACATACTGATCTTTAAATTTTACCACACTGGACATATGTAATAGTTTGAAACTCCACATTCCTACAGAGGTATTATGGAGGTAGTGTCTGTAATAATTTCAAAACCTCATTATAAAAACTGTCAGAAAATATAATTTTACTAAGGTCCATATTATTAGCATAGCTGGAATCTGCAACATTACATTATTAATCTCTGGATTATTATATCAGAAGAGAAGTGCACATTTTATTACCAGGTGTAATTTGTAATTATTAAAACTTAAGAATCTAACATTTTCCTAAAACATTAATGTTACAAAACCCATTAATAAAGTAATTTTATGACAGCTTGTAATTGCAACTGAAATCTTACTCATTTTTATATTGCAGTGATAGAGAACTGCAGTCAAACGTGACTCTTAATTATTGTGCATCATCTCCTGTGACAGGCTGCAGTAGTGCAATGTGCCGACTTCCATTCTAGAATATGAAGAGCAGAGCCCAAGATAACCAGAGCATCAAAAGCTTATTTACAGGATTCAAGAGGACTCAGACGGCCGTTATCAACCAATGAACAGCAGTCAGTTTGTGAATAGCTACAGTGAACTGGCAAAAATATGAGCAGAGATAACTTCATGGACCTGACAGGTTATGGAGGTAGTTTGGAATTTTGCATTTAGAGCAAAAGTTGCGATGACCTGTCCAAATTACTGTTTAATACGCAATTCACATCTACTGCTATTATATCAGGAAGAAAAACAAAAACTTGATTAATTTTTCATCACTCATATATATATTGTGGACCACCAGGGGGCGTACTGCTCCCCCAAACCCTGACACAGACAGGCTGAGACACCAGATCAATACAACACACGTGTTATTTAGGTGAGAAGGTGTTTTTCTTTTGCTCCCCACTTTACAGCTCAGTACAAAAGCACTAATATAACACACAATCCTTTTCTTCCTCTCTCTTTCTCTTCTTCACCTCAACTCCTCCTCTCAAGCTTTGTCCTCCACCTCCCATCTCCCGCACCCTGACTGATGGTGAAGCTGCTCCTTTTATAGTACACCCAGAAGTGCTCCAGGTTTTCCTTGACCTTCTTCCGGTTGCACATCCTTGTGTGGTGGAAGTGGAGCCCCAAAGGGTTCAGCTGTAGCTGCAGCACCCCCTGGAGGCACCCACAGAGCCCAACATGGCTGCTCCAAACTACAACTCCCAGCATGCCCTGCAGCGACCTGTGGTGCTGTAGCAACTCTAGTGTTTCAGGGAGGCTACTGTCCCAAAGAGGTTCTTTCCCTCTGCCCTTCCACTCAGCCAGTGTTCTGGCTGGGTAATGGTCTTGCCATCCGTCACAATACACACACACACACTCACACACAGTCTATTTTCATTATCCATGGGGTTACGATCCCGAAAAACCGCACTATATGGAAAATGTGTATACTGAAGCATTTATCCTATGGGGAAAATCAGGTTAGAGTCTGCTGAGACACTGTCCTTTTTGGGGGGTATACAGGGTCATGCAAACCCGCTGGCACTACACACTAACCCCTCATGTTTCAGTAATGATCCTTCCAGAAATTCACCTACAGAAACCTTCTTACAGCTTGTAGTTCCTCTATAGTCCAGTCAGACTGTCTTCATGGGGCTCGGCCAGATGTTGCGGTCGTTTTTTGAAATTGTTTTGAAGTCAACAGCCCTTTACTTTCAGCATTAAAATGAAGGGCTGACTTTTTTTATCATCCATCCATCCATTTTCCAACCCGCTGAATCCGAACACAGGGTCACGGGGGTCTGCTGGAGCCAATCCCAGCCAACACAGGGCACAAGGCAGGAACCAATCCTGGGCAGGGTGCCAACCCACCGCAGGACACACACACACCAAGCACACACTAGGGCCAATTTAGAATCGCCAATCCACCTAACCTGCATGTCTTTGGACTGTGGGAGGAAACCCACGCAGACACGGGGAGAACATGCAAACTCCACGCAGGGAGGACCCGGGAAGTGAACCCAGGTCCCCAGGTCTCCCAACTGCGAGGCAGCAGCGCTACCCACTGCGCCACCATGCCGCCCCTTTTTTTTATCATGCATTTGTATTTTTAGTTCAGAGCTTTTTTCTAGTCAAGGCTATGCAATGCAAGTCAGAAAAGAGATCTAAAAAGTCCAGTACCATTTGCCTCCTTGAAGGTAGCCACAGTAGTATGGGGGGGAAAAAAAAAATGGGTGGTCAACATTAAGAATGCATCAAGCAGAAGACGCTACACTGACCAAAATGGGGCTACACAACGGCTTGATCTTCACCCACTATCGAGGAGGACCACCCGACAGTGCTAAGCTTGAAAAAGCCACCAAGGGTGCCTAGGTGGGCTCCTTCCCTTTGTGGAAAAGAAGCCGGCAATATGACTGCCCCATTTCTAAGAAGTGCAGAGCGAGTCACATGCAGCAAGGACAGCTCTGTAGGAAACCATCTTTTCAATTGTTTGCTGGCCTTGCGCTGTTCAATTAACACCAGCAGACGCCACTTGTGTTTAAAGTGAGGCCAGTCTGTGTGTTCTGTCCATGTTACCATGGCTTGTCCTTATTCATCTGAAGGATGTTCGACTGTAAACCTGAGGTGTTGCCGTTTCCATTTAGGTAGTTTATTGCCAGTAGATTTTCTGTGGCAGCGGGTGGCCAAGAGGCTCTTCGCTCATTTAATGTTTAAATCTATCTGGCTGTAATTTGTCAGATGATGGCCGTGTCAGAGGGTTTCACAAAGACCTGAAGTTAATCAAGACAGACCAAACAAACACCAGCCACCACTGTGTGTTTGATTTTATAAGAGGCAAATGGTATGTGCATGTACATGTTTTGCTAGTCATTATTATAACAGACAAAAATTAATTAAGTAGGTTTATGTTAACGTTACACAAGTCTGCACACAGAAAGGAAAAGTCACAATTTTTATGCCACAAATGCAGTTCTGATACAATTTGAACCAATAAACGGGTAACCTTGTGGCATCTAAAGGTCTGCTTCTCACACAAGACCTCAGCATGGACTCAGCACAGACAAAAGAAGAAGGCCTCGCATGGACTCTGAGGCAGGTTGTGCCCCAAGGCTTACAGATTTATTGCTGACCTTGTGAGTGTGACACACACACACAGTGACATGGGCTGCCATAATGACATTGGTGATCTTTGAGACACCCACCTCTTGCCAGCTCTCTCCAACACTTGCCCTGGTACTGTCAAAATAACTTTGGCTGTATTCGTTTTTATGACAGACGCTTGCTGCATGTCAGAAGAGATAGAAGAACTCGGCTTGACTTCGGGCCTCTGGGACCAGTGCAGAAGCCCTAGCCCCAGGTAGGAGACTGCATTTTAAAAAGACCATGATCTCACCGAGGCACTTAAAGCTAGCGGCAATGAAAAATAAAACTAGCTTTGACCTCCAGCCTGTAGCTCGACTATCTGGGAAAGTTGTGTTATTTTATAATCCCAAAAATATCTAACTTCATTTTCTTTATGCTTCATTAACAACGTGTTTATTTGTATATTTATTGCTATGCGTGTCACTGCACACAATCTGAATTTATAATCTTTCCATCAGCAATGGGGACTGCAGGCATATAATATCAGGCTCTTGTAGAGTGTCTGTCACTCTGTGAAAAGTTACGACACTATAATTACCACACAGGTCCCACTGTCTCTCTCTTAGGTGACAAGTCCATGTAGTGGCTATGCAGGCCCTCTGCCATTCTAAACAATGCAGAATACAGGACTTGTTGTACAATCCAGGGACATCTATCAATCCACAGGATTTTCTCTACAGTTCTATGCTAATATTCACTGCCAGCAGGCTGTTCTATCAGAAATCAATTTTAAATTGTAGTTAAAGTTTGTTTGCTTTAATAAAACAAAACACCAATGAACTGTTTTGTTTTATTACGTCACTTAATCGGTTAATGTATGTAACAAGGCCTGAACAAATGTCTTGTTTGGTATTAATAAGCATTACAAAGCACCAGTAACAATATATTAGATCTGAGTGCATTTACTAGGCACACGCTGCTATATAATCAGCTCTTTCAATTTGGTTAAAGAGCAGGACTGCAGAAAACTAGACAGTTTCTTATTTTGTACAATACTAATTTGTGAGGAAGAAAACTAAATCATTTCAGATGACTGGCCTAAAAGACCATTTTCAGTTTTGTCTTCTTGTATTTACAAACATTGTCTAAATGACGTGTCACTGATTAGGACCAGTACACCCTAATATATATAAATACCTATCCCAGAAAATGTCCTGCTGCTTAGGCTTTGGGCCTGTCACAATGCAGAAGTAAAAATAATGTGAATGTAGAAGATGTGTATTCAGTTTTCACCAATCTCAAGTCACTCAGCGTGTTAATATATTTTTAAAATACTGTGGTTCTAGAATGATGACAGGATTATGAACTACTACACAAAAAATGTGTCCTGAAAAATCTTGTACGATTCCAGTTGAGGAATTCCTCTCGCTTATCATGGACCTGCTGCATGTTGACTAGCACAAGCACGTAAGAATTTCACTGTACTCTGTACACGAGAATGCCTAGAGGGCGATGTAGTTGGGGACACACTCAGTACCCGAGCTCAGACACCAGAGGGCGATGTAGTTAAATTCATCCCAAGGTAATGTCTTTAATTCAGGTAAGGAATATAATACTAGGGTGTTGTACTGTGTTAGCCATTATGAATGTAGTGAAAAGTCAAGCAAAATGACCCCTTTTATTGGCTAACTAAAAAGATTACAATATGCAAGCTTTCGAGGCAACTCAGGCCCCTTCTTCAGGCAAGATGTAAGGAATATGGAAGCTTTGAGATAAACTCACAAATCAGAGTACCGCACAGTGTGATCAATATTGGTTAATACACTGAAGTAAGAATTTCACTGGACTCTGTAGATGGGACAATAATGACCCTACAAACCTTTTATAAAAAAAACCACTACATGTAACTTTACAGCTTTAAAGCACAACATAAAACAATGCAACACATTCGGCACTTGAGATTTGGAGAGTACAGTGAAACTTCCACAGCACTTTATACTAAAGGCCCATTTCATCATAGGCACCACGACTGGTCTAAGTATGTCTGGGCATGGGCTGGCTAAACGGACAGTCTAGTATTGCTGCACACACATTCTTACTGTACTTTTTACCTGACATCTCTCAGGTGCGAGGACTTTCTGAAGCGCCTCTCTTGTTTCTACTACTGTTCACCTGATGCAGCTCTCTGGTCTCGGCAAGATCTACAGACAGCAGATTCAGAGAGCACCATGGGCAGCCTGCATCTGATTCAAGGTGTGCCTCTCTGCCTCACCTTCTGTCAGCAATGGTAAGAGAATTTATTGGGCAACTACTGTGTAGCTCACCACTCACGAACATTTTAAGCCATAAATGAGGGGGAAAAAAAAAAATCTAATGTAGCATAATTACAACAGGATACCAAACTCACACCAGGTCAGATAGGATAACAATGGGGGAATCACAAAGAATGGAACAATGCAGAAGAACAAAACCAGATTTTATATACAACACCCTAGAGTAAGTGAGCAGGTTAGGGTTTAACACTACAGCACATATCTGAAAGAAATACACTGTGATATACTGTACAGGACCCCGCAATACTACACAATAGCAGCGAACACAGCGCTGTTTGGTACCAAACAGTATAGTTTGTATAATAACATGTACAGCACAGTGAACATTAGATAGATAGAATAGAGCTTAGTACAATAATAAAAAACACAATATAGCATAGGATAAAGTAATAAAAATAGAATGGCTACATTGTACCGCAGTATACATAACTGTAGCTCAGTACAGAGGACTGCCCCAGAGTAGAATGTCAACCTCAGATCCTGAAGGGCCACAGCGGCTGAGGGGCTTTGGTTTCCTAATTAGTAACCAATTACTGCTGCTAATGGAATGTCTTCATGACTGGCTTGTTAAGATTCAGAACCCTTCAATAATGAGAGAGAAAACAAGCCAACAAGTGAACAGCTAACTTGATGCCATTTGCACATTGATGGGCTGTAAGTACAGGTCCCCACTAGAGGACATCGGCCCCTCATGCTACCCTCATGGAGTTGGTTTGTGACAGTTGGGTAAGAAACATGCACACCAGTAGCCAGCTGGAGGTCATTTTGTAGGCTCTGGTTGTGCTCCTCCTCACACAAAGGAGTGAGCAGATACCAGTCCTGCTGCTGGGCTGATGCCCTGTCCAGCTCTCTGTGTGTAACGGCCCGTCTCCTGGTATCTCCTCCATGCTGGAGACTCTGCTGAGAGACACAGCCAACTTTTTTGCAAAGGTACGTATGGTGGAGCTGGACTACCTGTACAACCTGAAATGGCTGCAGGAAGAGCCTCATGCTAGCAAGAATGACAAGGACACTAGCAAAACTCAAAACTAGGGAAGAACCAATCATGAGGGTTAAGGAGAGAACAACTGTCTGTGGCCACCCACTGCAAAACCTTTCCCTTTTGGGGGGTTCTTGCTGTTGCCTCTCCAGTGCACCTGTTGTCACTTTCGGTTGAAGTGATTCACAATCGCTTACGCTCCCTTAACTGGACAGACTGATATCTCTGAAGCTTCACTGACTTGGTGTCAGACTGTGATGATCAAGTGTTCCCTTCATTTTTTTTGATCAGTACATAAAGCTTAATGTGATTTTCTGGTATGTAAGCCCACACCATTGAATATATCAACACCATATTTTGTACAAATGCAACATTTCCACAGGGCAAGACCACCTGCAATGTTTCATCCAGTTTTTCCCCCTTGAGGCACTTTATTAGCAAAGTATCTCCAGGAGGCATTTCTCAGACTTTGGCACAGGTACGCAAAATTTGCTCCTCATGGTGGGTTTTGTCAGTGAAATTCTGGTTCAAGGGAATTTATTTACTGACCACATCTGCCCTTTATTTCATCCGAGACAGTGCCAGGAAAATCTGCTTGTTGTTACAATAAGTGGAAGATAACCATAAATTGACTTGACTTGCACAACATGGTACAGTATTATGTAATATACAGTAGCCAAGAAGGCACTAAAGTGATGACACAGTGTAATACAGAATAGCTAAAAACAACAAAGCAATATTTAATACTGTACAACACCACAGTACAGCAAGGAGAGGACAGCACTAGCACAGTATATCTGAGATTAGCAGCACACAAAATAGTTTCCTGTATTACACTTTAGGACAAGGATCAACAGCAGTACAGTATTATATATGGTATTTTAATATACAGTATATAATCTGATATACAGTAGAGGACCACAGCTATACGGAAAAGTGTGAGCGCAGATTACTATAACATCTTACTGTATAAGAAGCTACTGCTGCCTGTAACACACTGCAGTGTACAAGAAGAAAATGGAGTAACAGCAAAGTGTAAGCAGTACACGACCTTATGTCGTCTACCATGACTGAGGAGAGTATGTGTGTCGTACAGTGTTTCATAATAGAGATTTAATGCCATGAGGTACTGTATTTTCAAAAAGCACGTTCAGTAGCACATAGCACACTGCTGTATAAAAATAACAGAGCAGAGGGCAGGAACAGCTCTGTGTACTCTTGTGTAGTTTATTTTAGTGTCACAATCTGCTACTGTGTACTGTACAACAGCAGAGAACACAAGGCAGCCATGGTGCAGTCACATCTCAAAGTAAGAACAAGATGATAGCACAGAACGTGTTATAAAGCTGTACCGTTTTCATTTGCGGTTTACTTTTGCCATTTAAACATCTGAACAATCAATCAAGGGTACTGTGTACTACTGCTGGAATGGCACCCTTTCCAGGGGTTGTTTGTGCCTTGTGCCCAGTGCTTGCTGGCATAGGCTCTAGGCTCACCTGTCACCCTTCTCTGGATTTGCAGGTTTGACAGAGGATTGATGGTGTGCTAGTATTCATGTGGTGTTTTGAAAATGTCTCCGCTCCTTAGGTTTGAGGCATGCCAGGATGACTTAACATGCACACGGACCTCCAACTGGACTCTCCAGGGACAAAACTGCAGCATAGACTGTGTGACCTACAGACAGGTACCTGTCCTTGGCTTCTGTTTGCTTTTTCTACCATAAAACAACGTGCGACAGTGTCTACAGTAATCACACTATGTGCCACGCTTCAGGGTGAGCTCAGAATTGCATCAATACCAGCCCAGACAGTCTAATCAAGCAAAGGGAATGTGACTTCATTTAAGAGCAGAGGAGACAAACCAGCAGGGGGGAGCAGCACCTTTTCAGCAGGACAGGTAGGCCTCAAGAGAAGCCTATGAAAACTTGGGTTGTGTTTTGTGAGTCCAGCAGACAGTGGCTGTCATAAGCCACTATCTAGGGTCAGGCAATCACATCACAAGAGTCACCCAGCTTTTGTGAGACAATCAAGTAAATCTCTTTCTCTCACACACACTTCCTTCTTTACCTTTTTGTCTCAACATCAAAGAAACAGATAATTTAATAATCAAAAGGTTCCCTTTTTCTTCACAAAGGCACAAAGAGAACTTTCATAGAAGTGATAAGCAGAGATCTTGGAAATGTAGGCCAGACTTACCCACTTCCTATTCCACCTTGGAACTCCAAAGCTGGCACTAAGGAAGGCTAACATCTCTGAATTCCTCGATGAATCTTATGTTGCAGAAGCTGTAGGGGGGTCTAGATGAAGCTCACCACTGTTCGTCTCACACCAACTTAAGAATTACAGGGTTAATTACTTTGACAGATGCTTGGTATGGAAGCCATTTTTATCATGTTAGCAAAGGATTTTGGGCTCTTGAGGCAGATGATTCATTTATCCCCGCCTGGCCAACTCCAACCCTGTACAGACACACTGGATGTGGATTTTTGTTCCAACCCAGTTGCGTAATTAGAAGCCAGACCCAACCAGTAGCAAATCTTATTTAATTTCATGGCTTATTAAGGTTTTAACACTACTATGTCAGTTAATTCTTAAATCAGAGATTTGTTTTCCTTTCTAATGATACATGTATCATCCAAGTGATTTGATGCCCAAAACAGATGAGTCATTTTCAGTTCCTCACTTTCTCTTCAGTTTCCAAGTATTTAATTAAACCGAACAGTGGGTGGAAAGGAAGACAAGCTAGATGTGGAACTGCTGGCTCCTTTGTCATTTGCATCCTATTGCAAATAAGAAGCAGTTAAAACAATGGACACAGCTGTTTAAGACTAAAATGAGCAATTAAAAGTTCAAAATCCTAACAAGAGAGACAACTAACATGAGTCAGAAAAATGTCACTTGAGCTACGTGCCTCATCAGCAATCAAAGGATTTCTCATGAAGCAATTGGGTTGGGACAAAAACCTGAAGTCACTGTGGCCCTCCAGGACTGAAGCTGCTCAGCCCTGATTTAAGCGGTTTGAGTCTTAAATAGCAAATGAATTAAGTGACGTTAAATTGGCAGCAAAAACAAATCACTCATTAAGAAAACGGTTAGAACAAAAACCTGCAGCCACTTTGGCTCTCCAGGATCTGAGTGTGCCTCTCCTGCTCTATTATATCTCACTGTGGGACCACAGTCCATTCAAGGCCAGCCATTAAACTGATTTGATTGATTAAAGAGGCGGAGGTAAACAGATTCTCTTCAAGAAACATGGAGTTATGAATGGCTGCGCTCAGTGCAGGCATGTTTGTGGGTTCGAGTTTTACCAATCTGCACAGAAGCACCGTATTTCAGAAAGACGCAGGGTGCAAGACAGCCTAAATGTAACAGTCACCGCCAACCCCTTTTAACAGCACAAATCTTTTGGTTCTTCTTTCCCAGATGTACAGTGGTGGTCCAGAGCTCTGTGAGACCATGTTTGGCAGCTCCTTCAGAGCAGAGCCAGATGACAGCTCCTGCGGCTGTCTGCATCTCAATGCCTCAGATCAAGAGGTTACAGAGAAGCTACGAGTGGAGTACTCGAGCAATGGTGAGCTTGACACTACCAAGCTTGGTGAACAGCTTAATGAGCCATCTTGTCGCCGGCAGATCCGCCCAGCTTCATCACTGGGTGAAAAAACTGCCAGCTACAGGCTGCACAGGAGAGCGGTGGCCCCCAGCTTCATCGAAGACATAGAAGGCAGTGGCAGTGGCTTCTAGAACATCAACTTCAACAAGCCCTCCAGCAACCAGTCCATGCTGTCATCCTGAGAACAAGCAGGGGAGTGGGTGGGGGTGGCAGTTAAATAAAGTGACTTATAGTCACTCAGTGGCATCCAAGTTTGTCTCTAAATGTTAACCCTGCACTCAAGTAAGCTCTGTCACCTTCTAAAGATCAATATGTTCAGATTTTGGCAAGCCACTTGTCCCTTTATAGTTAGTCGAGAAATGCATTTTAGGTTAATGGGCTCTTCTTAGCATGACAGCTGTACTGCACAATTTAAAGTCTGGCAGTCTTATTAAGATGATTTTTAGATCCCTATACAGTGTATTTATTCTTTAATTAGAGCTTCAAAGAATTCACAAAGCAAAACTAAATTTACATAGCACATTTCATAATGAACACTACGCCAGGGCACTTTTTTTTTTTACATGATATTTATTAGTTCTTAACATTAAAATGCTTGCCTTTACAAACTTTATAGAGCAAAATCAACTTGTGCATCAGTGGAGGAATCTAGCATGGTCTGTTTGGCAATTCTGTTATTTACTTTTTTTAAAGTACGGATCTCAATGGGGAAAAAAGGTTGAACCAGACTGGTGAAATTCACTCGGGTGTTTTTTGAGTTCATTTTACTCATTGGCTACTTGGCACAAATGGCAGTCCAAGACGCAAAGGTGATGAACTGACTGTCTTGATGATTCAGACCGATTTGTCAGATACGCCCAACTGACCGATGCCAACATGCAATATTTGGAATTCTTTATGCAATTTGTTTCTTAATCCCCACTGTTTACTGCACACATCACAGGTGAGCGCCTCAAAATGCACAAGCACCCATCACCAGGCCTTGGGGCTAATGAATGAATTTTCTTGACGTTCTGAAAAGGTTTGTACCTTGACTGTAAAAAATAAATTGTTTAATGATTGGCTCTGTTTTGTGATGCTCATCTCACCGTTTCAGTCAGCAGAACACAACTTAAATGTCACTTTATAATCAGCACCCATAACTGCATGAAAGTGACGACAAAATGTGCTTCTCTTGGTAAAACTACATTGTAAATATCAAGGCACCACTGCTACAGCCCTTCAATGGTTTGACATTACCTGAACGTTGAAACTGGGGCAGAAGACTTGATGCACAGGATTAGTAAACACGGTATTTCCAGGGCCTTGAAGAAAAGTCCACTTTTATTATTAAAAGGTTGTGGCATGATTACCAGGCTTAGAGGTGACAGGAAAGGATGGCCAGAACGCACGCTTTGTTAAGCTTCAAAAAACACATAATCTGGGCTTTATCACTATGGTGCTGTTGTGTCACCATCATGCTATAATAATGCCAACCGGGAACCGACACATTCACTGCTTTGATCCTTAATTACCTGCAAGCACAGGCGTCGTCTTGTTTATCTTTCATAGCTGAGAGACTGTTTCCCTTTTGTAAAATGTGTATTATGCACTTGGTTGGAAAAATATCCACGCTTATCAGATAGCCCTGTAAATATAATTAAATGGAACGCCACTAAATATCCTCATCATGACCACAAGTGCCCACCCAAAACCAGAATCTGCCCCGATTGTGTGTGCCATGAACAGCTCACACTTTAATCAGGATCTGAGCAAAAAGTTAAAGAAATTGTCAAGATTAGAACTTAGACTTTTAACCCACATTTTGTTTTTGAATCAGCAATCTTGAAAATCCTATGTAAATCATCTATGATTTATCTTCATATCCATTCTTTATATGACCAACTTATCCAGTTCAGGATCACAGACAACCAAAGCCAACTTCGGCAGCACTGGATGTCAATGCACACTGCAGATGCACTGAAGGACATTCACTCATGCAGCGCATCATAGAATTACCAGTCAATAAAACATGAATGTCTCTGGGATGAGTGAGGATAACTAGAGAAAAAGTGACAGTGACAGTGCCTGGGCCTGGATTGGAACCCAGCATTCTGGAGCTACGAAAACACAGTGCTGCTAACCAGTGAACCACTGTTTTATCCTTATGTGTAAAAATACACTTCCAATTGTCTGTTGAATGTGCCACACATGAGAAGGCAGCCAAACAGGAGGCCATTCTGAGTGAGCTTAGTTAACGTACCGGTGTAATTAACCTTGGATTTAGGAGTAGCGCAATGAATGGACTGCGTAACACTATCTTGTTTGCCACCATCTCCCTCAAACGTCTTTTGTATAAACTAAATAAGGAGGAAGCAAGCCGCTACTTGCACAAGGTGCCATCATGTATTATACTGTATGTATGTTCTATACCTAGTACCTTTCTTCTCTTACTGTAACACTGAATCATATTCCTAATAAAAACCTACATTGTTCTGCTTGGAATTGCAGTTCTGACTATCTGCCTCAGGGTGGCAAAGTGATGCATTGTTTACTTTACTTTCTTGAATTATTTGGAGTGCCCTCTGAATATGGACACCCAGCATTAGTTTCCTCTCACGGTCCACAAAGCTTCTGTCAGACAAGTAACTTTAACATGCTCCTGACATGAAGATTTGCATCTACTGTATATGTATGCAGTGACCACACAGTATATTCAGAGATGGACTGTCACATGACAGGTAAAATTCCCAGGAGGAAGCCATCAGTATATGACTCGCAGTCTAAACACAGAAATGGGCCCATGCTAAGGGTTCTAATTTTGTCCCATGTTAAGCATTCAGGGAGGTAGAACAACTGCACTGTACACTTTACGGTGAAGGATTTCCTTTAGTGAAAGAGTTCATTTTGAACTGAATATGTAATAGTAAGGGATAAATGTCATTCAGGCCCATCCAGATATGTGTCTTAATCTCCTGTTGCTTCCCTCATTTCTCATTGAACCAGTAAACCCCTGATTCTCTAAAGAATTGCAAATCCAAGAAAGGCAATTACTTTCTGTTCCCTCCGATCTTTGTAGGGATGTAAGATCATGGGGGGTGGGAGCGTCCTGAGAAAGTTTTCATTTAATGAAATAAATATATTTGTAGTAAAGCTGTTTCTTTTTGGAGTCATGACTCGTTTGGTTCTGGTGTTTCAGAAGCGCGTTGTAGGCAGCTTTGTTCACTGTTTTTATCCATGCAGTCTCGTTTTTGTTTTTCTATGGGTGTGTTGTTAGCTAGAAGTCGTTTGCTGTTAGGAATCATAATTGAACCCCTGACCGCAGGCACTCTGGAGTAGCTGACTGCTGGCACTGTCAGTAGTCACCACTACCTCAAGTTTAAATACATACACATATATAGATAGACGCCGTGTTCACTGTGTTTCCCAGTAGACACGATACGTCAGCCTTACTGCGAGTGGCAAAAGTGCCATTTAAACTAATACAGGTAGACGTGGAAACTGGGTTTTCTGATGAAAAAACAATAACGTTTAAAACAGTATCGTTTACATACAACAGATTTTGGCGAATCATTTAAATGCAATTATTTATATCCATTTATACACTAATAATGGCAATTATTAAATAATTATAATTATTATTAACCATTCCTCCCATATAAGTAACATTTCGGGGACTGCCTTCTTCTATCTTCGAAACATTTCCAGACTTTGTCCTGTTCTTACACAACACAGTACTGAAGTATTGTTTAATGCCCGAGTCACCTCACGTCTAGATTACTGTAATGGTATTCTATCTGGCATCCCACAAAAACGTATCCATCGCTTAGAACTTCTTCAAAATTCTGCTGCCAGGATAATATCCTGCTGTTGTAAATCCACTGAACATATTACACCGATTCTCTCTCAACTTCACTGGCTCCCTGTTAACTACAGAATACAATACTAAATACCGCTCTTAACATTTAAAGCTCTCCACAACCTCACTGATCTCCTCCAGACTTACACTCCTCTCGCTCACTCAGATCTTGTAATTTGAGAGTATTCAATGTGGCAATATGGTGCAGCCTTAGCTTGTGGAAGACAGACACAACTAAAGACATGAGCATTAAATGATGGTTGTCAATTTCAAACTGTGTTTCCTCAATGTGCTCCTTGAGAAAAAACATCATCAAGTTTGAGAAATGTTAACAGCTAACAACAATCTACATAGTGACTCAATACGTTTAGCCAAAACGTTGTTTGGAGGCTCACTTGAGCACATAAATGCATAGCTTTGCTAGCTTAGCCTGGCTTAGCTAAAGTAAAGATTATAAAACGGAATTTTCTAACGGCCAAATATAACCAAAACGATTGTTCAGCCTTACCTATGAAATGTAATCCCCCGGGATCTGGTTTGGAGCGTAAAGCGGTTTGTACAATCCCAAGCAGCACATTATTCATTACTTCACTCCACAGCAGTGCCACTCACAATATGGCAGCGACGTTGACGTACGATTCTGCTAGTCATGAGGCGTCTAGTTATTCTGTGTCTATGTTTACATGTGTCACCATGGCAACTTGTTGGCGTGCACGCTTTACGTCAAGTTTAGTTTATAGGTTGTGTTGTCTTGTTTGGGCGCCACTTACTGACTTTGGGAAGCTGCTGGGTTTGACTGTTGGGCGCTGTGCGAGTGCGCATGCACTTTTGGCACAGGTTGCGTCTGGCATCCGTGCATATATACAACCTTCGTAAACATTACTAAACAAAGGTTTTATATGCGGTGGTGTGCGCATTCGGGCGGCGGTTGTATTGTGACCTGAAGTTTAGTTTACAGGTTGTGTTGTGTTGTTTGGGCACTACCTACTGAGTCTGGGAAGCCGCTGGGTTTGACTCTGGGGTGCTGAGTCGCAGTGCGCGTGCGCTTCGATGTGCCCTTCATCCGGCATCCGTCATCCTGCGTCCGTACATATATACAACCTTCGGTTAATAATATAGATTTCCATTATTGTTTGTTAATAATAAATGCATATTAATTAAGTATTTTGGAGTTTATGTATCCATCTCAGTTACCAAAGGGTAAGGGATATATTTATTATTTTCCTCTAGAGGTTTAATTAGTTGGGCCTATACCAATACAGTACAAGCAATCCACTTGTATTGCTGCAAGTGTATCCTGCCTTGCACCCTGTGTTGGCTGGGATTGGCTCCAGCAGACCCCCGTGACCCTGTGTTAGGATATAGCGGGTTGGATAATGACTGACTGACTGACAGGTCTCAATTAGAGTTTAGTCAAGGGTGGGATTATGCAAGCCAGGGTCCTGCTTACCAATCTATCCATTCATCTACGCTCTGAATCCTTTTTTCTCCATTACTGAAGCTTATTTTGGCAGTGGTACATGAAAATCATGATTCAGAATCAGAAGGCCAGTCAGTCATAGAGTATAAATGTGTACACACCCCCTGTCCCTCAAACATGGCCTGATAATTAGATTCTTTTTTATGCCTTCCAAGGTGCCTAACAATTTCACAAGACGTGTGAAGAATATCTTAGTTAATTTAAAATGCCTATCAACCCAACCCCCCCCCCCCCCTTTTTGTGAAAGGATGGTTTCAGCAATGCTTTTCCCACTTCTGAGCCTGTGATTATTTGTGCCCTCATTATGACTTGACCACTTTATTGCTAGACACAACTCAAAACTGCTAAAATCTGACTTACAAAAAATTAGAATATAATTCAGTTTTGGCCATCCATCTACTGTATCTCTGATAATGAGTCTGCAAGCAACAAAACCTGCAGCTACTGCAGCCCCTGTGGACCAAGGTTTTCTGACTGTCTTGATCAGAGAAACCTTGAAAAACACCACACATTCTATACCGGCTGGATTGAATTAATAGATTCTGGGAGCCTCAAAAATATAGAATTAAGAGTCTGATACATTGTGTATTGTAACTTTTTCTACTCTAAGCCAGATATGAGGGACCTTTTGAAACACAGCTTCTGTTTAGTGATGTCTGAACATCTCTCCAGGATATGCAAAAACACCATTAGACAAGCCTCAAGTTCACCTCCTTCCTCAAATCAACATAAGTGCACTAGAACCAGTCAGCCAAGTTTAGATGCTCTCACTTCTTTATGTCCATAACAACTATTTTTGTGCTCTTCCTGACTACTGGGGACTTAAGTGAACTCACAGAAGCATTTAAATTCTACAATTGCTGTGTGTTCTATACTTAATTCATGTAAAATTTTCAATCATGTAATAATAATTTTTTCTGTAACATGAAGTGTTGTAACTCTAATTCTGATATTATCTTCAAATGATTAACATATGAGCCAGTGACTTAGCAATGTGGTGAACCAGTTGTTTAAAAATAAAAAAACACTGACCTCGAATAATTCAGATAAATTCTTCAAACTGGAATATATCAGCTGACTGGAAAAACACATCCAAGTGTACACTCCGGTACCAGATCTGTAATAGAAGATGACCTGGAAGCACTTCTGTTCTACACGGTAAGTTATAGTCAGCATTAATCTACCTACAATAAATCACACAAATCTAATATGACATAGTATAGTTCTGTTTCATTGCATTTTTTTATTAAGCATCACATATTAATTTAAAAAAAATTAAAATTAGCAAATGTAAAGTTTCACAAAAGAACCTACACTTGTACATTACAGACACTTTAGATCAATTAAGCAGTCACCTCCAAGCTTCATAAGCTGCTCCAGATCCTCAAAGGCCTCACTAGAATTCAGATGCTAAAAAGTTCAGTATACAAAAAATAAGAAAATACGCAGAACAACACAAACATTCTGAAAGAAGGCTAGGCATAAAAAATGGAAATAGTTATTGTTATTTAATAGAAAATTGGTTTAAACAGGCCAATGTCAAAATGTTCTGATGTTTTTTTGATAATGCTTAAAAATAAGCATTTTATTAACAAACTTGGGAAGAATTACTTCATGTGCAGCTAATGTGTTTTCCGATATATATATGTAACTAGCATTAAAGGGTCAAGATCAGATCTGATGATGAAAAAGATATCCTTTAAAAACATTTTTAAAAGATACAAGAAATGAAAACTCCAACATCAGCAGAACAAGGTCTCCTCATTGATCAAGCCCATGGTCAATGATCAAAGTTGGAACTTGGATATGGCTAACATAGCCAGCTGTTGCATAAGTATGTCACCTCTGCATCAGCTCCCGTTATAAACTGGATACAGTCTCCAGCTTCCTCTCAGTGAAGTAGCGGTGCGGCTCCCTCTTTGTGTCACCAGATTTCTTCCTTGCAAAATAGGACAACATTGAATGGCAGTTTTGTTTGGCTGCAGCTTTCTCTCCGTTCTCTTCATCATCATCCCTGAAAACAGAAATATTGTTAGTTATTATGAATGTGAGGCACAGATTCACCGCATTAACAAATGACAGAAGGCCTGTACAAAACAATTTTTTTTTTTATTATTATCTGAATTTAATCAGTACGGTCCAAGTAGCTGACATGTAACTAATAATATATAGTACAACTTATAGAAGAACTCCAGGCCTTCACTGAAAAAATATCAGGCTGAAGCAGTTGCTTGTCTTTTTAAAGGTATAGAATTAGCTTTTCAATCAATCTACTTGTTTGACCTATAACTGCCTAAAATGAATTATAAAAAGACGGATTATTTCCAATGAATAATCATATGTGATTGATATATATATATATGCTCCACTATATAATGGACCGATTTGTTCCAGTACTTATTCTATAGAATTATTTTCTTGATAAAAGTGAATTAGAAAGAGAAAAAGGACTTGGGGTCATATTGAACTTTCTGAAACAGGCCCTGCAAATGATGAGTCTCGCCTAACCTGCAATTTGAAAGCAAAGCACACATTACAAGCAAATTTAAATTGTACCTGGGGAAGAGTCAACAGCAGCATTTGTGAGGTAAATCAACAAAATGTTTAATGAAGTACTGAAGTAATGCAGTCATTAGTAAATTGCTTACTGGAGCTTACTATTGTATCCACATTGAAACAACTGATTTAATAAAGTAAACAGATAAGTTCAAACTTCACTCTAGCCTAATTATCATACTACTTCTAATGAAAACACCAAGACACTCTGATACCAAGAATAAGGACCTTTTGAAGTTTTGGATCTAATTAATTAATTAGATTAATTAACTTACTAGACTAATTAATTAAATAACCCATCCAAATTTTACACAGGTCATTCTATGGCCATGCCATAATTTAACATAAAATACCAACACACAAATTGACAGAAAATGTTTTTATATAAGATCTTTAAATACAACCTTATTCTCTGAATTATTTCTAGGTGTTTTTATTTATTTTTTTTACCCAGACTTTCTCCTCCACTCGTCTCCAGCCTCACCATGTTCCCTCTTCTATAATTAAACCAAAGAATACAGTACAGTATGTAATTTTTCTAAATTGCAACTAGTGAACTGTGAGATAGACAGCTGTAAATTGTGTACCATGTTATTCTTTGGCAGCACAGTATGTGAGTTCCATCAGAACAAATATAAAATAAATTCAAGAGAGGAGAAAAGTCTGAACAATTAACTGAAAGAGGCTCATTTAGAAAAAGTGCTTAAATTGACACAACTTTCTCACCCTTCAGCAGAGTGTTCCAAACATCATATCTTGCTCAACTTCCCCAGCCCTGAGTTGCAAGTTAATGAAAACACAGACACTTTTCTGCATATGGGAGCAACTTTGTTTCTCATTTGCTTCTTTGGCCATGACATCACTGCTTAGCATAACACAACCACATGAAAAGAAAATAATCCCCGAAATCTTAATAAATCAATGATAGTTAAGTAATTCATTCGCAATTAAGTAATGACTTAATATACTGTACAGTATTAACTTAACTATAGAAATCTATGCTAAACAGAAGTAATATAGCCTGTACTGTATTATAGGATTCCACCCAACACAAATAATTTTATCCCCAAAACTGTACGTGTTATTAACATTTGGGACATTTTGTGTAAAGCAGTATTACTTTTGTAAATACAGGGTTAGTTGGTAAGATTTAATGATTGCAATCTCTCTTCATATTTATAAGTATCACTTAATTCTCAAACTGATGATTACTTTTTGCATTTTTTACAAAAAAAAAATAATATGAATTAGAATTCAAACATACTAGTTTTATATGGCAAACAAAAGTTGAAAGTATGGACTTCATATCAGTTGTTCTATAAATAATTCAATCTTTTTGATACAGTGTCCTACCGCTGAGAAGGTCGCATCGCTATGCAGATTTATAAAAATGACATTCTTTAAAAAACAAAACACTATGCGATACATACAATACATATACAAACCCACAGAGATACTCTATAAATAAAGTATATACTGTATAAATATCAAGTCAAGTCAAGTTAGGGAGCATGCACTGGTACAGTGTGTTGCCGCCCCCACCACACGACGAAATGACTCAGGATCCCGGTTGGCAACCCCCCAGGGAGACACATGGTCCAGGTTCCACCCTCCGGAAATGACCCTCTATTTACCTCAGCCAGGTGTTACGTGGGCAACCCCTTGGCCTGGTCCAGCCACTCAGGTCCCCAACAATAAGGATCTTACGAGCCTCATCACCCTCGGGGAAACGCGCCACATGGCCATAGTGCCGTAACTGACGCTCCCTCACAATGCAGGTAATGTGCCTCATTCTAGACTAAATGAGCAACACAAAGTCAAACCAGCGGTACCCAAGGATTTTCTGGAGAGACACAGTACCAGAGGAGTCCAGTCTTCATCTCCAGTCACTGGATAGCATCCATGTCTCACAACCATATAGCAAGACAGGAAGCACCAGGACTCTAAAGACTTGGACCTTTGTCCTTTTGCTGAGATCGCGGGAGCGCCACACACCCCTTTCCGGCAACCTCATGACCCCCCATGCTCTCCCAATCCATCTACTGACTTCATAGGAAGAGTCACCAGAGAGATGAATGTCACTGCCGAGGTAAGTAAACCTCTCGACAAGGTCGACACTCTCTCTGCAAACAGACACACTGCTGTTGGTTTTTATCCAGGACACTCGCAAGCCCAACCACTCAGACTCCTCGCTCAGTCTCTTGAGTGCCCCGATCAGAGCCTCCATTGACTCCATGAAGATCACAACATCGTCAGCAAAGTCAAGATCCATGAATCTTTCTTCACCAACAGATGTCCCCCAGCCGCTGGACCCCACGGCCTTGCCCAACACCCAGTCTTTACAAGCACTGAACAGAGTAGGAGCAGAACACACTGCTGATGAACCCCAGAATCAACTGTTGCTGCCTCCACTCCGCACAGCTCACAGTACCAGTGGACAGGCCGGCCATGATATCCAGCAACCTCAAAGGAATCCAGCAAACCCTCAGGATGTCCCACAGGGCAGCTCGATCAACTGTCAAGTAAATGTACCTGCTTACTTTATGCACTTAATTTTTCAGTGTCTTTATTCTCCATGGCCCTTTAGTTTGTAAATGTAGTGCATGCCGACTTCACAAGCTATGCCTCATCAAATTAAATCTCCTATTTCAGAAACCCACGTTTGACTGTTTTTTTCTTTTTACAGTTATATAAAACTTTACTCTTGTACTTAAGTGTTTGATCCTGAAGGATTACATGATTTGTAATTAAAGACAGACAATGCATAATAAAAAATTAATGTAAACATTCTTAAACCCACTTAATCCATCCATCCATCCATCCACCCAACCCGCTGAATCCGAACACAGGGTCACGGGGGTCTGCTGGAGCCAATCCCAGCCAACACAGGGCACAAGGCAGGAAATAATCCTGGGCAGGGTGCCAACCCACCGCAGCCCACTTAATCCAATTCAGGGATACAAGCGCTGGAGCCTGTTCCCCCTAGGAACCAATTTACAAAATATTATGGAAAAATTAAAATTAGAGCAAGAAAGGTTTTTTTTTGTGCTTTACCATCAGACAAAGGGCTATGAGTAGAATTGTCCATTCATTTTCTAAAGCTTTGGTTTTTATTACAGGACCAAGAGAAGACGTGGCCTAACCTGACAACATTTGGTCCAAAGTAGCAATTAACTCTCAACAAAATGCCAGTCCATTACAGGGAGCAAAGACGTGTTGACCACAAATTATAGGGCAGTTCATAGTCAACAATTAACCAAATTATAAATTGCATATGTTTAACATGTAGGAGAAACCCAGTGTACACGGAGAAAACCCAAGCAGAAATAGGGAGAAGTGAAAAATCCATATACTGACCAATGTAAGAATCAAATACGAGTCTCTGAAGCTTTGAGCTCGCATTGCTTGTAAATGTTGTATGAGGGAATGTGACTTTTGGCTCATGTTTTCTATGTTGTTTAAACCCTAAGTAGACAATCATTTCCCTAGAATGTTGCAGTATTCTTTCTCTAATGTCATTTGAGCTCTTAAGAATTTGATAATTTAAATATCCATCCATCCATCCATTTTCCAACCCGCTGAATCCGAACACAGGGTCACGGGGGTAATTTAAATATTCTTAACTAAAATAATTACCTGTCTAATTAAAACTGTTTTAAACAAAGATATCTACAATAAAACTTTGTACTATGCCTCAGAGCTCACAGTTTGATTTCCCAAACTACTTCCTGTGCTTTACAATACCGACAATACACAAATTTAGCAAGCACAATATGAAAAACATTCTTATTCACTGCTTAGAAATGATTTCCATTAATCTTCTTAATATTATTCCTTGCAGTGCATTTATTCAATAATTGTGGGAAAATATATCCTTTTCGCACATATTTTAATTTTAGTGATAAATGACAAAAATTATTTGGCTTGTGATGGATGGCAAAATGGACATGGGGACTGTTAGCATGAAAAGGTACCACTGGATAGGAGTAAGGCCCAACAAGGCCCTGGAAGACAGAAACATGTTCTGTCAATGACACTGTATGGCTTTATGCCAGTTGGGTAAAAGTGTCCCATTATACCTATTACTGCACAGGATACCCCGCAAAGGCTTTAGATGTAGGCATGCAGGAAATAAAGAGGGATATGCAGCCTGCACAGAAATATGTATTATTACCCTAACAAATGCTAGTGAATCTCTTCAACAAGAGAGAGTCAGACAGACAGAGCAGTCATGGACAGGCTGGGAAAGGTTACATGAGTTCCAGAGTTTTAGTGGGCAGCACACAGTCCCAGGATAGGACATCAGGGACTAAGATGCTCGCTTAAGAAATAATCCAGTAGGACGGCTGCTTCAGATATATCGCCTGTCAAAAGAGAACTGAAGCCTAATTACTGCCAGTAAGGTGGTGATGTGAAAAAGTATACCTGTAGTTGCCCCAGCTCTGGAAATGGTTCTGTGGTTTGGCTGGAAGTGACTCAGAGATGGACCTTAAAGCATTTTCAAGCTCACATCTTCAATGTGTACAGAGTATTGAGGTGAGCTTCATCAAATGCTCAACTGATGAAACAAACAGAGGCCAGGATAGAGGACAGACAGAGAGAGAGACACACACACAGACAGAGAAACTAGAGGTGAGTAGGGTTCCACCACATTGAGCTTGTAGGTCCAGAGGGTTATTATGTCTGGTTTATTTTGTTCTTTGTGTTTAGGCTATTTATTAATATATTACACATGTCCTACCCTCCTTTGGCACCCTGCCCGGGATTGGTTCCTGCCTTGTGCCCTGTGTTGGCTGGGATTGGCTCCAGCAGACCCCCGTGACCCTGTGTTTGGATTCAGCGGGTTGGAAAATGGATGGATGTCCTACCCTCCTTGACATCATTGTGGGCATCAAGTCACTACAAGAGCATCCACTTTTGGTCGCTGAGAAAAAAATACTTTTTTTTAAACTATATATTCTACATTCTGGTAATTACAGGGTCAAAAATATAGATAAATGACCAAAACCATGTGATTACATGATGATGCTGACACCCAGTTTTAAAATAAAAAGGGTGACTGCTTCAAAGAACCTGATCTTACTGTTCTTTCAAGGGAAAATACAGTAAATGACTTGAGTTATCTGTTCGAATTGTGATGCGCTGGTCTAGTGTAGCTGTTTTACCATCACGCCCTTTTGGAGAGCCAGTAACCCAAACACTACTGTGGATTGCCTTTAATAACAGTTTGTCATTATTTTCACATGTTGCAATCTTATCTTTTAAAAAATGTGTCTCTGAAAAGGGACATATAGCAACAACAACAAGGGGCACTTAACTACAGAACAAGATGATATTTCTAGGTCACATGAAGTAAAGATGAACCACTTTTTGCCTTTTACCTCATCTGCCTCCATATACAGTAGTCTGATTTACTAAAAATGTGTAAGTTAAATAAACTGGTGTCTTCAAATTGTGAGTGACCCCTGCTATGGACTGGCATCATGTCCAGGCTGGTTTTCTGCCATGTTCCAAGACAAGCTCCAACACCCCATGACTATAAGCTGCTTTAAGTTGGCTTGAGAATGTTACGCATATGTAAAGGAACAAGAAAACAAAATCCACCATACATGCTTCATACATTTATAATGAAAGCAAACGTTTTAAAACTAAGTACCTGTAGTCAAAACTGGAAATAATGTACAAAATGAGTTATGCATGAACTAAATTTTGAGGAACTGGACATGTCTGCATAAGGGACAAATACAGTGATTGGGTTTAGCTGGTTAACCATAATGAAATTGGCAATCATTATCCTTAGTCAAAATAAGTTTTATAATAACATGACACTGTAGTCCATTGATTCAGGCAGGAATGTGAAAGTAGAAATATACACCATTTGCATTTTCACAAGGCACAAGAAAGTCTTTTAAAGCACAATTTTTTCATCCAACTCAACCATGCTAATTTCATAAGGTGACTTTCCATAAATGCACCATCACAGGCACTCCAGTGGTTTGTGTGTTTAGTCTCAAATGTTTATGCTGCAATAAACTAGAAAATGTTAAAACTTCCTGTGTGATACACAGACCTTGATTAAGGCTGCTAAATGAAAAGTCTGACAATTTCAGATACTGTATGCAATACTAACAGGAATTTATATTATTTGACCTTAGTGTGCATTCTTTAATCAAGGCGGCTGCAAGACAGCCTTGAATGTCATTTCAAGTGAATTTACAACATTTGCTAAGTTAAGCTTCATTTTTAAGTCTCTCAGATGGATAATAAATATATTTTGGAAATAATACACACAACTTCTTGATTGCCAACGTTGTTTAGCAATTATGTCGTCAGAGATGGGTATAAAAAGCAAAAACACATTCCACCTCCAGATAACAGAATTTACTCATTCAGGATATTTACAGCAAAACAGGTTGAGTGCAAAGATCAGTGCTGCCAAGAACAGGCAGACATGCACAGTAAAAGCACTTGTTTCCTTATTCACTTTCCACACTCCTTAACAACCACATCTACATTTCAGTAACTGCCAAACAGTAAAGTCTGATGTCAATGAAAAATGTAATTATGTAAAAGGGATCTTCTGCTTGTTTTTACATTAAATGTCTGCTTAACATGTTCGTTTCATTTAAAAATGTGTCAACATTTAAATTTAGCAATCCTTAATATGCACCCATAGCTGAAACTTTGTTTGCAGACTCGAATCACTTTATTACTGCTGAAGGCAATAATTCCCACTATGCTTCTGGTAGCCTTTCTGAGTCTTTCTAAAAACATTTTGTGTTTTTAGAATAAAACATATACTATACTATTATGCCTAAAAACTCCAAAAATTTCAATCCATGAGCCCTTGTCGAAGAACCTGAAGTCGAGAAATTATTTAAAACCCGTGTTGTGTCTAGATGCCTTCTCTGGTATCATACCATTACCATATCGGTGTTTTCTTGACAACCAGACAACTGAGCAGCAGATATGAAAAGCATGTTATTGGAAAAATACTAACTTATCCCCAACTTTTACAGATTCCTACACTCTTTTTGTCATGCATTAAGCTATCTTGTGCTTTAAACTTCAGGGTCTTGCCTCCAGACCAATGAGACAATTGAAGATTAATCAACATGTGTGTCACATACTGTAGTTTGTTCACTAATTTACTCATCTATACGTATATTCACCACTAATCTTGAATGTGCTTATGAGAACATAACACTTTTCAGTGGCATACCTTGATTTATTTCACATCATGCCAGTATAACAAGTAGGTTTTAAAAAACTGTGGTAAAATACAATTGTTTGTTCTGCATTTCTAATGGGCACTGCATCTCCTGAGGACAGCTTGGTTTACAGACTTCCAGTAACACCTAAAGGTTGTATTTATCACAACAAAACAAAGGAATGCACAAAAATACATTGAGCATTTTATAATTGATGTATCTATTATAATGTAAAAGAAAATAAAGATAACTCCTTTAGAGTAAATGATGAGGGCCTCATCTCAAATAAGCAATTAAAATGGGGGTTAAATGACATCATGTATTATTTTTCTATTAATATTTCAAATTCAGTAAGTAAAAATGATGCAAATATATTTTTTCATTCTGCCTTCACCATCCCTCAACCCTCATGTCAAGGAACAGCTTGTCAGACCTCATAAACAAGACAAATTAAGTGGTGGGTGTAAGATGTAGGTCCATTTTTTTCCATCAAAGCCCAGCTGGCAGTATAGATAAAACATGTCAGTGGAGGCGTTGGTGCAAAAAGACAGAAGTCGAAGGCTCTGAGCCTAATTCTCTATTTTCACAGATATAAAATGCATTGAGGCTTTTTTTTTTTTTTGAAGAAGAAGAAGAAACGTCAATCGGAAAGATGCAAGAACTTAAAACATTTGTGTTGAGCAAAATGCATGGTGTGGACATCTCTCACTGGGATGACATATTGTTTAAAAAAGATGATCAATGTACTGAGAAACAGCTCTAATAAGACCTTTCCTCCTCAACCATATAAAACTAGAAAGTCTGTGTAGTATCTAACAGTTAAGAACAAACCACAGTATGGTAAGGCTAAAGAATACCACATGCACAGTACATACTGTACTAATACACCACTGTTCCATCTGCACTTGGTACTGGTTTGATTTTATTCAGTCATGAGTACTAACAGGTATGCTTGAAGATTTCTGTACGTTCCCTTTATTGCACATTTTTATAAACATCTTTACCCTGTGATGGACTGGCATCCTGTTTAGGGATTCTTCCTGTCTTGTACCCGATGCTCACTGGGGTAGGTCCCAGCAATCTTGCTCAGCAGGTAAAAAAAAAAAAAAACGAATAAATGGGTGCTGGGACAATTTTTTCATTGCTATTACATACTGCTATAATGGAACCATTTGGTGTGGTTTTACCATGGGTGTCAATTTAAGCCATTCACTCTCCCATAAAGGAAGTTTGATCATCTGACTGTTCTGTATTCCTCTGTTACAGTAACACTCCTGATGACACCTCTCCTTTCACAGTGCCACTGGACATCTGAATTCCTTTCAATTTGATAACATATCTTTATAATATCAGGAGAAGGTGGGAGCAGAGGATGCCATCATCTATATGCTACACCGATCCCTCTCTCACTTGGACAGAGGCAGTGGTGCTGTAAGAATTATGTTTCTAGACTTCTCTAGCGCCTTCAACACAATCCAACCTCTGCTCCTTAGGGACAAGCTGACAGAGATGGGATTAGATTCATACCTAGTGGCATGGATCATGGACTATCTTAAAGACAGACCTCAGTATGTGCGTCTTGGGAACTGCACGTCTGACATTGTGGTCAGCAACACAGGAGCGCCACAGGGGACTGTACTTTCTCCGGTCCTGTTCAGCCTATATACATCGGACTTCCAATACAACTCTGAGTCCTGCCATGTGCAAAAGTTCGCTGATGACACTGCTATCGTGGGCTGTATCAGGAATGGGCTGGAGGAGGAGTATAGATAGATAGATAGATAGATAGATAGATACTTTATTAATCCCAATGGGAAATTCACATTCTTCAGCAGCAGCATACTGATACAATAAATAATATTAAATTAAAGAATGATAACAATGCAGGTGAAAAACAGACAATAACTATGTATAATGTTAAATATTAACGTTTACCCCCCCTGGTGGAATTAAAGAGTCGCATAGTTTGGGGGAGGAACGATCTCCTCAATCTGTCAGTGGAGCAGGACAGTGACAGCAGTCTGTCGCTGAAGCTGCTCTTCTGTCTGGAGATGACATTATTTAGTGGATGCAGTGGATTCTCCATAATTGATAGGAGCCTGCTGAGCGCCCTTCGCTCTGCCACAGATGTTAAACTGTCCAGCTCCATGCCAACAATAGAGCCTGCCTTCCTCACCAGTTTGTCTAGGCGTGAGGCGTCTTTCCTCTTAATGCTGCCTCCCCAGCACACCACTGCGTAGAAGAGGGCGCTCGCCACAACTGTTTGATAGAACATCTGCAGCATCTTATTGCAGATGTTGAAGGAAGCCAGCCTTCTAAGGAAGTATAACCGGCTTTGTCCTTTCTTGCACAGCGCATCAGTATTGGCAGTCCAGTCTAATTTATCATCCATCAGTATTGGCAGGGACCTAATCAATGACTTTGTTAAATGGTCCGACTCAAACCACCTACACCTGAACACCAGCAAAACCAAAGAGCTGGTGGTGGATTTTAGGAGGCCCAGACCCCTCATAGACCCAGTGATCATCAAAGGTGACTGTGTGCAGATGGTGCAGACCTATAAATATCTGGGAGTGCAGCTGGATGATAAATTAGACTGGACTGCCAATACTGATGCGCTGTGCAAGAAAGGACGGAGCCGGTTATACTACCTTAGAAGGCTGGCGTCCTTCAACATCTGCAATAAGATGCTGCATATGTTCTATCAGACAGTTGTGGCGAGCACCCTCTTCTACGCAGTGGTGTGCTGGGAAGGCAGCATTAAGAGGAAAGACGCCTCACGTCTGGACAAACTGGTGAGGAAGGCAAGCTCTATTGTTGGCATGGAGCTGGACAGTTTAACATCTGTGGCAGAGCGAAGGGCGCTCAGCAGGCTCCTATCAATTATGGAGAATCCACTGCATCCACTTAATAGTATCATCTCCAGACAGAAGAGCAGCTTCAGCAACAGACTGCTGTCACTGTCCTGCTCCACTGACAGATTGAGGAGATCGTTTCTCCCCCAAACTATGCGACTCTTTAATTCCACCCAGAGGGGTAAACATTAACATTCAACATTATACATAGTTATTGTCTGTTTTTCACCTGCATTGTTATCATTCTTTAATTTAATATTATTTATTGTATCAGTATGCTGCTGCTGAAGAATGTGAATTTCCCATTGGGATTAATAAAGTATCTATCTATCTATCTATCTAATCACCTTTAGATTTTCATTTATGTTCAAAACAAAGATGAACAACCATCACTAAGCTCTACATGCATAATACCTGTGTCAAGTTTGCAGTAAGCAGTCAAACTTATCTGGATTTCAAATTTAAAGTCAAGAAAAGAGACTGCTAAAAATCCATACACGAAGGAAAATATGATTATACTTGCATGTATATATCCATATACCTATATAATCAGATATAAGTGCATTTTTAAAATATACAAATAGCATTTTTTTTTTTACTATACACCTCTACTTTTCCTATTGCAAGCATCTCATTACATGGAAATGAAGCATGACATTTTGCAGAGAATTGCCTTTTTTTCTTGTATGCTCCTACTGCACTGCTGACCCAACCACCAACACTATGAATAAATTCTGTAAAAGTATCTGTGACCTGAATACATAGATTAACATGATAAAGTGAACCAGAAACTAGCAAATCAAGTAATGTATGAAAGATCACTCTGAAAAAAATTAATTTGATTGTCTACAGCATCAAAATACATTTCTGTGCAAAAAATTCCCAGAGCCTCACAAAACAGAGCAAACCCGTCTTTTATTTTCAAAACTATGAAAAACAAATAACTTTTCTAACTTTTAACATTACTTTTAACCATAGAATTAATTTTGACCTATTGTTCCAATATACAGTGAATATCACAAATATATACACCCTTATTGTAATTTCAACTTTGGTACTCTATGCAAAAATTAAAAATGACAGACTTTTTTAATAAGGTCTTATAGCCAACACTATTTAAGTGAAACACAAATAGATTTTTTAAGCAGAAAACACTTAAATTAATCGAAAGAAAACATTCAATACTTTGGATGCATACTAACGAATAATTTATGGAAGCACCTTTTGCTTTGATTCGACTTTGACTTCAGTTGACACCCTAAGTGAATGCAAATTGTTTCTGTACTAGGGTTGCATGATATAATGGTACTGAATAATTAACAAAAAATGTTTAAAACAATACAGTACATTTTTGTACTTTCGGTACCGGAAGTAAATGTTATTCACCGCATAAACTAACCCACGCTATTTGATGCGTAAATCACTGAATGGGGGAAAGCTTCACAGAGGAACATCATGTTTCGACACAATGTGGACTCTCACATGGCCCAATTCCTACTTTGATGCACTGGGGACTTCAGGCAGGACAATCTTGCTTCAATGCACTGGATGCTCTAAGTGGAACTGCTCCTTGTACTGACATGAACTGCAGCACAACAGCGAGGCTGGAGAGTTATCTGTTTTTTTATCTGTTTTCTGGTATTAATACCAAAGCCAAAGTTTCTGTACCTATCCAGCACTACTCTGTACATGAAATGGTTAAATCTGAGCATAATTCCATCTCCCATTAAAAACAATGGAAACACACATGCAATGAAGACAATGAAAGTTTACTATTCTTTCTAAAAATGATAGATTTTTCATTCATTTAAATATTGTTTACTAACCACATCTTATTGAAAATAAAGGTTTGACAGGATTACTCTTAATTTCAGGCTGTACATTAAAAAAACATGAAATTAACAGTGTATAGAATTATGATATCCACTCTACAAATGATATGAATTTATTTTAAAAAGTATTTGTTGTATGAAGATTTTGGAAAAAGAAAATTTGTAAGCTTTCATATAAGGGGCATGAATGAAAAAGAACAGATTTAATATTCAATCAGTATACAAGGATGCCAAGAACTCAAAATGGGTGAAACAAACAAAAAAATGTATCAGTGCAGAGAAATCAAACATGCACATTATGTACAGGATTTTCTTAATGTGTTTTACAAACTAATAAAACTCTACAAAGTCACAAAGTTATTCTTGATGAATGAGGATTTGCATTCAAGCAGAAACTCGCCCAAGGGATATACGGAATTTCCAATTTGGCATGCTTCAGTTTTAGTGGCTTCTGATCAGGCTTTGTGGTTATAGAAAAAAATCAACAAAATAGTCTTTAATATAGCAGCATAGCAGCAAATCTCATAGGATTTAGTATAATTATATGTTTTTCAAGTTGTACCGTCTCAAAAAAAACTACCTAATAATCTAATCTCTTTAGAAAAGAAACACTATTTTGATAGCAAGAAGCTGCAATAAATAATTTATGTGCTGTAAAATGGCAGTTTTGGTGTGGAGTAGTAAGACATAAACAGAAATTATGAAAGATTTCTGAATGCACTTGTAGTGTTCAGCTTCTTCGAGGCTGGCCTAACATCATCTTCTCATAAGTACATCTACACTCTTAGCGGCTTACAGTGCATTCTCCTTTGTAATGGCACAAAATCATGTCTTTTTTAAATCAAAAAAAATGAAAAAGAAAAGAAAGCTATAAAGCTGGGTAAAGTACATAAATCTTGGAAAAAATAAATAAGTAATGAAGGGAGAAAACATGGGACAGATTGTTAAAGAATGGAATCCAAGATAATAGAATCACTAATTAATGTGAGAACTGCAATTAATCTGTCAACATCTGTAACGTCCTGATTAACCAAATGACACCATTTAAAAATTCCATAAGGTTCTGCCAGTTTACAAATTAAAAACATTCTTCCCTTTAATTATTTAACAACATCAGTTAAAATTAGAAACATTAACATCTTAGATCCAGGATTACTATTGTAAAGCTCATTTAGTCCAAGCTAATATACCAATAAACAATCAATCAATAACACATCACATGATTAAACTCCTTGTTAAACTTACCAGTGCACTGGCACTGCTTTGCTATCCAGAATTGACTGTGCAGTGCTCCAGCTGAAACGAACAAACTGAGGATACCCAAACACTGGATCCATGTATTTAGCCAACCACTCTTTAGTTTTGGGATCTACAAAATAGAAAAATTGAACATTTAAATTTTTAAACTGCACATGGAAATAAGTATAACTAAAACAATAAAGTGGAAAATGTCTTTCAAGGTAAACTACCAATAATGAAAAATACTGTTTCATAATCTTACAGCAAGTGTTTGCAGTCATGACATACAGGAACTTCTGAGATTTTGGAAACAACTGGATAACACATTGTTGAACTAAGAAAGTAAATAATAACAATAACATATATAATGAACAGATTTAAAATGAACAAGAAAAGAATAAGCAGGTGCAAACAAAGATGAATGGATCATTTCTAGATATGATATATTATTGCAAAACTAAAAAACTGTAATTGCGAAATAAAAACATTTTTAGCTATGATCCTGGAAAACAATGAGACCGTTGTTCTTTAAATAAGAAGGAACCCATAGTATAAATGAAAAATTTCTGCTGGTTTTCTTCCACATGAACTCAACCTATTCTCTGTTATTTTTTTAGTTTAAAAATTATAATGTATTTGTACAGTATTTCTTATAAATAAATAAAAAAAAAAAAAAAAAACTTTTCCTTTATTTATGTACTAGGGAGCTTTGCTCACCATCTCCTCCGGCCTGCGCTCTGTGCCAATCACTTCACGTCTCTGCTGCTCGCGTATGTGGATTTCACTTTCACCAAACAACAAATCATTTACTTCTCACGGATACGCCTCTTCATTGGGAAGAAACATTACTTTTCCCTGATGGCAACATGAATTAGACGATCTACAAGTCTCCGACTTAAAGTTTAAATCCGAACAATATACTCAATCTCTTTTTGCTGCTCCGTTATTTCACAGAGTAATAATTTCCTATTGTCAGCGCCAATGCGATCTTTACTATCCTTTTTTTGAGACTTTTACAGAATTTTAGTACTTTCATTATCTCTAACCTGCTCCGCATGCGTATCGCGCCAACGTTTTTCAATTCTTTAGGACGTTCTACTTTGTCATCTACTCTTTGTCTTTTATTTCCGGCCCCGGTGTGATTAAATCTCTTGGCACAAAGTCTCATCTCGCGGGACATGAAAGTATCTCTCTGAAAAAGTCACATCTTGTCTTGTTCCCAGGATTTTTTTTATTATAATACAGAGATAAAAGAAATAACAATTTATCCAAAATAAATAAATACAAATATTTACTACTAAATGTTACATCTTCGAATTAAGTTATAGTAGAAAAGCAAATGTTGCTCAGAACATTGCCAGTTGTTTGTAGTAATCCCAGCATACATTCACAAGGGTCATGTTGCATGTTTGCACTAACAGCATAGCACACTGCATTGTACATTTTGACCAACAAAATCTTTGATTAGGTTTTCTCCTTATACACTAAAACCCTCACTATATCATTCAGAGGTACTGAGTGTGTCTTGATGTGGGGAAAAAATATATTTAAATGATTTTAGCTCAAGACTACAACATAGAAAAATGTGAAAAAGTGAATCTGAACACTTTCTGGATCCACTGTATATTAGATGTGTCTCCTGGCAAAGACAAATTTGTTCACTTACTGTTTTCTGATAAAGGAAAATGGTGAATTTTTTTTTTATACATACAATTAAAATATCACTGGACCTTAAAAGGGAAACAAAGTTCTTGGGGTAAAGCTAAATGTGGAAATAGTTTATTTTATGAACTATTGAAAGCATTTTTGAATCCAACTAGGGTCCAAATACTGTGAGGTAATACTGTAATGACGTACGTTGTACTACTCTATCTCAATAAAATTCTTTTTGCATTCCTATTTTTAATTACTAACTTTGTCTTTGTATTGTTATCCTTTAATACAGTGTTATGCTTTGATTTGTGCATAATGTTAATAAAGGTGTAAAATCCTTAAGAGGAGCTTTTTTGTAAAACATTGCTGAAGCACATTAAACATTTTGAAACAAAGAGTTATTTCTGTGTGTTGTATGTTGTTTTCTCTATCCATTTTTACAAGCTTCATTTCAATATAACAAACCTTTCTTTTCTACTCAAAGAGTGCATTTTGGCAAGGCATAGTAATAATGACAAAGTAATACCAACCATTTGGGTAACCAGAGCCATATTCCGCGTCCACATCTAAATCTTCTATAAACGTCCAGGATTTCACCACACGATCTCGAGCAACCTACAGTATAATAAATGTAGACATGAATGAGATGTTAAGAGTGATTGAGAGGCTATACTATCACTGATGGCAGACACAACATCAGGCTGTTATGTGATAATGCAGCACTTATGGACACTAGCATGTGCTACTACAGGATAACCTAAAGGTTTTGGGTGCCCACAGTTAGTTAGAAATTAAATCTAATGCTTTTTTCAAAGGACTGTTAACCCTTGAGTGGTTTATTTGGTTATTTTGTGTTTTCTTCAAACACTTTGGTTTCAAATGACCATATCTCCAGTCACCTTGATTTCTTTTATAATCCTAAACTTTAGCTTATTTAATGTAACAAATTAAGGTTTCTAAATTGTCGGTTGGAGAAGTCAAGGTCAGTATGGATTTTAATTCATCCTACACATTTTAGCACAAATGTATGCTTAAATGTTGCTTAGCTTTCATATATTTATGTCACCATTTTATATTTTTAAATTTAAGTAAAGGGTTTAAGCTTGTAAATACAGAGGAGAACTACATAAAAACGTTTAATTAAATGAAAAATAAATTGAAAGCCTTTCCATCGCTTTCCAAAACTCAACTTCAAACAGTCAGGACAACACTGACACCTGCTGGGAGCATAGAAAGGCTTATTGCATGCCAAAATGAAATGCTGTAAATGAATAAATAAAGGCATTTTATTAATTAACTTTTAATACAGTAGTGAATGATGTTAGTATACTTTTAAATAGGAGCAGGGAGCTTGAAGACACCTACAACAGAACAGGATTAATCCTGGGTGGATTTATGACAGTCTAACTTGAAATAAATCCTCATGATAAACAAATTTGATAACATTATAACTTCAGAGAAATGTATTTAATATATATTTTCAACTGAAAAGGCCAATGTCTAGCACAAAGTGTAGTAAAGTGCACTTTATGTAAGGTTGACTGGAAAATCATCATCGGAAAACAGGTTTGTGAGATCCTTTTGCGGTTTAAAATTATCTAAAAGGTGTGGCAGTAATGGCACATTTCTGACAAATTTCCATTATTAATGGTGTGCCTTTTGTAATAATGTATCTATACTAAGAGGGAAGTGATAGAAAACAGAGTTATATTTATTCTAGCAAAGACATTTGACTTGCATGCAGTGAAAGAAACGTCTCTGTGAAAGGCTACCTTTAGAAAAATGCTGTTGAAAAGATAGAACTCTTCAGTATACCATTTCTTAAGGATGTGATACCATGAATATATACTGAATATTTTAGGGACAGAAATAAAAAACAAAAATGTACGGCTGGTTTGTAAAGATGAAATTATCTTAAAAATGTATAAACTAAAAGATATCATAACGATCTGTTAACAAGTTGGCTATTTCATAGTTGGTTCTTGAATTGGGGTTCTACCTCAATGGAATAAATTCAGACTTGACAGAAAACTCATGCAGTTTCACTTACCTTGGCACAAATACTAGCTGCACTAACAACTGGAAAAAGAGCATCAGCCTTGGCTTTTACAGTGACATCCACACCAGGAAATATTTTTGAGAGCTTTTCTTGATATTTTTCTGCAGGTCCCACTGTATCCACAAATACCTGCAGAGAAAAAATAAGGTTGATGGCGTTAGAAGCTGGAAACACCCGTCTCTCAATGGTCATCTGGATCAGCTACAAATGGCCTCATAATGATGGAAAAAAGCATGGAATAAGAAAAAGAAAGAAAAAAGTGTCAGAGAGGAGTAAGAGAGGAGCCTTAGAGTAAAAGGTAAGTAAAACTAGGCTTGGGACTAAAGTGAAAAAGAGACATACAAAAATAAATAAAGAATCAAAAAATAAAGAATGTCTTCAAAAGAGGTAGAAAAAAATAAAAATGTGAGCAGAGAAAAAAATAACATGGAGATGGAGAAGGAGGAAAAATGAAACAATAAACACTCAAAATTATAAAAGTAAAATTATGCACTTAATTCTTAAAATAACCTGTAAATCTACAATACCGTCCAAAATTGTACCTGTAAATATGTGGCACTGTATTCTGTAACAGTCTGAAAACAGACAGCTTAATAGAGCTTATAGGCAAAGAGGAAGAATGAAAAGAAGCACAAGTGTAAAACACAGTAAAACCAAATACTTCCTGTGAACAAGCCTGCTGTGAAATTGTGAAGAAAAAAAAAAAACCTTTAGCCAAATGCTTGGGTATTCAATCCAGTTTTTTTTCCCCCATACTTGAAATTAGTCGAGTTACCTTAAAGAAATTTAACGTTTAATAGCTGAAATATTTCAAAATAGTCAAATAAAATCTTACCCCTTTTGTGAAATAAATACTAGCAAGTACATTTATACTACAAAGAAATTTGAAGCTGATGTTCTTTCCCCATTATGGTTCAATGGCATCATTCATAAACACTTCTTAAAATACCAAAATAATTGCCCCATCTTTAGAAAATCTAACTTTTGATTACAATGAAAAGCGTGCTCAATTAAACTTTTGTTTTTTTTATTATAAGCCAATCGAACTGCACTGAACCTCTCATATTAACATTCAAAAATCAGCTTCTCTATCATAACTAACCTTAAACCATTTCAAAGTTAAGCCATTATAACAAAAGTTCATTTAAAACACTATAAAATGGGAATTATGCTTTTTTTATTTTAATAATGTTTTAATTTTGACATTTTTACATTGAGGTAGAAAATGGGACCTTTATATCAAAAACTAGCCCATGAGTCATGACCTTGCTCTGTGTAAAAAGAAAAAAAATGTCAATTTTTACTGAATTCACTCAAATATTACCCAAATGCATTGCTAAGAAATAATCAGACAATATTTTCATAGCACAATATAAAAAATCATGCGCTCACTTCTTTAAGTTGCACTCCACAATCCAATGCATACTGAACCAGTCCAATAGCAGTATCGTGAGAAATGGCATTCAAGTTATACTTTGCTCTAAGAAGAATGAAGAGTAACAAAATTAAAGTTAGGCCGATATATAAAGTTCACATTTTAATAGTCATAATAAGTAATACTGGCTGAATTTCAAGCTCTAAGAAGAAGATTCAATTCAGTTAATTTACATTTTGCTCTATTTAACAGCCAATATTACTGTTAACATTGAAACACAAAAATAAAGTATATGCTGAACACAAAACATAAATAAATCATACTGTATAACTATATTGATTATGATCCTAAACATCTCATTATTATTAAATAAAAATATGACAATGTACGACTATACAAAATTAATGTCAATTGGCAAGGTAATTAAAAGATAAAAGATTATGTGAAAGTCTAACAGCAGGGAGCTCAAACTGGGTTTTACTCCTGCCAAGCTTGGATTCAGTGGCTACATCTGCCATTGAAATTAAATTCTTTTTTGTATTAGGCTTCTATATTATTGACTGCCAGATAGTAGATGTTTTAAAAAAAAAATGGTGGGGACACTCTTTAATAACAGGCAGACCTCTTCATCCGAAACACTTTCTTAGTCAAGTCTTGTTTCTTTAATTTTCAAATGTTAGCATTAATAAAGCAGGGTCCCAATAGCATAAAACGTAAACAGGGCTGTAATAAGTGCCTTGTAAATTGATTACAGTATTTTTCGGACCACAAAGCACACCGGATTATAAAGCGCAATATCAATGAATGGGTCTACTTTCATACATAAGGCGCATCGGATTATAAAGAGCATTCAGCGAAACAAAACAGTCAGATAAGTCAAACTTTATTCAACTCATTCACAATAACTCTCAACATTGTTCAGTTGTAACATAAAATACAAAACAATACACTCACTTTTTCAGTTCATTCATCTTCCACAAATCCATCAAATTCTTCATCCTCAGTGTTTGAGGTAAATAGTTGGGCGATTTCAGCATCAAGCATCCCCGGATCTCTCTCGTCGTTATCCGAGTCAGTCTCATTGCTGTTACTTAGCTGTTTAGTGATGATTCCGCCCTTCATGAAAGCTCGGACGATACTTGAGACTGATACCTTAGCCCAGGCATTCATGATCCATTGGCAGACAGTGGCGTAACTCGCCCGGCGTTGCTTTCCTGTCTTGGTGAATGTGTGTTCACCTTCTGTCATCCAATGCTCCCACGCAGCTCGCAATTTAACTTTGAACGACCTGTTGACACCGATATCTAACGGTTGGAGTTCTTTGGTTAATCCACCCGGAATGATGGCAAGCTCAGAATTAGTTTGCTTCACTTGGATTTTGACAGTATCTGTGAGATGGGCGCACATGGATTCGCAGATCAATAGAGACAGAGATTTGTGGAAAAAGCTATCCGGTCTCCTGACGTAAACTTCTCTCAGCCACTCACTCATCTTCTCCTCGTCCATCTAGCCCTTTGGGTTGGCTTTGATGATGATGCCGGCCGAAACTTTTCTTTTGGCAAAGTCTTCCTCTTGAAAATGACCATGGGTGGTAGTTTCTGGCCATTAGCCTGGCAACCGAGAACTACAGTGAAGGATGACTTCTCGTTCCCTGTGGTGCGTATAGATACCATACTGGTTCCTGTTTTCTCGACAGTACAGTTCACGGGGATGTCAAAGGTGAGAGGGACCTCATCCATGTTGGTGATGTGTTCTGGCCGGATCTTCTTTTCAGTGATCTTGTTCTTGCAGTAAGTGCGGAAAATGGCCAGCTTTTCTTCGTAATCCTTTGGCAGTTGCTGCGAGATGGTAGTTCTTGTGCGGATGGAGAGATTACGTCTTTTCATAAAACGGAAAAACCAAGAAGGACCTCCTCGAAAGTCAGTGATCTTCATGTCACGTGCTACCGCTGTTGCCTTGAGTCGAATAGAGACTGTAGAGACGCTTATACCTGCTGTTCTCTGTTCAATAACCCACTGTTCAAGTTTGTCCTCTAACTGTGGCCATCTCTCTTTGGTCTTCTTTACTTGGCGCAGGTCATCTTCTTGCTTCCTCCACTTCCGTACCATTGATTCATTAATGTTGAATTCTCTCGCAGCTGCTCTATTCCCATGTTCTACTGCATGCCTGATAGCCTTGAGTTTGAAATCCGCTTCATAAGCATGTCTCTTAACAAGTGCCATTTTGGGGTCCTAATAAACACACCGTAATACCATATTACCGTATGTTGAAGTACAGTACGTATTACTCCGCAAGGCCCCTGACTACGGTAGCCATAATGCTCCGACAATCCATCAAGCGGTGCGGCTTCGTAGCTTACCAAAATCATTCTAAAACATTTTGACAGATTTTTGAGCACCGCGTACCACATAAAATCGGTTTGAGGTCAGTAAGCACAACCAGAATTAATACATAAGGCGCACCGGATTATAAGGCGAACTGTCGATTTTTGATAAAGTTAAAGGATTTTAAGTGCGCCTTATGGTAATACATAAGGCGCACCGGATTATAAGGCGAACTGTCGATTTTTGATAAAGTTAAAGGATTTTAAGTGCGCCTTATGGTCCGAAAAATACTGTACAATTGTTTACTTTTATGCTGAAATAACTGTAAAACACAGCACATTTGTGTACAACAAAATTAGGTTTACATTATTAATATCAGAAAATACAATTGTACCCATGTATTACAAATTGGTTCAATTGTAAAGAACAACATTATTTAAACAGAAATAACTGAACAAAATCGTAAGCAATAGCACCTATGTGACAGATTAAAAATGGCAGTGCTTAAACAAGTGGTGCAGTGGTAGTGCTGCTGCTTTGCAGTAAGGAGACTGTGGAAGATTGTGGGTTTGCTTCCTGGTTCCTCCCTGTGTGGATAGCGCTTTGAGTACTGAGGAAAGCGCTATATAAATGAATTATTATTATTAAATGAAACATTTAAAGGCATTCCAGGTGATTTTTAAATCTCAAGTATTGAGATCAGAAAAATTAAAAAAAGGGAAAATTAGGCAAGCATTGTAACTACAAGATAAAATTAACCTCTGATTAGAACCTTAGCAAGATTAAAAATGTGTTAGTTACTGAGGTCCTTACGGTCCACTTTGAAATCCTGCTTTAAAGACATAATAACAAAAATAGTTGAAAATATTCAAAAAGACAATGGAAAGTAATGTGTACATATGATTTTTTGAAGGCAGGCACCACTATAATGCCTTATTAAAAATTAAGACAAAAACTGATAATGTGAACATTGACGTCTAACTAGTAACTAACATTGAAGGAAACAAAGCATTGGAATGAACAGTGAACAGACATATATACGAATACCTTATGAAAATGGTTGAAATCTTTCAGAATTCTGCAAAAACTAAAATGAACATTGAGGTCCCATATTGATCGTTATCTCAAATAATGCAAATGTAAGAACATCAACAGAACTGCAGGGAATACTAGAGATACTGTACATGCACTGGGGTGACTTGCATTCTGTTGTCCAAAAAATAAACTGAGAAGTTATTTCTTCATGTTTTTTTTTTTTGGTTTTTTTTTAATACTTGTGTTAAAATAAATCAGCACTATAGCTAAAACAATTATGCCACACTGATAGCAGAGCTCTATAGAAGATATAGAAGAGAAACACTGAACAAGAGGTAAAATTGGTAGTCTACACAACATTTTAAATTGAATGAACATGACACCACAAAACAAATCACCTCTGCAACATGCTTGTCGAAATGCTGTTGGGAGACAAGATCTGTATGGCCCATCCTATATAACTGTTTGCCTCACTCAGCTTTGCAAAGAGTTTCTCCCTCTCATCTTCAGACAGGGTCTTTGAATCTGAATTTGACAGGAACAAAAAATGTCATTTAAAAAAACATGAAATACTCTCAGATTAAAACAATGGATCTTCCTATTAAAAGGAAAAATACTGGCACATCAACACTTCTCAAATTCTTTGCTTTTTATGAGTTGGCCTCTTGGGACTATTCCTACATTTGCAATAATAAATGTACTTTTCAGATATGTGGGGTGCAAAGCAAATGACTGAATGCCCTGACAGGGATATACAAAACTCACTTTAACAAATTATAACTTTGCGCCCAAATTCAAAATTAAATATGAATTCAGGGTACAGCATCACAATTTTATACTACATTTCAGTGTGACCCTGGAATTTGTGGAGATGAAAATGATTGAATATGTAATTGTGACAACATTCAAAAAACAAAATATAAATTATATAAACAGGTTGTAGAGGTCTTCATCCTAATTATATTACCTGCAACCTTCAAATTTTCCAAATCCTTTTTCATAGATATGGGACAAAAGCATATGCCATAAACCATAGGCCCTAAAGAAAAATTAACAAAAAAAAAACCAATAATAATAAAAACATTGAGTTTTATGCAGAGGTTGGCAAACATACACATTTTATTCACACCTTAGAATACTATTTTTCATCCTGGACTGATAAATTCCATTTTTAACCAAATTTAGCAAATCAAATTCACTTAATTAAAATAAACAAATACATTCAATATTAGGCTTCTTCACAAAGCAAGGAATACACAAGATGCTACACTTCATGTCTCATGACTTCATTTTCTCATTTTGTGACCACAGATAAGAAGTCCAGAACTAACATATGCAGCAACAAAACACTTCCACTTGATGACAGATGGATCCATTTATTTGATAAAAAATACATTAAAGAATAAAATATTAAAGAATAAGTAACAAAGAAAAAAAAACAATCAATCTATATGATCTTAAGAGATAAATATCAAGTAGAAGAGTAGCGTCCTCATATACAATATCATGATGCAAGTCTCTAAGGATGAGTCTGATGATGAAGTCAGATGGAGGAAGGACAGAAAAAAAACAAAAAAAACTTCAGTTAAGCTGGAGAAAAAACAAGAAAACTTGCACTTAAAAACAGAATCAAGATTATCCAAGATTTTATGTTTTGTGTTGTTTGTTCATTATCTTTTGCGTTTCTTATAGATTATATTCATATATTCACCTTCCTTAATCATTGTGTTATCAATAGCTTATACTATTTTGTTTAACTTGCTAGACCACAGAAAAAACAGGGATAACTGGTAGAAAATGCCTTCACATGCACACAGAAGTTCACTAATCAACTCATCTACTACATCAGATTGTTAAGGTGTCTGGAACTGCCAAAGCTGCTGTTAATCACAAAATTTGTATGACTTCTATAATTGTCATTCTCAATGACCCTGAATTGAATTAAATTGTTTTAAGAATTCTTTCTCCAAAACCTTCCTTTTACTATCGTGGAAATTGGTGTGAAATGCATATTCACTGCAAAGTGTATTAAATAAGGACTGAGTGCAACAATCACACACATACACACCATGACAAATCATTTGTTCCTAGGGAGAAATATCAGTTTTGCATCCAAGATCTACAGTGTCATATACAATTCCTACAAAGCTACTGTGGCTGCTGGTTTTCTAGCCACTTCCTTAGATAGAAGCCAATTAATGTCACTTATGGCAGCCTTTTTTAAACATATTTCAGTTTACAGTAATCATCTATTGAGATTCTTAACCTTTAAAAGCTTCACTTACTCTTAAACAACTTCATTAAGTCTAAAAACTGCTTCTTTTTTCTGTATTTTTTGCCAAATAACAATGAGATACAAAAAACTAGATAATAAACAATTAACGAGTTATCGTGGCATATATAGTGCAGGGAATCTGATGTAGTAGTTAAGGCTTAGGACTTCAAACCCTGAGCTTGTGAGTTCAAATCCCACTACTCTGTGTGACCACAAGCAAGTCTCTTCACCTGCCTGAGGTCCAATTAGAAAAACAAAAGAAATGTAACCAACTGTAACTCTCAAATTTTGTAAATCACCTTGGATAAAGGTGTCAGTGAAACAGTAGGTATAATAATATATTCAGACAGAATCTGTTGCAATAGCATATCAAGAATGTAATAATCTATAAAAAGTGTAACGATTAAAAGTACTACTCTGCTTTAGTCCACAAAACATTTCGATGATACTCTCTAAAATACACAGTCTACTTTATAAAAAATTCAAGTGCAAGAAAAAAAAAGCAAGTTTCATTAAAATCAAGAATTAGGTTATAATCAAGAAACCACCTAGTGCAAAAACATGCAACAACTGAAGCCCTTAAAGAACTGAGTTTAACACATTTGGTGCATACCATCTTAAACGATATGGATGGAATTCAAACAAGCAGCAGAACTGTTAAAATAAGCAAAAATTGAACCCTGTAATGAAAAATGCAAAATGCTGAGACACTAGGGGCTCAAGACTAGAAAATTCAGCACCATACAAAGAGCAAAACATTACATATACTGTACTAAAGAAGGAATGTAGTACTAGGGTGTTGTACCGTGTTAGCCATTATGAATGTAGAGAAAAGCCAAGCAAAATGACACCTTTATTGGCTGACTAAAAAGATTACAATATGCAAGCTTTCGAGGCAACTCAGGCCCCTTCTTCAGGCAAGATGTAATCGTAATGTAGATGTGATCATTTGCTTTTCTCTAAAGAAGGAATGTAAATATAGGGTTATAAAGTCTTTTATCATCACATGACATTTTATTTTGTATTACACAGATACTTCTTAAAATATTTATAAAATCACAATTGTTTAACATTAATGTCATATGTTCTCATGATTTATGTTAATCATTTGGATAGCTTCTATTTTATTGTGTGTTTAATTAAATTTGTGTAATTATGTATATAAATATCGTATTTTTTTAATGTTTTTTAATTTAATGTAAATGCATTATACCTGCAGATATGTGCAATCACCCTAAGTCTTTGTGAAATAAAGAGTACTATACAATAATTAACTGAATTGAAGATTAAAAATATTGGGAGATAAGGGATTTTTCTCATTATTTATCAAGAGCAACGTCCCAACGCCTCTTATCCTGTGCACTCTCACAGCTGTAAGATAGCAATGTTTTTACTTTGCCCTCTATGGCCATACTTTGCAAGAGATAACAGAGCAAGCCTTAAAACTCCACCCTAACTGCCTAGGCAGCCTTTGCTGCTCAGATGTAAAAACGCCCTGTTATTTGTTTTTCATTATCCTTTTCATTTAGTCATCCATGCAGGAGAAATCCACCAAAAACTCTTTTTTTATGAAAACTACCAGTCATCTTCACAAAATAAATAAGCATACTTAAAAAATGGTCTAAAAAGCTTCACCTTCAAATTCAATCCAATATCACTACACCTTATAGTACAATTAAAAGTATTTGTTGCTAAACCCAGTGATACAGAAATATGCAGTAACAATCAAATAAATACAGCAGATACCAACTATTAAAAAAGCAACAGCAATATAAATACAATAAATTGCAATAAAAATCAAAATATATCAACATGTAAATAAATAATGAGATTCAGACATACAACAGACAGATGTAAAAGGCACTATTAGAATGAATAGATAGATAGATAGATAGATAGATAGATAGATAGATAGATAGATAGATAGATAGATAGATAGATAGATAGATAGATTTTAAAAAAACTGCACCAAGGAGACTGGAGAAACTACGATAATAGGGAACTAAACAAGCCTCATAGACTGAATGGTCTCCTCTCATTTGTTAAACAGATGCCACTGCAATCATTTGTGGAAGATATTAGCTTATATATAAAAAAAACACGGTTGACAAGATCCTGAACTGTGATTTAAACATCTTTTCTATACCTAAACTCCATTTGCGCCCTGTTAAACGTTGTCCTTGCCTGACCCCACCTCTAGGTGAAGGACTCAGAGAAATGTTTTATCACATCAAGATTTCATTTAACGGTATTTCTTTCCTGGTATTAACAGAATGTAAGAGCATAAAACTTGTCATAAACAGGGTCCTAACTCCTACTGAACGCAATGAACAAAATTAGCACTTCTATGGTCAAACTTCATAAAAGAAACAAAAGCAATTTAAGAGACAAAAATGGCTATTTTTTGTTATGGTGCTCCATTTTGAATACAACAAGTAAATAAAAGCCAAGAAGCACCACACAAAGAGAATGAACATAATTACCAAGCACAGGTCCTCGGCCTGCTTCATCAATTCCCAGACAGCAATCTGTAGTTTTGCACACTTCAGGTATTGCAGATACCACACGACAGCTTTTAGAGTTATCTTCGTCGAATTTAGTGAGATCCATGTTAGCTAATGCCCTGGAAAGATCAAAGTGTTCTAATGAATTCAACAAATCTGGAGCTCAGGAAAGCCCAAGTATAATCTACAAATTCTAAAACATGAACCCATCAACCTAAATGGCCCATTTATATTATGTGAAACAAAATGTTTAAGCAGACTTTTTTGTTACTATTTTCATACTTATCCAAGAGTAACAATCTAAAAATCTTTTAGGGATAAAATAAATTTACTGTATTTAAGTTGTATCTTTTAAGAGCTATATTGCCACAAAGGCCACACCTATACAATCCATGATTTTTCTAAATAAAAATGTGAAATAAACAAATCTTTTTGTTTTTCCAAAAGGTCTATCAAAACTAAATATTAAGCAAGTTATAAACGCTTTGTCATACAAGTGAGAATAAGGATAACAGACGAGTGGCAGGTGTCACTGAGTTATTAAAGTGCCCTGCAATACGATTTATACAAAGCGAAGCTAGCAAACTGCTCTCCTTGTGAATTACACACCTAAAGTATGAAAATCTTATACCCTGGTTTTCCTTTCTGCGTTATTTTTTTTCACCTGTAAATATTTCCATTTGCTTTTGTGTTAAGACATATCTCATGAACAGTACAGATAAAGACACACATTTTTTCTATTGCAGTCTTAAACAGACATTCCACCTGAGACCATTCACTTGGTCAAAAACATGACTCTGGTATTCTGTTAATTATTTGCAGTTGTTTGATTTGTATTTTATACGGGTGTGATATTAACAACTTGGTGTATTGAAATAGAGCATTGGTCCATTTTTTAAATTATTTTTAACCCACATAACTCAATTTTATGGGGCCTGTGCCATAAACTTCAGCTAAGGACACAAAGCAGAAACCAACATCAGATGGGTCACCAGATCAATTGTGAGCAAATGTACATATTGTTTATGAATAAAATTTAATTGATTGATTGATGTAATGGCACGGTGGTAGCACTGCTGCCTCGCAGAAAGAGACCTGGGTTCGCTTCCTGAGTCCTCCCTGCGTGGAGTTTGCATGTTCTCCCCGTGTCTGCGTGGGTTTCCTCCCACAGTCCAAAGACATGCAGGTTAGGTGCACTGGCGATTCTAAATTGTCCCTAGTGTGTGCTTGGTGTGTGTGTGCCCTGTGGTGGGCTGCCCAGGGTTTTTTTCCTGCCTTGTACCCTGTGTTGGCTGGATTTGGCTCCAGCAGACCCCCGTGACCCTGTAGTTACGATATAGCAGGTTGGATAATGAATGGATGGATGATTGATGTAATGACTAGTATAAGGCACATGCTGATATAATAGTAATAAGGTTAAGATCAATTTCATTTCTCAAAACATTACTGAAATTCTTTTTTGAAAAAGAAATCTACACAAATTCTTAATTTGTACTGACCAGAGTCAGATTTATGGATTCTCGTAATATATACTGAGGGTCCCTATTGAGAATTCCAAAAATTATAAAAATAATTGACTGCTTTTTATGTACCTGTTAGTAAATGACAAGTTTCTGATGTCTGTGATTCTGAAACACAATTCTGATGGTGAATTCCAAGAAGAACGTTTTGTGAGTGGACCTGACAGTTTGCTCTACACTATGCTATGTTGTTGGGAAAAGTTTTTAACTTTTCTATATAACGTGCAAAACACATGTGTCAGTCCATCAGAAACAGAAATGCACACAAAGGGAAAGAGAATGACTGGCGCATGTGCAAAAACAGTTATTTAAACTGAGTATTTGCTAAGTAAGGCATCAGATGCACCTACAAAAACAAAAGCTACACCAGCTAGTAGACGGATAGCAAGGATATCAAAACACCAAAAAGCCCATTACCTACATCAAACTGGGAAAACGTCATTCAGTGCACCTAAAGTCAAAAACTATTTGTGTTTCACTATGTTGCATACACAATTAACAAATTCTGAAATGCCGGCAGCTGAAAGCTCTCTACTGCTTAGTAGGTTTTCACAAAGTTGACAGTTTAGTGCTAAAGAAATACTAAAGGAAAGACCAATGAAAAGGGTGTGCAATGTGTTCAAGATTGGTATTTTGTTATTTTTATAATTACACCTCATTTTTTTAAATATGACAGGTTGATGTTTAGTAATGGGAGCAGTTCATTGCATTTGAATTGTGTGTACTGTCCCTGAGATGGACTGGCGCCTTGTATCCTGTGATTGCTGGGATTGGCTCCAGCTGCCTCGCAACACTGTCCTGGATAAGTGGGTTCGTAAAATGCATGGATCGACAGCAACCTTATGAGGTTACAGAGTCCATGCTGTGTCTATTAAAATCAATTTAATTTTTTTTAGGACCCCAACAAACAAGGTTTACATGTAGGGCTCTGTGACCTGAAAATCAGCAGCTGGTATGACCCTTAATGAACTGGATTAGTCAACGTTCGTGTAGGACAACAACAGTGTAGCAGTGCTGCCAGCTTATGAAGCTTGAACCTTGGTGTTCCTCCAGGCTTTGTTTATCAGAATGCGTGAACACAAGCAGCCAAAGTTAATTGGGAGTTACTCTGGCCCATGTATAAAAATATTGAGGTCAGATGAAAGTGGCGTTGCCAGAATGGGCCAAAATACTGCAAATTGCTATTGTAAAATATGCAGAATGAAAAAGCAATAAAACTAAATTAACTCAATTTGAGTCATTTCATTCAGACAGAGCAAAGATACACATCATTGAAAAAAAAAACGCCTTTACGTTTCTTATATCTAAAGTAATCGCAAAAAGCAAAAGGTAAATTGGACAAGTGTATTTATTTTTACTTGATGTTTGGGGCTTCCAGGACGCCGCGTCGTCGTTTCGAAGTTTGCCAAATAGACAAACTCGCGACCCAAGACTGGATTAGCTGAGCGAAAATGTTTCTGAATGCTTTTTTAAATCATATTTTATTTGTTTATAATTCATGCGGCCCTTGTACGCTGCATCATATTTTCACATTTTATCTTTTTATATGTATTTTTAGTATTCTGTGTTGTCCTTGAATGCTGCATCAAAACTACCAATACTAATTCCTAGTACACATTAGTGATTTTAACTAAGGAAATAACGTCTCAGATTGTAATGATAAATTGGTAACTACGGAAAGTTTCGATAGATAAATAAATACACAAATAAACATAGTTTGGTGTGATTTTTTTTTACGTACTAAAAAAAACTGCAACGTTGTTTATTCATACCTGAAAAAGTAAAAGCAAATACCTTTGGTTTCAAATAAGTGACAGCACCACTTCGACGTCACACCGGCGGTGTATTTGTATCCAGCGCGCCCCGCCAGCCACTTTGACTCCTGAACTTTGGCTTTTGATAACGCGGGTTTCGCGTTATATCCTTATACATGTGGTTGAAAGCGCCATTAGAAATAATAGACTTTTGTAGCAAATTAACTTTATAGCATTTACTAAAAAAAATTTAAGAAAGCATATTTATATTTTTTAATCTGGCGCAGAGGTTCTTGGGAATTGTAGTTTGAGCTCGCTGCGCAGTTATTGTGTTCACAGATAGGTATCAATTTGCCAACCATCAGAAAATCTACAAATTGTCGTATCATAACCCAGAAATTTGGGTCAACAAGTAAAGCGTCTTCACCCATCCATCCTCTCATTTTCCAAACCCATATAAAAATATGAGTATTATTGCATAGTATATTATTCCATATACTGGCAATTATGCATATCAAGCGATCCAATATCCATCCATCCACCCATTATCCAACCCGCTATATCCTAACTACAGGGTCACGGGGGTCTGCTGGAGCCAATCCCAGCCAACACAGGGTGCAAGGCAGGAAACAAACCCCGGGCAGGGCGCCAGACCACCACAGGGCACACACACACACGCACACACACACACCAAGCACACACTAGGGACAATTTAGAATCGCCAATGCACCCGACCTGCAGCCCACCACAGAGCAGTCCAATATTACAATAAATATTTTCGTAAAGTCTTGTGAGCTAAAAAAATGGTACAAAGTACATCTTAAATTGCACATGCTGCACTTTTTACATGTGTTGTTATGTGAAGCTCACAATATCTTTTGTAAAACTTGCAACACTTATAGAGCTATTGCACAAAATTAAACAATTGTGTGATGACACAGTGGTGGGCATTTGCAGATGACATATTCAACAATGTCAGCCATATGACGAATTTGGATCTGTCAGGTAATTTGCTGAGTGTCATTTTACTTATTGCGTGGGCTTGAATTATGAACCCACTCAATTAACGTTAACATTTAACATTATACAAAGTTATTGCCTGTTTATCACCTGCATTATTATCATTCTTTAATTTAATATTATTTATTGTATCATTATGCTGCTGCTGGAGAATGTGAATTTCCCATTGGGATTAATAAAGTATCTATCTATCTATCTATCTATCTATCTATCTATCTATCTATCTATCTATCTATCTATCTATCTATCTATCTATCTATCAATTAACCCTTATGGTTGAGGGAGCCAAAGCCTATTCTGGCAGCACGAGGCTCAAGTAAGCAGACAACAACGAGTGGGATTCCTTACATCCATCCATCTTCTAAACCCACTTTATCCAGAGAGGGGTCCCCTGGAGATTCCACTCATTATGATAAATTTGTAGTGAGAAATCAAGCAAAATGACACCTTTTATTGGCTAACTAAAGAGATTACAATATGCAAGCTTTTGAGGCAACTCTGGCCCCCTCTTCACATCACATCAGATTACATCTCACCTGAAGAAGGGGCCTGAGTTGCCTCAAAAGCTTGCATATTGTAATGACTTTTTGTTTGACTTCTCGGTACATTCATAATGGCTAACACTGTACAACACCCTAGTACTAATACATTTGTACAAGTTTATTTATACAACTGCTATGTTTTCACCTTGGCAGAGACATTCATGTCTCTGGTGACTCTTCCTATGAAGTGGGGGGTCATGAGGTCACTGGAAAGGGGTGTGTGGTGCTCCTGATATCTATGCAAAAGGATGAAGGTCCAAGTCTTTAGAGTCCTGGTGCTTCCTGCCTTGCTATATGGTTGTGGGACATGGACGCTATCCAGTGATCTGAGACGAAGACTGGACTCCTTCATGTGTGTCTCTCCGGAAAATCCTTGGGTACCGTTGGTTTGACTTTGTGTTGCTCATGGAGTCCCGAATGAGGCACACGACCTGCATTGTGATGGAACGTTAGTTACGGCACTACGGCCATATGGCACGTTTCCCCGAGGGTGATCAGGCTCTTAAGATCCTCATTGTTGGGGACCCGAGTGGCTGGACCAGGCCAAGAGGTCGCCCACGTAACACCTGGCTGCAGCAGACAGAGGGTCATTTTCGGAGGGTGGGACTGGACCACGTGTCTGCCTGGGGGGTTGCAAACCGGGATCCCTAGTTGTTTCGTCGTGTAGTGGGTGCGGCAACGCACTGTACCAGTGCATGCTCCCCAACTTGACTTGACTTATGTTTTCAAAAGAAAAACCTTTTTAAATAATCACATATCAATCAAATTTGAATATACATTCTTAAATGTTTCATATTCTTCCTAAAGCTAAGAAACTTAATTTCAAAAGAATGGTATGTGTCAATGTTATGTTGTTTTTATGACTGGCCATTTAACATTTATAAAAAGATCCTTTGTGTTGCTGGTGCGGCTGATTGCGCTCTATTACGCCATGTTTGTAGGCATGAAGGAGACGCCTGAACGACACGCATGCGTATTAGGGTCACGGCGGCCGGCGGGAAGGTGCGCGTGCTATAAATCACGCACAGGAAGTCGGCGCGTCTACTAGAGCGCGCGAGATAAGACAGGGTTGACTGTTAATTGCGGAGGTGTCTGTAACGGGAGTGACTGAGTAACAGGTTAGTTCTAATTAAGAATAGAGCGTTTATTGAATGAGTTTGGCAAGAAGCACATCGTGGTTTGTTCTGTTTTAGCGAGTCTTTCACAAGAACAAAGTCGACGCTTTTCCTAACGAGTTTTGTTTGGAACTCGTTGAGCTTCGGGGGGCGGGGAATCTGACCTCAATTTCACTAGACGACCTCCGTATTTAAAAGTTCGTTTTTACATAGTAGTGTTCTAGTACTCCGTCCTACTGCATAAATGGTATTATTTAATCTTTTAGTGCCTTTAAAAAGAAAAAAGCGGTAATGAAGTGGTTCATTGCTGTTCTGTCAATGCTTCTATTCTTTGGGGTGCTACGACCGACTCTTTAGCACGTACACACCTATGTTGACAGTTTTGTTTTCTTTCTTTATTGCAATTTAAGTAAGTTAGTTATGCTTTCTAGTCTGTAGCGTTTTCCGTATTTATTTCCATTTTATTAGTCGTTTGAAAGCTGCTTTGGACGTAAGGGCCATAGAGAGTCGGTTTCGGCTTTTTCATGTAGTCCCTTTTCGGCAGCCCACTGTTACACATTCTGTATCTTTTTGTCTTTTTTATTTTTCGGAAAATGTGCTCTTTAAGGCGTTCAAATATTTTGTTTGCTGCTTTTTTGCCCACCTATAAAATTGGTGTTTTGTCTGTTAATCTGAGTAAATACAAACGTTAAATGTATAAATGAGGTATGGGATAGAATGAAAAAGGGGATTTAGGCATCAGTGCTATAAAATAATAGTAAATGCTCTCTAACCCCCCCCCCCCCCCTCATATTTTTCAAATACTACATGAATATTCATACTCACTGTTAACATGCCTGCTTTAATGTTATAGAGAAAGACCTAAATTCCTACTTCTGTTTTATTCACAGCTCAGTAGTTGTACACAGGGTTTGTAATAATGTACAATTTTTGTAAATTTATCCAGAGGGCTAAATATTTATCAAAATTATATTCATGACTTTTTTTTTTTTTTTTTGAAGTGTGAAGAGTTTCTCTGGACAGTTTAGCTGGAACTTGTTTTTAACATGAAAATAATTTTTTTTTAAATTGGTCCATTCTTTCTGCTTTTTGACTTGCATGTGACCCGACCAAGAAATCCTAATCCCATTACTTTTGAGAGGGTATGTTTGCGTGTGAAAGTGTGTTCATACTGACATTATCTCTGTATATTTTTTAGGTAATTTTTTCCACCATGTCTGCTGGAAATGCCAAAATTGGGAAGCCAGCCCCTGACTTTGAGGCTACAGCAGTAGTAGACAGCCAGTTCAAGAACATCAAACTTTCTGACTACAGAGGTAATCGGTTGTAGGTGTGGGGAGAGCGTTCATTTCAGCAGTGCATATTGCTGTGGAAAAAATAATTGTGAATTGAAATGTTATAACCTTCCTCGGTGCCCAGTTCTGCTAGGATGGGCCTTGGTATTAAAGATTTAGATTAAGTACTTGTGAAGTGTAAAATTAACTGCCGTTTGTCTTGCTGAAAAGAAGCACACAGCTTTTTTTATATATAAATAAGTACAAGTTAATCTCTTTTTCAAATTTGTTTAGGAAAATATGTGGTTTTGTTCTTCTATCCACTGGACTTCACTTTTGTCTGTCCCACTGAGATTGTGGCTTTCAGTGATCATGTGCAGGAGTTCCACAAAATCAACTGTGAGGTCATTGGTGTGTCAATAGACTCACAGTTCAGTCACCTTGCTTGGTAAGGACTTGAATTACTTTTTGAGGGTTATTTGGACATCGGGGCAGGAGGAGTAAAAGGCTGTCTACTCTGGACACTCTCCATGCCCCCCCCTTTCCGCCTGGGTTTTATCTTTCTGTCCTAACACCACTTTCTTACCGTAAGATAGGCCTATCTGGAATGCATTGACTCTCAACTGCACACTTATCTGTCTTTATGAAGCTGCCATAGAGTGTTTTCTGAAGTACCTCCCTTTATTACCTGAATTTACTGGGGAAAAGTGCAATGATAAGCCATTATATAGCTCATTATTTAAGTGATCTGGGCTTTTGCACATTTCTCATTATAACATTTTATTAGATGTGTAGCTCTGGGTTGATTAGATTTCTGGAAAAAAATGTTCTGATGCTTTTCTATAAACATGTAACAAGACCAGTTTTCTGTTTTTATTGATGGTTTAAATTCAAATTCATTAAGATACAATTCTTTTCTTCCAGGATTAACGTTGGCCGTAAAGAAGGTGGATTAGGACCTATGAGCATTCCTCTGGTTGCAGACCTGACCAAAAAAATCTGTCTGGATTATGGGGTACTGAAAGAGGATGAAGGCATTGCTTACAGGTGCTTCTTTCTGCAGAAATATTTTACACTGTGTGACTACCCTTTATAGATTCTTTTCCCTTGAGGTCCATTTTCTACTTCTTTGAGGGGGGGGGGGGGCACCCATCTTTTCTTGTTATCTATATGCCTGTTGTAGAGGTATTGTACACTAAGTTTGGACACAACTTTACTCATTTGTGTTTATGTTTAATTGTTTTTAAAGAAGTGCATTATGAAAAATTGTATTCCTTAGTGTGAATAAGATGCAGGATATACTGTTCCAGCTAAACACAATGATCAAAGTGTTATTTTTAACGATTTAAAGCACTTCATCAGTCCCTTTCTGTTAAGCTATAAAGCTGCAGTGCTTATGCTTTATGTGCAGCTAACACTTGCTCTTGTGCCTGAATTCCGGAACTTACTAATGTCAATATTTTGCAAACCTCGTTGTGCATACTAAATGAATGGGATGGGGGTGCCTTTCACATTATTGAATAGCGCTGGATAATTAAATTAAATAGTAAGAGTATTCATCAATTTATACAGAAAGAAGCCATTTAACAGTTAATCTGTGTAATCATACTGTTCTGTCAAGACTTGTCTCCATGGAAAACCTAGTTGTATGGAACTATCTGTTCTTTGGAGCAGTGCCAGGAATCTGGGTTCAATTCCTGTTTTAGACACTATGGAGCTTACTTATTCCTTCAGTTTAGGATTTCTTTCAGCCTCTTGTTTTCTTGGCACATCCCAAAAATTTCTGCCTTGGGCTCTAGAATGTACAACAGTTGCTTTTATTTTGTAAATTAAAATGGCCATGTTTAAAATCTTAATGAATACTTTCAGTACTTAATCCTCCACAAAATTACTCCAAGGTTGATCAAAGTAAACCAGAAGGAAAGGTAGTTTTTTATAAAAACTCATACCATCCTCATTGCAGTCTCTAGGGGCACTTGTGTCCTCTTCCAGGCTAGTTAGAGACAATTGCAGGTGATTTGAACTTTTTAAATATTTCTGTTGATATGACCCTGTAGTTAGGATTCAGCGGGTTGGAAAATGAATGGATGGATGGATGGATGGGTGTTTTCAGGGAGTCGCTATTTCTGACTTGAGGGTCAAAACACTTTTCCCTCATCTTTTCCATATCAATGAATGAATAAAGAAATTTGGCCTTTGTGTTGCCTAATTTATACTCCATGACACAGGATTCCACAGTTCACTACTTGGCAACTTCCTGCACTCTCAGATTTACTTGAGAAAAGTTGGATATAATTTCTTGACGAGGGATTGTTTTTACATAATTTGTTTAAATGTCAGATTTCTCACACTTTTTCATTGTAAGATCAAGGTAATTCACCAAAAGATGGATTTGTATAATCCTTTACCCATCTTTCTCAGCTCTGCAGTAATTTTGGAGGGAACTGTATGTGTATGTATATTTGTTTGTTCCTTGCCACTGACACACTGCCCCTCAAAACGACTCAGTTAATTTCTAAATATAGTATATTTAAATTTTGGGTCATTTTTACTATGGCAGCTATGTGTTTACAGTACCAAACATATTTTCTAAGCCCACTTAATCCAGAGCAGGTTCATTGGGGGCAATGCCTGAACAGGACAACCAGTCCATCATAGGGAAACACATTTACACACATGAATATACCATTGCCAATGTAGCACCACTATTCCACCTAACTTGCCCGTCTTTGGACTGTGGTAAAAACTGGAGCACCTGGAGGAAACCCCCACAGACATTGAGAGAACATACAAATTTCTTGCAGGGATGACCTGGGACATGAGCCCCGGTCTCACTTCTGTGCCACTGTGTTGCACTGTTTCAAGTATATATACCATTTCTGCATTAGAAGTGCTTACTGTGGATTTTTTTTTAACCCTTGTTTGTTGACTGCACTTTGATATAAAGGATGTTGAAACATTTAGTCTGCTTGTTAGATAGCATGCCCATATACTAGTGAGTGGAGTTGGTCAGTGTCACCCAGCCTTGCAGGAAAGATGATCTGATTTTTTATATATATAGTTTGTGTACAACATTAACAGCCAACATTTGTCCCCTAAGCCACAAATTCTTTCTGGATGTGTATAGAGTTTATTTAAAATTTAAAAGCTAATCATTGTTGCTATCAAATTGCTAGCTTGACATGTTTAAAAATATTCTACCAAAAATCAACAAGTCTATGGGGAAAATGTATTGTTTACACTGAATAATTTTTCCTCACAGCCAGACTTTATTGAAGTACTGTGGTTTTTGACTTGCTTTAATGCTCACTGGTAACGTGACTTTTCACTGTAGGAGGAACTGGGATTTTGAAGCTGTGCCAAAATATTCCAAAAGGTCCTCTGTCCATATCTGGAAGGCTATCTGAAAAACAAGTCTTTCAGCATGAGCAATCTTCACATGCCTGCAATTGATGTAGGGATATTTAAATATAGAACTGGCCAGAGCAGACTATTGTGGCATGACCTAAAGTGAGTTGTTCATGCAGATAGCTAACAAATCTGCAATACTTGAAACAATAGAGGACTTTATCAATGTGCAGGGAACAAGGAATCTTTTCATTTGTACAACAGGATTATTAAAGTAACTGGTAAATGTGGCTTTTTAGTAATCCAAAATAAACATGTAGATGTTGATCCCTCTTGGCATCGGTATTAAAGCGGCAATCTTTTGGTTGAATTCAGTGTTTATTCATAAAGTTGAAATTGTTTTGGAAGCTTGAAGTAGAATTTAAGTTTGCATGAACAGTTTAAATTGGCAAAAGCAGATTTGCATAAAGTACTTTTGATTTTTTTCTTGCTCTTTCTTTAATTTGGGTTTAATTACCAAGGGGAAACTTTTATTTTCATCCTGATGTTTAGGGGCCTTTTTGTGATAGATGAAAAGGGCATTCTTCGACAAATCACAATTAATGACTTGCCAGTGGGACGTTCTGTGGATGAGACACTTCGGCTAGTGCAAGCTTTCCAACATACAGATAAGCACGGTGAAGGTAAAAACATTTATGCTTTTGCAAGTGTTTCCATGTGTTTAGGACTGCTGTAGCATAATATCTAGTGCTGCTTAGTTAAGGTTCCAGGGACAGATTTAAATCATTGTCTAGTCCCTCTGAGATTTGACTACTTTTGTCTATTTACATGGGGTGTGTGTATGACCACGTTGGTGTAGGTTTTGAGGGAAATAGGTTTGTGATTAATATTTAGTGTTCAAATTAGATGGTTTCAAGTTTTTGGATGTTTTCTGTCTCTCTTCAGTGGAAACAATGCTTAGTAGGAGTCAAATTCCTCTGACAGATGTGATTCCTTAATGCTTTTTTGTTTTTTTTGTTTTTTTTTTAAATAGTGTGCCCTGCTGGTTGGAAACCTGGAAGTGACACTATTATTCCTGATGTTCAGAAGAGCAAGGAATATTTTTCCCAACAGAACTAATTTTTGTAGCCTTCTGTTGAAATCAATCAAAAGCTGCTGTTTGATGGAAAGCACTGAATAGTTACTGTTAATTCCCAGGGTGTGATCAAGGGTTTTTTTCTTGATTCTTATGCCCATCCGTTAGTTCAATAAGTTTACTATTTTGCATATTGCTGAAGCACTTAGAAAGCAAAGTTTACAAAAACTAGTTAAAGAAATGTTATGCAGTATTAACTTTTTCAACTGTTGGTGCTTAAAAATTAAAGTCTAGTGTGATGTGATAATGATGTTTTTCTTTTTTTTTTCCCCTTTCCCCCTACTTTAAGTATGAATTACTTTGAAAGATTTTTATTAGTGAGAATCAGTTCTGTTTCAAAATGCTCAATTTGGGATGTTTTTGTGGTTTTCACTGTTCACAAAACTAATTCTTTATCCCTCAAGATGTGACTTGAATATGACCTGTATTTTAATACTTGAATTGGAATTGTATAGAATCTTCCCTAGCCAGCTGGACATCTTGAAGGTCAAGTACCTGAGGCAGCCTGATGTTGTCTGACATTACATAATAATGCAAGGCCTTGCATAGTCAATAGATACGCCCTGACTTTCCAATGGCAAAAGGGTTATATACTGTGTGGTACTCTACGCCTGTCACCAACCAGTACTGCCCAATTTCTACATATTTTCGGCAGAGTTGATGTGATTTTAAGTGTTTGAGTCTTGTAGACATGCATCGAAAGATGTTATTTATATCAACTTTCTGAAATTGTCCAACCTGTAGTTTGCAACAATTCCCTCCACATCGTTTCCCATCAGTACTGGCTCCTCCGTGAACAGGTATGTATTTACATTTATGGCACTTGTTAACTGCACTCAAAGCATTACCTCCAGCCTACTTTCTTTGCTGTAATGAGCGGATTAATTTGCAGTTGTAATGCACAGAAAACTATGCAGACTATTGGTGTTAATGGAGGTTTTATTAGGTCACGTCTTTCACAAACCTGTTTTTAGTTTGTGAATGCAGTGCACTTTATAAGAGTTCACTTGCAAAATAAATTTGAACTATCCAAAAATTAGATATGTGCTAAAAATGAAGTGCAGTGGTAACTGTACCCTAAATGTAGAATGTCCTGGAGACTGTTACAAGAATGAGACATTGTTAAAAACGTTGCCCTTTGTGTTTTCTGGGGGCATGAAACGGTGACAAAATACAAAGGCTGAAGAACCAGAGGAATCCCATGTAATGGCTGGCTTTTAGGCTTGAAAATGTTAATGGAATTTGCTTCATAGGTCACTCTGTAGTGCATTTGAGGACTTGTGGTCCAAAATGACTTCTTGTTCAGTTGGTCCTTTCAAAGCAAAGGACTGGAAGGGATGAAGTCTGAGGTAGTGGTCTTTGCCTTTGAATCTGATAGCTGAAGGGAAGACACAAGTGTCTGGTTTGTGCAGCATTCTATCACAGGATCAGATTTAAGAGTTTTCATTCTATATACCTCAAGCCCATATTTGGGAATAGGAGGAATGCCCATATGCACAAGGAGAGCATGTACATTCCTCACTGGGTTCAAAACTGGGATGCTGTGTTTGTAAGGCAGTAATGCTATTCTCTGTACCACCTTTTAAGTAATTTTGTACGATATTTGTATATTATCAGCCTTTGAAAACCTACGTATATTTCGTTTTAATCAGTTCTCACTGGTATCTCGTCAAGGATTGGTTCCTACCATGCATCTAATATGGCTGTGTTAGCCACCAGCTCCTGATCATGCTGTAGTGACAAAAGAACAGCTGGATTTGTTCAGTTTTCCGTCCCAAATATTTTAATGCTCCCATCTCGTCAGGACTGTTAATCTGTGAAATCTGTTTAATCTTACTGCATTTTTTAATTATCAAGGAAGAAAGCAAAACATTTTTTTCTCATCTAGGCTTAGTTCCTCAAGACAGGAAACAACTTTGAATGGAATAACAAATTTTTCCATTTGATTAATTGTAAATTTATAATTTAAATGGTGGTTTGTTAATTGAAAAACTGAATGAAAACTGAAGTTTCCTAGAACATTTGTGTTATTTGCCCAAAGATCACTAGAGGGCAGTGCATAATCAATTTATGACTGCTTTTACCTCTACAGTAAGTCTAAAGCTGCATTTAACTGCAAATTGCTCAGTTTTTTAATGCAAATTCATTATTTGCATGTTTTACTTCTAACTGAATTTTATATCCTCTACTTGACACAAACTTTAAATTGCTTTCATTCACATAGCAGGTGCTTGTATCCAAAAACCACTCAAAACTCATCTGTTCAGGAAGGCTTTTAACTCTACCTGACTTTATTACCCCTCTGTTTACTTCTGACAAGTTGCTCATGTAACCTGTGTGTGTGCTAGACCATTAATTGTTGTCTGGTAGGCTTTTATCCTCTGAATTTACTATCGTACTCTTTATCTGGTTTAGTACAGTGCTATATACTGTATACCCTGCCGTTCTTAAGCTCTGTGAAGTGCCTTGAGCACGGGAAAGGAGCTATATAAATGTATTAAAGTGACTTTCAAATCATAGGCACATGAAGTTGTAGCTGGACTGTGCAGATGCTGACTAAAGGTACTGTTTAGAGCAGGGGTGGGCAAAGTCATTCCTGGAGGGCCTGCAGTGGCTTCAGGTTTTTGCTCCAACCCAGTTGCTTAATAAGAAGCACTTATTGCTAAAGTAACACTTCTGCTTCACTTTAGTTGTCTCGGTCATTAAGATTTTGAACCCTTATTGCTTATTTTAGTCTTAAACAGCTGTTTTCGTAGTTTTTAATGGCTCCTTATTAGCAATCAGATGCAAATGACCAAAAAAACCAGCATTTCTCTTTTTAGTTTGTTACCCTTTATATCTGTATATCGTGCACTATTTGGTATAATTAAATACTTGGAAGGAAAGTGAAGAGAAAAAAGTGAGAGAGTCCATTTTAGACTTCAAATCATTTGGATGATAGCCTTAGAAAGGAAAAAAATCTAGGATATGAGAATGGCCTGACATGGCAGAGTTAAAGCACTAATAAGCCAGGAAATTTAATTATTGGCAAGGATTGTTTTCTGCTTGAGCAACTGGGTTGGAGCAGAAACCTGCAGCCACTGCGGCCCTCCAGGACTGACTTTGCCCAGCCCTGGTTTAGATACTACCTTTTTCAATTAATGTACTGTCACATAAAATGAATGTAATAAAATTACAAGTAAAATGAAAGCAAATAATAGTCATGTTAGCAGAGTGTTTTGTGCTACTGCTATTCACCACTGGTATAACAAGTTTAAATTCTGCCTAGGCACTGCCTCTGTGAAAATGGTTCGTTTCTCCCATATCTGTGCAACCTCACAGGCTGGCATATTCTCCTCTGGTTGTTCCAGTTTTCTCCTTGTCCTGCGGTTTAATTGGCATCTTCAGATTGGAAAAATCACTTTGGGCCCTGACCGTCTCCCCTTCATGTCTTAAGACGTCCGTATTTGGGATCACACAGTGGGGGGAGCGAATGTGATGAGGGGCAGTGAGGCTGACCTGAAGGAGAATGTGGTGTATAAAATGACAACCCCACACTTGTTGTCAAAATTCAGATGGCCTGCTAGAATTGGGAAGTTTCCTTCAACCCAGCTGGATAAGCTGGTGCTTGCTGCCTCTAAGGCCCTAATTTTGTGGTCAGCCTCTCTGGTTGAGGACATGAAACTGAGACGGACAGGGCCCTAAAATGATTTCTGGCCACTCACGGTGGGTGTGTATAAGAGTGTGCCCTAGCCTGGGTGGGATTAGTTTCTTGTGATTGGTACTGACTTGGGCAGCTAAAATGATTGACAGATGGTTTAAATGGCATTAAATAACAAAATCTAAACTTAACACTCACAGAAGATTATTCTTGAGAGATATGGCTATTACCCAGTTAACATAAATTGACTTTACTCTGAGTAGTTTTAAGGCTTCAAATATCCTCTCCTAGTAAAACTATAGTACAATTTCAAGGTGTCACGTTTAGAAGTATAATTTGTGGAAACAATGTAAAATGGGTTTTGTTTTAAATACTCAAAAGTGTGATATTTGAGTCTTCCACTGGTGCACATTGGGAATATCAAAGCAGAAATCTTGCAGGACTCACGCTGGTCACCATTCATCAGGTACTGAAAGTGGAAGTCCAGCAGTGCCACAGTATTGACACCGAGGTAATGTGGGGAGATAATGCAATTTCAGACACAAAATGGGGTTTGGGGTGTGTGGCACAATTGTGTTTTGCTTGAAGAGGCAGAATGATGTGCTTGTGCTGTAGTCTGTTATGTATATAGCATCTTTCTTTCCTGAGTAAATTAAGTTGTAAAGGTTTATAAGTGGAAGCTTCTCTGTTTAGGTGATTTAGTCAGCTGTTGCATTTAATGGTGTTTATAGGGCGCCTTTTATACTGAGCACTATCCACAAACACTTGTAGGCATGGAGTGACACACTGGTAACCAGGGTTAGCAAAAGAGGCAACTGTTGCAGTTGTGATAAAGTTCACTAAACCGCTAAAAACACATTTACTTCAAATGCAACATTTTTTAAATGCATGTCCTGTACTTTAAATGTATTTATTTTTATTTCTTGTTAACTTTCCTCTTTCTAATCACTCAAATATATTATGATTTGTTTTTGTAAAAACAGGCTTCTGCTAAATTAAAAAAAAACTTAAAATTTAGGGTTCATCATTCCAGCAGCATTAGGTACGTAACAGAAACCAACACTGGATGGCCAATGACATTCAGGGCCAATTTTTAGAATCACTGGTGAACCCTTGGCTTTAGGGTGTAGGAGAAAAAAAACAAAACAGTGTCCCCTGATAAAGGCCCACAGAAACAGGCAGCACAAGCAAGCTCCACACAGATACTAACCAGCTGGGGGCTTTGGAACCAGAATTCTGTACTTGGGAGACCACAGCACTAAACACAATCCTGACTCCGTCTGCTAAGTGTGTGTGTGAGGTTACGGCAGCTAGGATTGTTTGTTATTGACTACTTTTATAGTCATTTAAAAAAGTAATTAATGAACATAACTATTCTTGAACCTGCTTAATTAAAATTCATAACGAACACTTTCAAAAATGTATTACTCAAACTATTAAGTATCATATGGACATTTAGTGTGCACCATGTGCTAGAATTACCCTTAATTTTTTTTTCCCATATTTTGGCATTTAAGAAAATGAAGGAATGCATTGTGGCTGCCATGTCAACTGCCAAATATGATGTTCTTCAAAGGGTCTGGGATGAATTAGATTACAGAATGTGTGCTGTGATACATTTGGGGGGGGGGTGAGGTGGTACTGGGGTCAGCATACATTTGCCTTTTGAAGATTTTAGAAAAAACGGACAGTTCCTCTACAAATTGTTTCAGGCTATAGCTTCTTAAGTTATTTAGTGAGAGATACTTTTTGAAAGTGTTCAGTCCTTTGTTGAATCATCCCCGTATGTGGTGTGTGAATAAACCTGCAATGTTATGCTAATGTAGTGCAACACCTTAGCCACTAGGTGGCCACACTGTGTTCTTGCTTTGCATCCCCTTGAAGGTGAAGTAGTTATCTGCCCATCTTTTTATTAAAGCCAAAGCCTGTTCTGGCAGCATCAGACATTTTGTCACGGAAGAGAGCATGTAATTCTTGTATATCACCCAAATTACATAAAAGGAGCCAATAAAAGGTGTCATTTTGCTTGGCTTTTCTCTACATCAAAGGAGCGTGAAGGTGTAATGAAGAATTCTGGAAACATGCATACATTCCCAAATTCAGAAGTAAGGGGTGCAAGATTGGAGTTAAACCTCAACAGTGTGCCAATTCATTGGTCCCTCAATAGAGAAAACAAAATGCTTTCATTTTAAGTTATATGGACTACATAAAAAAAAAAATACGGGCACCATGACCCACTTGCTGAGGCAGCAAACTGTGCACCTTAAGAATATAGATTTAATCCTTACAACCTTCTCATTGGGTAACCCCTAAATGAGTTGCCAAGTTTTACATAAGAGACATTAAGAGAACTGTATTTGAATAAATGCCATTAGCTAGACAAGCAGGGGTCTGAGCCTATCCTAGTAGGAAAATGTGACCCACTGAAGCAATTTAATCATCGGTTAACCTAAACCGTGTATTTAGGCATGTGGAATGAAAAGCTGTGCAAGCACGGGAAAACTTGTAATCTTCACCAGGCATGGGCTTCAAACTTAGGATGCTGAATTTGTGAGCTAGATCTGCTAATCACTGTGTCATCCTGCTCTTGAAGCACCTTTGTATTATTTTTTTGATACCAGTTGAGCATATTTAAAGAAGCATAATTAAATTTATGCTGGCCACTTGGTTTTATCAATCAACATTAAGTAAAATGGCTGCATCGTTTTGGCTTCTTTTGATTTCACGCTGAGTTTCTTGGAAATGCCATCTTGGTGAGTGTGCCCCTGTCTATTCCAGTCATTACGCTGAGTGATTCAGGCTACTTCACTTCTAGCCTGGTGCTAAGTGCAGACCACTCATGAGGTGATGATGCAGGGTCTCTGCAAACGATGCAACTTTACAGAATCCGCTCAAGAGTTGCATCACACGCACACATCTCTTGGTGAAGCTCTCTCAGTGACCTCTAAAGAAACTTGAGAGTGGGCTGCGGCCGTTTACTTGGCTGGAAGCCTGGCGCAGCCGCTTAGGGCAGCTGGTTACATGCTGACCTTTTTTCCCCCACTGGGTGGGAAGGTGTGTATGCGTGGGAGCCGTTCAAGTCTTGCCGTTAACTCCCTCATGTGCACGTCTAATTGCTGCTTAATACATGTTCATCATGAAGCAGCACTTTTTGGATTCGCTGGGGTCAGGGTGTGCCTGCTGCAGGCTGCAATTGGGGCCTTAGTGGCTGGTCAGATGGGCTGATTGGTGGCCAGGCTTTGCTTAGCCACTCCACACAATATTATTATTATTTTCTTCCCAGTGAAGAACCACAGCTGATCCTTAAATGGGTGCTTTGAAGGCCATAGAAAGCCAGAGTTGCAGCTTTTTAATTGCATTCCTCCTTTCCCTGTGTTATCAGTAGAGGTTAAGATGTGCAGACTTGCTCTGAATTTCACCTTGCTGTTTATAGATACATAAAAGTGGAACAGTTTTTAACTTTAATGATGAGAAGGTTCCGGGTATTTTTTTTTTTTTTTTATCCAAATTCAGCAGTTAGCCGAGTTGGGGCCTTTGACAAAAAGGCACAAGGTGATATCTAAGTAAAACATTCATACTTTGTCAAATCTGTGCCTACCCCGAGATTATTGGGCATAAGGCAGGTAACAACCCTGGGTGGATTGCCCATCCATTACAGAGTTCACACTTGTTCACAGCTGGTGTGAGTTTTAACTTTAGTCTGTCATCTGTGTAAATGCAATTATACTTTGTGTATTCAGTGAGAAAAGGTAGCATGCTGGTGTAGTGGTTAGTGCTGCTGCTCACATCTAGTGTCCTGGGTTTGATTCCCTCACCCAATCTTTGTCCCCTTGGAGTTTTTATGTTCTCCCCTGTCTTTGGATTTTCTTTTAAAGGGTGCAAACACCAATAAATAAAAGGCAAGTTAAGTCCTTCTGTCCTGCTCATAACCTCACTCGGTTGTTCCTTTCCTTTCCTTTTTGCCATTGAGAAGTTCATTTTTGACTATCAGTTCTCTTTATAAAATTTTTTTGTATTTGGGGGAAAAGTTTACGGATAAGATCCACAGTTGACTAGCCATACTTGCCACGTCATGTTATTGATAAGGAGTGATGTATTGCATGTTGGTCCCATGTTTCACTGGGCTCCATGCACTTGGCAATAATTGAACTGGAACGTCTATAGAGGCTTGCTAGGTTAATCAGCCCCTCTAAACCGGCGGCATTGAGGGTGTGCGCATGAGCGGGCATTGTGATAGAGTGCCATGTATGTAAAATAAGAGAAGCCTGCTTACATTCTAATCAGGAATCTTCAGAAAGGTCTGGGGAAAAAACTAATGGTGTATAGGTGGGGTGGGCTTCACATCAAATACATTAGGGGAGTGAGTTTATAGGTCAGAGATTAAGAGCTGCACTATCTTAATATTAGAACATTAGAATAATCTCGCCAGTCCTGTCCACTTATTTCTTCCAAAACAACATCAAGTCGAGTTTTGAAAGTCCCCAAAGTCTTGCTGTCTACCACACTACTTGGTCGCTTATTCCAATTGTCTTGCCATTCTTTGTGTAAACCTACTTGCCTTCTTAATGCCTTCTGAACATAGTTGGGAAGTCGATAGCTTAGAGTCCACTATAACTCCTAAATCCTTCTCATAAGGTGGACTCTCGATTTTCCGACCGCCCACTGTGTATTCAAACCTCACATTTTGACTTTCTATGTCTAATACTTTACATTTTCTGATGTTAAATTTCATCTGCCCAAGCCTGTCTGCTGTCCAGATCCTTCTGTAATGATATAACGGATAGAATATGTCTAAATATTTACTGGATCATCTTAATGTTTATGTGTATATTTACTGTATACAGGATGACAGTATTGTAGGACCTGTCAGTGTAAAACATAAGAGTGTTGAAAACTGTGTCTTGAGAGTTGTCAGGTTAGGAAGACCAAATGTTTGAGATCAGGCAGTTATGCTCACTAATCATGGCACTGGAAGGTGGAGATGTGTTGATTAGCACATACAAGTAAGGGTTACACTGGACACGTAATAGACTAGTTCAGAATACTTGTACTCCTAAAAGCCTGATCTTTGCACTGAGAATTCACGTTTTTTGGGGTTCCAGTGTCATGTGCATTTAACTGCCTGGCCCTGGTTGCTGTCTGTTTTTTTTGATTCCCTTGCTTATTAGTTAATTATATGTCACATCTATTCATTACTGATTCCTTTTTATCTCACTTGGGATTGCATGGGGTTGATGTCTCATCTTTTAGCATCAGGCATTAGCTAACCCTGAGTGGATACCAGTCCATGACCAGGCACAGCTACAAATAGTAGATGAGTGGTGGCTCTGAAGCTAAGGATCTCCATTGGTATCCCGAAGGTTGCCGGTTCAAATCCCCGTCACTGCCAAAAGAGATCCTACTCTGCTGGGCCCTTGAACAAGGCCCTTAACCTTCAATTGCTCCAGGGATACTGTACAATGGCTGACCCTGCACTCTGACCCCAAGGGGTATGTGAAAACTAACAAATTTCTAATACAAGAAATTATATAAGGCGAAATAAAGAACAAAAAAAAAAATACTTGTATTGGACCAATTTTTAGGTTTTCCAATTAATCCAACATTCATAACATTCTTATATCTGTATAACTGTGTCCAGGGTCTGGGATGTCAGAGACTATCCTGGCAGCATTGTTGTAAAGCAGGAACAAACTCTCAACTGGACATTAGTCCAGTGCACTCTTTCTCACGCGTAAACACACACTCCCATTAAGGTCAATTTAAAATTTCCAGTTAGCCTAACTTCCTAGTGATGGAAGAAAACCCAACTGGTTTGCTGTAGTCATAAAGCAGCAGTCCTAACCGCTATGCTACTGTGGCCCTCCTCACCCAAATGATACCAATCAAAAATGCTATGCTTCCTTATTAATCTGTGTTACACAATTCAGAGTGTAAGTGGTGCTTGAATGTGGTGAATCTCTTTTGGTCCTTTGGGTGGACGTGCTTTAAACGGTCAGTGAATTATTGAAGTGATGAGTGAAGAAGCTTGAAAAACTTAACAAACTGGAGGCAGACTGTCCCCCTCAAACATTCTGTCCCATCCTGTCCTGCTACCCACATCCCTCATCTCAAGCTGCCACTTTTTCAGGGTTATCCGGAGCCCACCGCCACCATCCCATCACACCAACCAACTCAGCAGTGTGTGATTTAAGGAACTGAATGTCTGCTGATAGCCCCAGACTGCGCACCCGTCCCCTCCAACAGCACATTCTGCTAAGCAGACATACATTCTGTATCAAGGATGTCTGAGGCTGGAATGCCAGAATGACTTCTCTACAAGGGTAATGTGGATGTGATTAGACTAGCTAGCGCTGGAATTTATTGTATTTACTGGTTTTTAAGGTGCGGCCCTGCCCCACGCCCTGCTGTGAAATTGAACAGGATAAAACTCGTACTTGAAATGATTGTACTGTATGGATAAGTGAATAAGGGGAGACCAGCTATGGAAAGCAGCATAACTGGCTTTGTGATGCAGTGAGCCTGCATTACTGGGGGTCCGTTAACTGCCCACTTTTAAACCAGTTCAGTCCAGATACAGGCTACAGACTCATTGTATACATTTGCATATTCAAAAGCAATACTTATGTTCATGATAGTCAATGCATTGCCAGATTTCTATAATATCGCTCCAAAGTAATTTGTAATGTGTTTAGACTTCTCAGCACATCAAGCATGTGGTCTGTTTGTTTAATATGAAGATTCTTTTGACACCAGCCGTCCGACGAAGTGCCAAGTACAAGGAAGATGGATACTTACTACTACTTGGGGGTCTTGTTCAGAAAGCGGACGCCACTTGAGACGACCTTCCCTTTGCCCAAACACTAACCTTAAGGTCAATAAAATAGGTCCCTGATGTTAAGTCACTATTTTAGGGCTAAAATAACAGAAATGTGAAACGTACTTATATACAGTACCTAATATTAATTATTGTGAAACAACCAAGTGGCGTCCACTTTCTGAACAAGAGCCCTACTTGGGTAGACTTTATTATCCCTGAAGGAAAATTGTTTGCAACAGGGAAGTACAAACCTAAAACATTGCTTTACGACTATATGAATATAAACCAAGAGACAAGGAATTTTGTTATAATAAGAGCATGCACTTGACTTGCTACAGATATGAATATTTTAACAATACACTGTAATAACTTAGAGTTCTGTGGGGCCTTTGTAACAACAGCATTTCAACTTCCAAAACAACTCGGAGTCCTGCCACGTGCAAAAATTTGCTGACGACACCGCTATCGTGGGCTGCATGAGGAGTATAGGAACCTAATCAAGGACTTTGTTAAATGGTGCGACTCGAACCACCTGCAACTGAACACCAGCAAAACCAAGGAGCTGGTGGTGGATTTTAGGAGGACCAGACCCCTCATGAACCTCGTGATCATCAGAGGTGACTGTGTGCAGAGGGTGCAGACCTATAAATACCTGGGAGTGCAGCTGGATGATAAATTGGACTGGACTGCCAATACTGATGCTCTGTGCAAGAGAGGACAGAGCCGGCTATACTTCCTTTGAAGGCTGGCATCCTTCAACATCTGCAATAAGATGCTGCATATGTTCTACCAGACGGTTGTGGCGAGCGCCCTTTTCTACGCAGTGGTGTGCTGGGGAGGCAGCATAAAGAAGGATGCCTCACGCCTGGACAAACTGGTGAGGAAGGCAGGCTCTATTGTAGGCACGGAGTTGGACAGTTTGACATCCGTGGCAGAGCGACGGGCACTGAGTAGACTCCTGTCAATCATGGAGCATCCACTGAACAGGATCATCTCCAGACAGAGGAGCAGCTTCAGCGACAGACTGCTGTCACCGTCCTGCTCCACTGACAGACTGAGGAGATCGTTCCTCCACCACACTATGTGAATCTTCAATTCCACCCAGGGTGGTAAACGTTAACATTATACAAAGTTACTGTCTTTATACCTGCATTTATATCACACTTTAATTTAATATTGGTTTTATCATTATGCTGCTGCTGGAGTATGTGAGTTTCCCCTTGGGATTAATAAAGTATCTATCTATCTATCTATCTATCTATCTATCTATCTATCTATCTATCTATCTATCGAGTGCATTTTCATACAAATGATGGAGCACAAAGTTCTTTACAAGATGAAGAAAGAACAAAAATATATATAAAAATAAAATTAGGCAATACTAATTAACAAAGAAAAGTAAAGTCCGATGGCAGTTACATGGGAATAATGTATTTTTTTTCTTTTTAACAATATTTTCATCTTGTCTTTCATTCTGTTTTTTTGCCAGGTGTTCTAATTGTTTAATTAATCCATTATTTTCTAATTAGTGGATCTAATGCTAAAGTAGTTGCAGCCTTTGGTTATTCCGTGTTGTTTGCCGGGCGGTCTGCTTTGCTTGTTTTTGTCGTTATTAAGATACAATGAAGGGAGCAAACTGCACAGAGAAAGGGCAAAATATAATGAAATCAACAAAAGGGAGTTAAGCATTTAAATCTCTAGGGAAACAATGGAAATATTCATAAATGTCTTATAAATGTATAAATCATGCTGCGGTGCTTTCTTCTTAAAGAGAAGAGAAAAAAAATGCCAGCTAATTAATTGAGCTCGGTGGCGCAGTGGTAGCGCTGCTGCCTCGCAATTTGGAGACCCGGGTTCGCTTCCCGTTCCCTCCATGCATGGAGTTTGTATGTTCTCCCCATGTCTGCGTGGGTTTCCTCCCACAGTCCAAAGACATGCAGGTTAGGTGCATTGGCGATTCTAAATTGTGCTTGGTGTGTGCGTGTGTGCCCTGCGGTGGGCTGGGGTTTGTTTCCTGCCTTGCATCCTATGTTGGTTGGGATTGGCTCCAGCAGACCCCTGTGACCTAACCTGTAGTTAGGATATAGCGGGTTGGATAATGGATGGACGGTGCTATCAGATGTTGTCACTGATCATGAATCTAGTTGGAACAAAAACTTGCAGCCACAGTGGGCCCCCCAGGACTGGAGTTGGGGACCCCTGCTTTGTAGGGTCAACACCGTCACGTGAAATTCTTACTTGGATGTGCTGATCAACATGCAACAAGTCACCACTCTTTTACTACTCTTGTTCAGATAGTTATTGATCCCTGAAATTAACAAATACAGGTGCTGGTCATAAAATTAGAATATCATGACAAAGTTGATTTATTTCAGTAATTCCATTCAAAAAGTGAAACTTGTATATTAGATTCATTCATTACACATGGACTGATGTATTTCAAATGTTTATTTCTTTTAATGTTGATGATTATAACTGACAACTAATGAAAGTCCCAAATTCAGTATCTCGGAAAATTAGAATATTGTGAAAAGGTTCAATATTGAAGACACCTGGTGCCACACTCTAATCAGCTAATTAACTCAAAAGCCTTTAAATGGTCTCTCAGTCGAGTTCTGTAGGCTACACAATCATGGGGAAGACTGCTGACTTGACAGTTGTCCAAAAGACGACCATTGACACCTTGCACAAGGAGGGCAAGACACAAAAGGTCATTGCTAAAGAGGCTGGCTGTTCACAGAGCTCTGTGTCCAAGCACATTAATAGAGAGGCGAAGGGAAGGACAAGATGTGGTAGAAAAAGTGGACAAGCAATAGGGATAACCGCACCCTGAAGAGGATTGTGAAACAAAACCCATTCAAAAATGTGGGGGAGATTCACAAAGAGTGGACTGCAGCTGGAGTCAGTGCTTCAAGAACCACCATGCACAGACGTATGCAAGACATGGGTTTCACCTGTCGCATTCCTTGTGTCAAGCCACTCTTGAACAAGAGACAGCGTCAGAAGGGTCTCGCCTGAGCTAAAGACAAAAAGGACTGGACTGCTGCTTTCTGATGAAAGTAAATTTTGCATTTCCTTTGGAAATCAAGGTCCCAGAGTCTGGAGGAAGAGAGGGGAGGCACAGAATCCAGGTTGCATGAGGTCCAGTGTAAAGTTTCCACAGTCAGTGATGGTTTGGGGTGTTATGTCATCTGCTGGTGTTGGTTCATTGTGTTTTCTGAGGTCCAAGGTCAACGCGGCCGTCTACCAGGAAGTTTTAGAGCACTTCATGCTTCCTGCTGCTGACGAACTTTATGGAGATGCAGATTTCATTTTCCAACAGGACCTGGCACCTGCACACAGTGCCAAAGCTACCAGTACCTGGTATAAGGACCATAGTATCCCTGTTCTTGATTGGCCAGCAAACTCGCCTGACCTTAACCCCATAGAAAATCTATGGGGTATTGTGAAGAGGAAGATGCAATACCTGCGGTGGGTTGGCACCCTGCCCAGGATTGGTTCCTGCCTTGTGCCCTGTGTTGGCTGGGATTGGCTCCAGCAGACCCCCGTGGCCCTGTGTTCGGATTCAGCGGGTTGGAAAATGGATGGATGGATGGATGGAAGATGCAATACGCCAGACCCAACAATTCAGAAGAGCTGAAGGCCACTATCAGAGCAACATGGGCTCTCATAACACCTGAGCAGTGCCACAGACTGATCGACTCCATGCCACGCCGCATTGCTGCAGTAATCCAGGCCAAAGGAGCCCCAACTAAATATTGATTGCTGTACATGCTCATACTTTTCATGTTCATACCTTTCAGTTAGCCAGCATTTCTAAAAATCCTTTTTTTGCATTGGTCTTAATTGATATTCTAATTTTCCGAGATACTGAATTTGGGACTTTCATTAGTTGTCAGTTATAATCATCAACATTAAAAGAAATAAAATTTGAAATACATCAGTCTGTGTGTAATGAATGAATCTAATATACACGTTTCACTTTTTGAATGGAATTACTGAAATAAATCAACTTTGTCATGATATTCTAATTTTATGACCAGCACCTGTAAATGCAACATAACAGCAGATTCCATAAACGAATTAAAAATGAGGCTCATCACAGTTTTGTCTGCTTAAGCACAATTGAGTTTTTTTTTTTTAGGAAGGACAGCCATTTCTACCTCCTTTTATTGATTTGTCCTGTATTTAGATCAAACGTCATGCTGTTAGCAATCATTACCCCAAATGTTTGGCAGCCCTTTTATAATTGTTGGGAGGAGAAGGAGAAAGAGGTTAGGACACGGGTGTCAAACTCCAATCCTGGAGGACCGGAGTGGCTGCAGGTTTTCATTCTCACCATCTTCTTCATCAGTGACCAGTTTTTTTCTGCTAATTCACTTCTTTTGCCTTGGTTTTAATTAACGTGACTCAGGCCCCTTAGTTGTCTTTTTTTCCTTAATTAGCCAAACAATAATGAGACACAAAACAAGCAGCCACATGACCAGCTCACCTGTGCCATTCTCTCAATATCTGAAAATAAAGATAGGTGATGGTCTCAGTAAGGCTGATCTGCTCAGGTCACCTAAACATCTTGACGGTGTTCTTAGAAAAAACAGAAAAATCAACAGTTTGGGAAATGTCTGCTGTGGGAGAATGAGAGCAGCAACAACCCATGGAATTAAATCACGGGTTTAATTAACAGCAAGAATTGGCTTCTTATTAATAATAATTATAATAATAATTCTTTGCATTTATATAGCGCTTTTCTCACTACTCAAAGCGCTCAGCAATTGCAGGTTAAGGACCTTGCTCAAGGGCCCAACAGAGCAGAGTCCCTATTGGCATTTACGGGATTTGAACCGGCAACCTTCCAATTGCCAGTGCAGATCCCTAACCTCAGAGCCACCACGAGACTGGTTGGAGTTTGAAATCCCAGTTTAGCTGCTCATCTGTCGGCTCATTTCACATCTCATTTCTGATTGGCTGTCATTTAATGAAGAAAGGAATCAATTCAGAGGAATGAATCCTTAAAAATACGGCTATTTAAATTCAATTCTATTAAAAGAAGTTAATTAGAAGTGAAAACTGGGCACTGATTAGGAAAAGGGTGAGAATGAAAACCTGCAGCCACTGTGGCCCTCCAGGCCCGGAATTCGACACCCCTGGGTTAGGAGCAGGCGCTGATACAGCGCACTGTCACACCCACCACATGACAAACTACCCCAGATTAGGACCTGAGTGCAGCCATGCGACAGGTGACACCTCGGCACCACACTTAGTTCAGATGGAATGGAACACTGGGAGGTTTTAATGATGGCTGGAGTGCCAATTCTGCCACCAATCCCCAAGTTGTTCCTGTACGTTGAAGGGTCTCCTTGCAGAGCTGGATGCAGATTAAAGTCATAGCCAGGAGGAGACAACAACAACATTTATTTATATAGCACATTTTCTTACAATAAGTAGCTCAAAGTGCTTTACATAATGAAGAAAAGAAAAATAAAAGACAAAATAAGAAATTAAAATAAGACAACATTAATTAACATAGAAAAGAGTAAGGTCTGATGGCCAGGGGGGACAGAAAAAACAAAAAAAAACTCCAGAAGGCTGGAGAAAAAAATAAAATCTGCAGGGGTTCCAGGCCATGAGACCACCCAGTCCCCTCTGGGCATTCTACCTAACATAAATGAAATAGTCCTCTTTGTTTTTAGGGTTCTCACGGAAGGACTTGATGATGATGGTCATGCAGACTTCTGGCTTTTAATCCATCTCTGTTGGACCATTACGGTACTTTGAGAAGATGGTGGTGGCGCAACCATGAATAGTTATTATAATGAATTGGATATACAGAGTATCGGGATTAAATTAAAGTGAAGTTATGAGAAAGCCATGTTACAGTAATGTGTTTTCAGCAGTTTTTTAAAGTGCTCCACTGTATTAGCCTGGCGAATTCCTACTGGCAGGCTATTCCAGATTTTAGGTGCAGAACAGCAGAAGGCCGCCCGCCTCACCACTTCTTTTAAGTTTTGCTCTTGGAATTCTAAGGAGACACTCAGTTGAGGATCTGAGGTTACGATTTGGAATATAAGACGTCAGACATTCCGATATATAAGATGGGGCGAGATTATTTAAGGCTTTATAAACCATAAGCAGAATTTTAAAGTCAATCCTGAATGATACAGGTAACCAGTGTAGTGACATCAAAACTGGAAAAATGTGCTCGGATTTTCTTTTCCTGAGACGGAGGGGACCATTAAAATTCTCATTGGTTTTAGAAGTATTTAGATGTAAAAAGGAACAATCGCCCGACTTCTGAATTTACTTTTTTATTATTCACTCCACACATGTCAAGTTTAACTTGATATGTACTGTAAATGTGGTTTAATGTTACATATTCAGAATTCTCTTCATGTACATCAAGCTTGACTTCACATTTGTCTGAGATTGTTTTCACGTACAGACGACGGAGGGTTTGAGGTGAGGTAGCTCTTCTCACTGATCATGCTGCTGGGGAGTGGAAATGCGTTGCATGTTTATTAGCACAGGCAAGAAAGAATTTCACTGGACTCTGTACACGTGACAATAGTGACCTTAACAACGATACGTGACTGTCCGCGTGTGAAGGGCGAACAATAACTGAGTCATCTGTTGATATGAAGATGTGCAGCCCTGGTGTGAACTCTGGCAATTATTAGAATACAAAAAAAAATGATGCATTAATTTGGACGTCTCTCCATTTACTACCCCACTAATCTAGTTTAGGGACAGGCAGGAGTCAAGGCAGGAACCAACCCAAGATGGTGTGCCAGTCCGTCGCTCCATGATTGCTCATATTGTGCCACTTTGAAGTTGTTTATTAACTTAATACTCCTGATTGGGATGTGGGAGAGAAGCCCTCACAGGCAGAACATGCCCAGGACCCTGGAGTCTTTATTGTTTCATTTTGTTTGTTATCTTTTACTGTTTATTTTGGTCTGCTCTTGGGTCCAGTAAGAGACTGCTCATCTCTGTAGCTTCTAACATTTTTAGAAATGATCTGTCACTATTGTTTTTTTTTTTTTTTAAATTTTACTAGGGGGCTTTGCCCGCTGCTCGCTTCGCTTGCCAACCCCCCGGCCTGTGCTACACACCAGTCACGTCTCTGCCGCTCGCATTTGTGGATTTCACTCTCACCAAACAACAAATCTTTTACTTCTCGCGGATCGGCCTCTTCATTGGGAAGCAATGCTACTTTTCCCTGATGGCAACACATTTTTGACGATCTACAAGTCTCTGACTTAAAGTTTAAAGCCAAACAATATCTACATACTTCTGTCATATCACCTGTGTCCATATATTTTATATTATATATATTATATTTTATATTATTTTATATCCATATATTTTTACCTTTTCGTCAATATCGCATTGAATTTTGATTCCGTGTTTGGAATGACATCGTGACAACGCAATGAATAACTTCCCGTGAGTGAATATCGTTTCTTTCTCTCTACACGAACTGTGTCTGACAATAGCATTCACATAAATGAGAAATGATTGGACCGTGTACATGGCTGTAAATGTTTTATATGTGGGCGGGACTTCTTCAAATCTCTTTGCATAAAGTCTTCTCTCGCGGGATTTCACTGTCACCAAACAACAAATCTTTTAATTCCCGCAGATACACCTCTTCATTGGGAAGAAACACGACTTTTCCCTGATGGCAACACGAATTAGATGATCTACAAGTCTCCGACTTAAACATTAAAGCCAAACAATATCTATATACTTCAGTTATGTCACCTATGTCCATATATTCGATCTCTTTTCGCTTTTACCTTTTTGTCAAGATCGCATTGAATTTTGATTCCGTGTTAGGAATTCCATCGTGACAACACGATGAATAACTGCCCGTGAGTGAATATCGTTTCTTTCTCTCTACACGAACTCTGTCTGGCAACAGCATTCACACAAATGAGAAATGACTGAACCGCATGTGTGGTTGTAAATGTTTTAGATGTGGACAGGACTTCTTGAAATCTCTTTGCATAAAGTCTTCTCTCGCGGGATTTCACTTTCACCAAACAACAAATCTTTCAATTCTCGCGGATATGCCTCTTCATTGGGAAGTAACACTACTTTTCCCTCATGGCAGCACGAATTAGATGATCTACAAGTCTCCGACTTAAATGTTAAAGCCAAACAATATCTACATACTTCTGTCATATCGCCTGTGTCCATATATTCGATCTCTTTTCACTTTTACCTTTTCGTCTATCGCATTGAATTTTGATTCCGTGTTTGGAATGACATCGTGACAACGCAACGCCCATGAGTGAATATCGTTTCTACAAGTCTCCGACTTAAAGTTTAAAGCCTAACAATATTTTCAATCTCTTTTCGTTGTTCTGTTATTTCACCGAGTAATAATTTCCTTTTGTTTGTGCTAATGCAAACTTTCCTATCCTTTTTTTGAGACAGAGTTTCGTCTCGTGGGTCGTGAAAGTGTCTCTCTGAGAAAGTCACGTCTTGATTCCTTCCAAGATTTTTTTTTATTCAATGCGATCTTGAAGAAAAGTTAATTCCATATATTGTTTTTACTAAAGTTTTAAAGTAAAAGTGAAAATAATGCATATGTGACAATTCCCATGAAAATAGCAATCTCTTTAAATTGTATATCTGTTTAACCAAACCCGGGGGTGGGCGAGTGAAGCGGAGCCCCTTAGTTTTTATTAGGATAAATATTTGTAGGATTCCAGCAAAGAATATAAACAAGTATTTGTTAACAAACCACACACTTGTTAGGAAAACCGCATGTAGACACCGTCAGAATGTGTAGAGTCCAAGCAGACACTGATCAGGCCAGGATTTGAACCCGGGACTTCACAGATATGAGGACGCAATTCTGACCACCTCGCCCACTGTACTACGCCTTACTTAAATAATAATTATATGCTCTTTTCAAATTAGTTTGGGGGTCATGGTGGGGTTGGAGTCTATCCCCTGCAACATGAGGTGCAGGATGCTAACCAGACCTGTGTCTACTCACACACACACACGTGGCACCAGTCCATAGTGCCCATATCATTACGCACTACTACAGCGCTCTTATGGCAGAAAACCCAGGCCGACACCAGGAGATTTGAACATTGGAGCCGCATTGCTAGAGTGTTACAAGACTGCACCACTGCATTGCCCTCAAGTAAAGTTTTTTACATTTAAAGGTGACTCAGAAGTGGTCCCTGCGAACCACAAATGAGGGCGGCGGAGCACGAGAGGCGAGGCAGTGTGTTCGCGTTGAACTTCTCTTTTCTTTTCGCCTTTGAAGGAGAACCCTGACCTTTACTATTTACTGGAAAGGTCAGGGCTGAATTTGTTTGGTGGCAAAGGTTTATTTAGTGATAAACCCAAATCTATGGGGTGGGGGTGGATTTGGGGATTTTGTTTCGGTTGTGAGCCTCAGGTCTCCTCCCACCTGCTAGCTTCATGTCTGCGTTTCCTGTCATGGATCGGTGCCCCCCTATCGGGTGTTATCCTGCCTTGCACTCATTGCTGTTCATTTGGGCTTGAAGTCCCCTATGACCCTCCCAAATCGGTATTTACTGCGCCTTCTTAATTATTTGGACGATCAAGGGCACACAGTGCCTGTCCCAACAGCATTGAGCACATGGCAGGATCCAACTCGAGACGGGACATCAGTCAATTACAAAGCACACACACACACGAATGAAAAGGCTGTCACAACCATTTGGGATGTGGGAAGCAAACCCACACAAACACAGAGGGATTATGACAATGTCACATCTGGTTTGATAGTGACCAGGCTAGAATGCCATGTCCTAGGGCTGTGAAGTAGCCACCCTAATGACTGTGCCACCATTGCCAGTGAAGCAGGCACGGGAATATATGGTGAAGATATTGCCAAACGTTTCGGGCCCCCCCCCCTCCAGATCATTGAATTCAGGTGTCCCAATCACTTCCATGGCCACAGGTGTATAAACTCGAGCACCTATAGGCATGCATTTGTGAAAGAATGGGTCGCTGTCAAGAGCTCAGTGAATACAAGCATGGTACCCTGATTGGATGCCACCTGTGCAATACGTCCATTCATGACATTTCATTGCTGCTAAATATTCTACAGTCAACTGTCAGTGGTGTTAAAACAAAGTGGAAGCAATTAGGAACAACAGCAACTCAGCCACGAAGTGGTAGGCCACATCAAGTCACAGAGCAGGGACAGCGCATGCTGAGGCGCACCGAGTGAAGAAGTAGCCAACTTTCTGCAGTGACCTCCAAAAGCTCAAGAACAGTGCAGCGTAGAGAAAGAGCTTCATGGAATGAATGGGTCTCCATGGCCGAGCAGCAGCAGCCAAGCCTGACATCACCAAGTGCAATGCAAAGAATTGTAAAGCCCACCAGATGCCACTGGACTCGAGAGCAGTGCAGATGTGTCCTCTGGAGTGATGAATCACGCAATCCAATGAACGAGTTAGCGAGTACTCGCCTGACTGCATTGTGCCAAGTGTAAAGTATGGTGTGGGGTTGGGCTTGGCCCCTTAGTTCCAGTGAAAGGAACTCTTAATGCTTCAGCATACAAAGCCATTTTGGACAATTTCAGGCTCCCAACTTTGTCGGGACAGTTTGGGGATGGCATGGCAACACGACTGCACACCAGTGCACAAAGCAAGGTCTATAAAGAAATGGAGGAGCGAGTTTGGCGTGGAGGAACTTGACTGACCTGCACATAGCCCGAACCTCAACACAACAGAACTGAAACTGTGAGCGAGCCGGGCCTTCTCGTCCAACATCAGTGCCTGACCTCACCAATGCTGTCCTGGTCACACATTCCCAGAAACACACTCCTACACCTCGTGGAGAGCCTTCCCAGAAGGCAAAGGGTGGGCCAGTGCCATATTAATAAGAATGGGATGTCATTAAAGTTCATGTGTGTGTAAAGGCAGGCGTCCCAATACTTTTGGCAATATGGTGTATTTAGAAGATGTGCGTCAGCATCTCTCACAATAACAGTGCAAAGAAGCTTGAAGTAACTTATGCAAAATCAGAAAACATTTTCAGTTGTTTTTCAACCCATTAGTCGTTAGTCCTAAACAGGGTCGTGGGGGTCTGCTGGAGCCTATCCCAGTTAGAACAGGGCACAAGGCAGAACAAACCCTGGACAGGATGCCAGTCCATCGCACGGCATCAGAAAACATGACAGACTAAAATTCAGAAAGCAGTTTGAAGTCTGCATTTATATAACACGTATTTATTATAAAAAAAAAAATCTTGGGAAGAGAGACGAGACGTGACTTTCTCAGAGAGACACTTTCATGTCCCGCGAGACGAGACTTTGTGCCTAGAGATTTAACCAGTGCGCAGGGCCTGGAAATCAAAGACAAACAGCAGATGACAAAATAGAATGTCGTAAAGAATTCAAAAACGTTGGCGTGATACACATGAAGATCAGGTTAGAGATAATGTAAGTATGAAAATTCGAAAGCCTCAAAAAAATGATAGTAAAGATCGCATTAGCGCAAACAGACGGAAATTAATACTCGGTGGAATAACGGAACAGCAAAAAGAGATTGAATATATTTTGTTTGGATTTAAACTTTAAGTCAGAGACTTGTAGATCGTCTAATTTGTGTTGCCATCAGGGAAAAGTAGTGTTTTATCACAATAAATAGGCATATCCGTGAGAATTTAAAGATTTGTTGTTTGGTGAAGTGAAATCCCGCGAGAGAATTTCAAGCCCAGCGAGACAAGACTTTATGCAAAGAGATTTGGGAAAGTCCCGCCCACATAACCACACGGTCCAATCATTTCTCATTTGTGTCAATGCTATTGTCAGACACAGTTCGTGTACAGAGAAAGAAACAATATTCACTCACGGGCAGGTATACATTGCATTGTCACAATGGAATTCCAAACATGGAATCAAAATTCAATGCGATATATTAACGAAAAGGTAAAAGCGAAAAGAGATCGAATATATGGACATGGGTGATATGACAGAGTATGTAGATATTGTTTGGCTTTAAATGTTAAGTCGGAGACTTGTAGATCGTCTAATTTGTGTTGCCATCAGTGAAGAGTAGAGTTTCTTCCTAATGAAGAGGCGTATCCATGAGAATTAAAAGATTTGTTGTTTGTGAAAGTGAAATCCACAAACGCGAGCGACAAAGATATGAAGTGGCTGGCATGTAGCACAGGCGGGGGGGGGGGGGTGGGCGAGCGAAGCAAGCAGGGGGCAAAGCCCCCTAGTGTATATATATGTATATTTAATATTAAGTATCACATGATGTGGGTAAAAAAATAACATCCCAGAATGACAAAGCGAAAACAGGATAGCCAAGTTTTTCGGGTTTTTTTTCTGATTTATTACATATAAACAAAGAAAATACCAAACTGTCAAGTATTTGGAACCTTTGCTGTGACACTTGGAATTTGGCTCAGGAGCAACCAATTCAATTGATCATCATTGAGATGTTTGGAGTCCACATGTGGCCAATTGAATTGATTGGACCGAGATCTGAGGTCAAAGGGACTACCTGCGGAGCTCAGAGACAGGATTAGGTCAAGAGACAGGATTGTGGAAGGCTACAAAATAATTAGGCAGCTTTGAAGGTTCCCAATTAGCCTTTGATGGAGGAAGTCTGGAACGAGCATGACTCACCTTAGGGCTGGCCACCCGGCCAGACTGAGCAATCAGGAGAGAAGGGCCGTGGTGGGAGAGCTGAACGAGAACCCAGTGGTCACTCCGGGTGAGTACCGGATAGCATTTTGTGTGGAGACGGGAGAAACTTCAAAAAGTATGACCGCCAATTCAACACCCCACCGATCTGGGCCTTGTGGCAGAGAGGACAGACAGATTCCTGTCCTCAGTAAAAGACACGAAAAATCCTGCTTGGAGCTGGCAAGAAATGCACCTCAAGTGCTGCCAGTCTGCGAGAAACAAGATGCTCTGGTCTGATTAAACCAAGACTACCCTCAGTTCTAAGTGTCATGTTTGGAAGAAACCAGATACTGGTCATCACTTGCACAAAACCATTCCAACAGAGAAGCATGGTGGTGGCAGCATTAGGCACTGGAGGACTAGACATGGTGAAGTGACAGCTGAATGGAGCAAATTACAGAGATATCCTTAATAAAAACCTGCACAGAGCACTGTGGATTTGACACTGGACTGAAGATCCATCCTTCAGCAGCATAAGCCAAAGAAAACCAGTGGACTGATTAAGGACAACTCTCTGAATGTCCTGAGGTACTCCTGCCAAACCTCAGATTTGAACCCAATCGAACATCTCTGGATTGACCTGAAAAGAGCTGATCACCAAATAGGTCTCCATCCAGCCTGGTAGAGCTTGAGACGATTTGCAGAGAGAAATGGCAGAAAATCCCCAAGTCCAGGTGGGCGAAGCAGACCCTGTCGGACCCGAGAAGACACCAGGCAGGAACTGAAGCCAAAAGGCTCTTCAGATAAGTACTGAGTACAGGGTCAGAAAATGTGTGTCAAGGTGATATTTCAGTTTTTTTTTTATTTTTAATAAATTTGCAAAATAATAATGATATAATAATCCGTTACATTTATATAGCGCCTTTCTCACTACTCAAAGTGCTTTTCATAGAGCCACTTCAACCACTACCAACGTGTAGTGCTCTCCTGGATCAAGCAACGTCGGCCATTCTGCGCCAGTATAAGTTAACCAATAAGCCAAAATTTATAATGTCCTGTTTTCACATTGTCATTCTGGGGTGTTGAGGGAAAAATGACTTTAAATGACTTTAGAATAATGCTGCAACTTAACAAAATGTGACAAAAAAGAAAGGGTAGAAATACTTCCTGAATACGCTGTTTAATATTTATTTGTACATGTGGATCTATCTATAGTGTGCATATAAGGCAGGACAAAATCTACTTAAAACAACACAAGACTATGCCATCGGGGCCACCTAACCGGAGAAAGACCCTGACTGCCCCATGGGATGGCTGTCCCACCTAACCCACTACAGGAACATTTCCTCCTTCTCACTTTTTGATTTCCTTCTGTTAATGGAGCCAAGGTCCAACTCTTTCTATCTATTATATAGTGCCTTTCATGTCTCTATCTATCTATTATATAGTGTCTTTCATATCTATCTATCTATCTATTTATCTATCTATCTCTCTAGCTATCTGTCTATCTCTCCAGACATCACAAGTCTAATCCCTGCCCCTGGTTGTTGCCCATGTGGAGTTTGTAAGTTCTCTCTCTGTCTGTGTGTTTTTCCCTCCTGATACTCCGCTTGTCCTCCTCCGTCCCCAGACACACACATGTTTAGTTTTGTTAGCCACACTAGATTGGCCCAATCTGAATTTGATCTTGAGTGGCTCCTTCAATGGACTGGCACACTGTCTATGTTTACTTTCCTCCATTGTGTCCTGTGGTGTTGGGATGGGCTCCACTCTCTGTGACCCTCAAACTGGTTTAGGAAGATTTGATAATGTATAATCATAAGCATAAAAACAATCAATTTTCTACGTGCAGATGACACACTCTTGAAGTAGTTCAGACCGGGGAGCCGTTTGACGCCACTGAGCAGTGACGACTTGTCATGTCTGCCAACTGCCTGGCTGTCAGCGGCTTAGAACTGTCGTTTTGTTTTCCCAAGTGGTCTGCTGTGGGTTAATGGAAACGGGGTAGAGAAGGTGTGTTCTCACGCTACGTGTCTGACGTCACGGGCGCAGTTTGTGGCTTGTGGCCTCCTGCTGTCCTGACTCGGGACCCAACACGGCATGCGTTTAGTCTTTAATGAGAAGACAAAGGGGAATTCATATGAAGAAGACCTACATGGAAAAAAAGACTAGGCAACCCCCACTCTACTCTTTATTCCTTGGGCTCTTTAAAAAAAAAAAAAAAAAAAAAAAGGTAAAAGAATATTTCAAAATATAACTTCTGCCTCCAGAGAGGTGGTGGCATGTCAAAGTGTGAGTCGTGTTCCCTGTGAAAGTGACACTACGCAACTATGTAGTAACATCTTTTATGGATCTTTCAGCACAGTGAACCCATTCTTTGTATCTTCACCATCATTCCGCTCCGTTACTTTTCTGCAGTAATGGCCGTGTCCATCCTCCTCTGCACGCACTTAATAATTCAACTTTAGCTTTGTGTGGATCTGGAGGGCATCTTAACAGCATTGGGCACGGGGCAGAAACAAATCTGAGACGCTCTGCCCGTCAGTCTTATAGAGTCAATTCAGTGTCACATCACTAACTTATGGGAGGGCAGCTTAAAGAAAAGGGGGGGGGAACAAACCCACTGATGGTGACCGGGCCAGGATTTGAAGCCAGCCCCCTGGAGCTGAGGGGTGTCAGAGTTCCCCCATACCAGTATCAGTATGCTGCTGCTGAAGAATGTGAATTTCCCATTGGGATTAATAAAGTATCTATCTATCTATCTATCTATCTATCTATCTATCTATCTATCTATCTATCTATCTATCTACCATGGGACAGTCTGCCTCGACTGAGATCCATACAGCCTCAGAGTGATTGGGTGGGTGGGGAAGGTGGGATATATCCTATCAGAACTGGATGGAGGGCCTTTGTGGGGTCCACTCACACTCACATTGAGGCCAAATATGAGTTAGCAGTGTACATAACACTTTTGGATTTGGTTGGTATGAAAGAATAACCCACTCAGATACGGAGAACACAAAACATTACATAGATAACAACCAGGTGGGCGATTCAAATCTAGGATGCCAGATCTGTGAGGCAGCAGTGCCAACCACTGCACCACCCCAGCATAAAACAGAAATTATTGAAAACTGGCTGAAATACCCGGCATTGCCCAGAAGGAAAATAAAGTGTTTTTTTTTTTTTAATTGTTTGAGAAAAATGTAATTAAAAAAAACACAACTTTAAAAATAAAAATAAATTAACAAACAATGATCCAGTTGACGTTCAGAACCGGCCAACTCAATTTAATTTCAAAAGCAACAGGCAGGCGCGGTGGTGGCGCTCAGACATAAAGAATTCTGGCAGTCACCACCAGTTCGCCCTCTGGTGGTCGTTCTGTGTGTCAACTGGATGATAACATGCATACAAGACTGCAAGATAACCCCTCATGGTACCCAGAAGGGGGTGGGGTTAAGGTTGATTTCATACTACAGTATTTGTAGTCGATCAATGAGAAACGTGTACCAAGTTTCATGAAAATCGCTCCAGCTGTTAGGAAGTGATGCTGGAACACACACACACACACACATTGACTTTTATATATATATTCACGGCATTCGTAGTCTGAATCACATATATATAGACTAGGAGGCTTTGCCCCCTCCTCGCATTGCTCGCCAACCCCTGGGCAGGCGCTATACACTAGTCTCTTTGTGGTTCTGTCGCTCGCGTATGGGGATGCGGTTGTACAATTTAAACATATTTTTAATTTCATGGGAATTCTTACATATGCATAATAGAACTAACTATTTTACATTACAGCGAGTAATCCTCCTTCTTCTTCTTTCGGCTGCTCCCGTTAGGGGTTGCCACAGTAGATCATCTTCTTCTATATCTTCCTGTCCTCTGCATCTTGCTCTGTCACTCCCATCACTTGCATGTCCTCTAACACCACATCCATAAACCTTCTGTTAGGCCTTCGTCTGGTCCCCTTCCCTGGCAGCTCTATCCTTAACACCCTTCTCCCAATATACCCAGCATCTCTCCTCTGCACGTGTCCAAACCAATGCAATCTCACCTCTCTGACTTTGTCTCCCAACCATCAAACTTGAGCTGACCCTCTAATCTCCTCATTTCTAATCCTATTCATCCTCATCACACCCAATGCAAATCTTAGCATCTTTAACTCTGCCACCTCCAGCTCTGTCTCCTGTGCCACCGTCTCCAACCCATATAACATAGCTGGTCTCACTACCATCCTGTAGACCTTCCCTTTCACTCTTGCTGATACCCGTCTGTCACAAATCACTCCTGACACTCTTCTCCACCCACTCCACCCTGCCTGCACTCTCTTCTTCACCTCTCTTCCACAATTCTCATTACTCTGTACTGTTGATCCCAAGTATTTAAACTCATCCACCTTCGCCAACTCTACTCCCTGCATCCTCACCATTCCACTGACCTCCCTCTCATTTACACACATGTATTCTGTCTTGTTCCTACTGACCTTCATTTCTCTCCTCTCTAGAGCATATCGCCACCTCTCCCTGGTCTCCTCAGCCCGCTCCCTACTATCGCTACAGATCACAATATCATCAGCAAACATCATACTCCTGTCTAATCTCGTCTGTCAACCTGTCCATCACCACTGGAAATAACAAAGGGGTCAGAGCCGATCCCTGATGTAATCCCACCTCCAACTTGAATGCATCCATCACTCCTACTGCAGACCTCACCACTGTCACACTTCCCTCGTACATATCTTGTACAACTCTTACGTAATTCTCTGCCACTCTCGACTTCCTCATCCAATACCACAGCTCCTCTCAGTCACCCTGTCATTTGCTTTCTCCAGGTCCACAAAGACACAATGCAACTCCTTCTGGCCTTCTCTAAACTTCTCCATCAACATCCTCAGAGCAAACATTATATCTGTGGTGCTCTTTCTTAGCATGAAACCATCCTGCTGCTCACTAATCATCACCTCACTTCTTAACTGAGCTTCCACTACTCTTTCCCATAACTTCATGCTGTGGCTCATCAATTTTATCCCCCTGTAGTTACTACAGTCCTGCACATCCCCCTTATTCTTAAATATCAGCACCAGTACACTTCCTCTCCACTCCTCAGGCATCCTCTCACTTTCCAAGATTCCATTAAACAATCTGGTTAGAAACTCCACTGCCATCTCTTCCAAACACCTCCATGCTTCCACAGGTATGTCATCTGGACCAACTGTCTTTCCATATTTCATCCTCTTCATCGTTGTCCTTACTTCCTCCTTGCTAATTCGTTGCACTTCCTGATTCACTATCTCCTTTTTGTTCTGTTTGGCTTTGAAATTAACACACAAATACTTTTTAAACTTACACTTTTACTGTAAAACTTCAGTAAAAATAATTTTTTTAATTAAATTTTCGTCAATATTACATTGAATTTTGATTCCGTATTTGGACTTTCATCGTAATAACGCAACGTATAACTGCCCGTGGGTGAATTTTGTTTCTTTCTCTCTATTAAATAAAATGAGTTTTTCGAATGTTTGGCTCTGAGATTTGTTAATTGTCTTTGCCAAAGCTAAACTGTAAACATTTTAATACGAATGACGTATCGAGATCTCCTTTGGTGTCTCATGTTATCCCCTGAAGATGAACTACATGACCTTTCTTGGATACATCCTTCTTTCTACAGTAATGGAAAATCAGATGGTGTTAACAGTTGTAGATATTGTTCGTGATTTTGTAAGTTGATGTTTTCATCTTCTGCATCATCACCACCAACTGTTTCAGCAGAGTCTATTGATACGCATTTAACCAATTTGCCGTGTAACTGATCGACAATTTTTTGTTTGACTTCATCGTTTCACTAAAATGAAGCTGTGAGAAAGCCGTGTTACAATAATGGGTTATTAGCAGTTTTTTAAAGTGCTCCACCGTATCAGCCTGGTGAATTTCTATTGGTAAACGCGTATTCCAGATTTGAGTTGCGTAACAGCAGAAGGCCACCTCACCACTTCTTTTAAATTTAGCTCTTGGAATTCTAAGCAGACCCTCATTTGAAGATCTAAGGTTATGATTTGGAGTGTCAAGTGACAGGCATTCTGAAATATTGGACTAATTCTGTATTTAGTAATTTGTAAAAATCTATACTTGCATTTCACCTGAGAACTTGTCACAGCACTCAGCGCAGGGCACTATATGAAACTAAATTGAATTGAATTTTGCACATTCATATTATGCACATATGAGATACATGCACAGGATGAAGAGGGCCAGGCGATACACATACCTAGACATTCACACCCACAGTGACCACTCTGTTAGGCCCACCTGCTTAGTATCAGGTAAAGACTCTCGTCTGGCTTCACAGTAGTCTGGATTTTTGGGGACATGGATTCAATAAAAGTGCTTGAAATATTGCTTAGAGATTTTTGTCCATGCCAACACATTTCCATCAAGTTTTTTGGCTTTGGACTTTCCTTCCTTCCTTCCTCATCCCAAAGGCGATCCGTTGAGTTGGTATTCAGGGATTGTGCATGTCGTATTTGTTTAAGCGGCTTGAGACGCACGCTTTGTGACTTGATTGGAAAGGGTCAGGCCATGGCCTTGTAATAAGGCCCAGGTATTCTGTAGAATTCAAATGACAATCGAATCGGTCTGTACTGTTAACTTAGTACTGGATGGATCTGTAGATTCCCGCTGTTTGTGCACCACCATCTGCATATCACAGCAGAAATCAAGATTCGCGGCATCAGGTGACATGTTTCCCCGTCTTTGGTGATTTTATTTGGTGATTCCATGTGCACCTATTTCCTGTAGGGGGTGATAGCTCCCTAGTCGGAATAAGTTCTTTTGTAATTACGGCGTTTTAAATAACCCAAAACTATAAAGATATAATATTAAAAGGCAATATTTCTCCCATAGTGATATGGCGGTAAGAAATCACATAAGAGAAAATAACTTAGCTTTCTTTAATGACGATTTACGCGACATTACAGACGGGAAGCCATGATAAGACTTTATCAAGGTGGGACCTCGATGTATACAGTCTGCCATTTTTTCAGGATGGATGATGTAATCTTCCATCCATCCGTCGGCTTCAAGGCTTTTCACTGCTATCCAAGTCTTTTATACTGTTTTCTCCACGTGCAGGCCCTTACTTAGGTTCCAAACAAGGCAAGGAGATTCAGTTTCATCTCTAACATACAGAAATCGTACAATGCCCATTTTCGTAGTTGTACCTTTCTCTCTTCAAATGCATGCCTAGCAGTTCTAAATGCTGAGAGCCCCTGTGTGCTAACTTTGGCCTGGCCTGTACATATGAGTGGATTTATAAAATATTTTTTTGTACAGAGCACAGTGACATTAAACGTATTATTCTGATTGCAGCACCTTATTCTCATCTTCCTATTCTTAGCTGACAGGAGAGATAAGCAAAGTTCTGTTCTCCCATCTGCCTCGCTGCCCAATGCATTGTGTATTCAAAAAGAAGATTTGGGGTCTTGACGCCCGCTTTTGTTTGACTTGTTCATTCTCCTCTGGCCTCTCTCGTTAACAGAATTGTCATTCACTGGATGCTTTTTTGTTTTGTAGCGGTGCGGTGCTGCTAAGATTCACACCATCGAGAAGACGGTGATTTATTTATTTTTATGGTGGAGATTCCTGGGACGCCCCTAGCCTTGGCCCAACCTGCACGCACTCACAAACAAAGACAAAAACAAAGCAAACCGGTAATCAAACAGCAAATAACGAATGTAATGAAAACAAATGAAAATAACAATACCACCCCTGTTCATCTTATCGTGACAAACCAAACACACACAGCAAAGTCCATGAAAAACGGCAATGGATGAAATGTAATGATGAAGATCGATAGTCCAGAGATCCGCACGTTGAATGGGAATTTAAAGACAGTCCTACCGCTAGTTCCTGAAATGGTGAAGACGGGTGGACGGGTTCAGGAGCGCTCTTTTCCTCGCAGGATGGCCATGAATCCACTTACAGTCCTCAAGTACACAGGCAGATGACAGACAATCCAGACCCCAACCACGAAACGATCCAGGACCAAAACGAATAAGTACAGGTAACCCAACAGAAGGCAGACAGACAGGAACTTGAAACACAAATTACAAAAAAAACTTTTTTCTTTTGATCACCGGCCCCCTTTTTAAAAGCCACGCTGACATCCTTTGATCCCAACAGCCCCTGCACCGTCAGCAGAAGACCAATCAGAGCTACTGCAGGGACTGCTGGGAGTTGCAGTTTCACATTCAAGTAGCACCGCTACAGGTTATGTTCTTGTACTCTGAGACTGTAATACAAGGAAATCCTGCCAGGGTAGCTGGGACCGTCCCATGTGGCACTATGCCATACGCGTATGTCTTGGTCAGATAAAAAAGAAAACTTCTTAAGTGGGTCACTTTGTTATTTAGAGTCAGATGAAGCCACAGTAACTATCTGAGCTAATAACCGGAGGAGCCTAAAAGTGGCCACGGAGTGTATATAATGTGAAAGTTTAAACATTTAATGTCGCGTTAATAAAGAGTGACGATTCAGTCTTTGAAGGTCGTTTTTTTTTAAGATAAAGAAAGAGAAGTCTTTATTTAAGGTACGTGTGCGGAACTCCCTGAAGAACAATTAGGAGAGGCTGGGACACCTCCCAGATAGCAATCAAACATAACAAGTCCGCCTAGAGAGCTAATTGCCCCGGGGGGTCACAAGACTGTCCCCTTGGAAGAGGAAGGCCTCGTCTGTTGGTTTCCTGTTTGTGACGCCAGACTCTTTAGGGCGCTCCGTGTTACCAGTTGTTGGACTGTCAATTAAAAGTGGACAGTTGTATTGAAATCTATTGTATTTATTAAGTAGAGAGGCACAGTGGTTGATGTTTCTGCGTTTCTATCCCATGCCTGGTTGTTGTCTGTATGGAGTCTGCATGTTTTCCCTCTTTGTATGGCTTTCCTCCTACAGTACATCTGCAGGTTTGCTTAACTGGCAGTTCCAAGATGAGCCGGACTTGTGGTGGTGTACCACCCTGTCCACTTAGTTAAAAGAACAGACAGTTAGAAAGGAGAGAGCGGAAAGTGGAGTGAGAGATGAACACAACGATGAGCTGCAGAAGTTTCTTTGTGTGGTATATTTTATATTTGGTTGGTCACCTGTGCGTGCATCGGTGTGTTAGCGACTAAAAAATCAAAATAAAAGTTAGCTGAGCATTGAACCCTCTCCATACTGTACACATCACTCAACTTGGTGCTACCCAGTTATGAATCAAAAAATATTTTAAAATACTTCACTTCAAATAATATCTAGTTAATTAAATGCAAAGTATGATTTCAGTGCCCTCAAAAGCCCATGTTGGTGGAAAAAGTAAAGAGGCAAAGGGAAAGAAAAGCACAAGAATTTTAAAGATGGCTTCCTGTTAAAATGGTCCTTTCGACGACATGGCTCATCCTCCCCTTATACCTTACCAACACTTTAGTCTCGAGTTCAGCTGGTTGAAGTGTCGAGGCTATGTTAGGCTGCTGCACCCCTAGGGGTCTCAAACTGTGGAGCAGGGGTCTCCAACACGTCGCTCACGAGCTACCAGTAGCTCACAACCCCTTTCCAAGTCGCTCGCTAAAGAATCCTAATGAATCCTACATAAATTTGAAAACTTGATTAGTTAAATTAGGAGTGGGTGATCTCTCCAAAAAATCATATCACGATCCTTTTAACACAAAATCACGATCCACAATCTGAATTGCAATCTATCTTTTCAATGTGGCATACGCTTAAGAGAATATCCGGACTCAAACTCATCAAGACCCAAGTAACACTTTATTTTAAATATCAAGCAAAGTTGAATTCAATTGTTCTCTCGTTCGCTAGCTAAGCGGAGTTAAGGAACACACCCCGAACTTGGCAAGTGAGTGAGAAAGGTCCCTCCCCTCGGCCCGCTGCACAAATAAATCGGTACGGCAAGCGAACTCTGATACACAGCAAAATGAGAGACGTCACAAAATCAACCGGAATGTTCAAACAAATTATAGAAAAAAACACGATCTAAATCCGTGAAGTAGTGAAAAGCAAACAGAGAGACAGACAGACAGAGAGACATTGGATTTTATATATTACAGTCATGTGAAAAAGATTGGGAACCCCTCTTAATTCTTTGGATTTTTGTTTCTCATTGGCCGAGCTTTTAAAGTAGCAACTTTCTTTTAATATCTGACATGTCTTATGGAAACAGTAGGATTTCAGCAGTGACGTTAAGTTTATTGGATTTACAGAAAATATGCAATATGCATCATAACAAAATTAGACAGGTGCATAAATGTGGGCACCGCAACAGAGATATGACATCAATACTTAGTTGAGCCTCCTTTTATAAATCTAACAGCCTCTCGATGCTGTCATCCTGTAGCCTTTGATGAGTGTCTGGATTCTGGATGGAGGTATTGTTGTCTATTCTTCCATACAAAATCTCTCCAGTTCAGTTCAATTTGATGGGCAGCCTGCTTCAAATCATCCCATAGATTTTCAATGATATTCAAGTCAGGGGACGGCCATTCCAGAACATTCTACTTCTCCCTCTGCATGAATACCTTTGTAGATTTCCAACTCTGTTTTGGGTCATTGCATAATTTCAACTTTGTGACTGATGCTTGAACATTATCCTGAAGAATTTGTTGATATTGGGTTGAATTCATCTGACCCTCGACTTTAACAAGGGCCCCAGTCCCTGAACTAGCCACACAGCCCCACAGCATGATGGGACCTTCACCAAATTTAACAGTAGGTAGCAGGTGTTTTTCTTGGAATGCGGTGTTCTTCTTCCGCCATGCAAAGCGCTTTTTGTTCTCACCAAATAACTCAATTTGTGTCTCATCAGTCCAAAGCACTTTGTTCCAAAATGAATCTGGCTTATCTAAATGAGCATTGGCATACAACAAGTGACTCTGTTTGTGACGTGAGTGCAGAAAGGGCTTCTTTCTCATCACCCTGCCATACAGATGTTCTTTGTGCAAATTGCGCTGAATTGTAGAACGATGTACAGATACACCATCTGCAGCCAGATGTTCTTGCAGGTCTTTGGAGGTGATCTGTGGGTTGTCTGTCACCATTCTCACAATCCTGTTCATATGCCGCTCTTGTATTTTTCTTGGCCGGCCAGACCTGCTGGGTTTAACGGCAACTGTGCCTGTGGCCTTCCATTTCCTGATTCCATTCCTTACAGTTGAAACTGACAGTTTGAACTTCTGAGATGGCTTTTTGTAGCCTTCCCCTAAACCAGGAGACTCAACAGTCTTTGTTTTCAGATCTTTGGAGAGTTGCTTTGAGGATCCCATGCTGTCACTCTTCAGAGGAGAGTCAAAGGGAAGGAAGCACAACTTGTAATTGACCACCTTAAATCCCTTTATATTTCATGATTGAACACACCTGTCTATGAAGTTCAAGGCTTAACGAGCTCATCCAACCAATCAGCATTGAGCAGTGACAGGCATTCAAATCAGCACAATGACAAGGGGACCCACATTTGTGCACAGCCAGTTTTTCACATTTGATTTCATTTCATACCACTAAATACTGCTTCACTAAAAATCTTTGTTCGGAAAACACCGCAGTACTCCTAGGAAATGAAAGACAGACCACTGTTATCTTTTTTGTTGAAAGTACAGTAAATTATTATGCAGGCTGAGAGGGGTTCACAAACTTTTTCATATGACTGTATATATTAGTAAACCTTCAAAATAATGTGCAATTAAAGTCTCAACAGCATTCTCAGCATTTCTGGAGCTTAATAAAGCCTGATAACTATAAGAATCTTCACCAAGCAGCTCTGAAAATGTCTGCTTTGTTTGGGTCTCCACATCTCTGTGAGTCTGACGTGAATGTCATGAAATCAAAATTCAGAACAAGACTGACAGACGAACATTGAAATGACTCCAGAAGAGTGAACCTCAGTGGCTCCACTCCGCCATACACCTCTCTTGTTGAGTCATCTGACTGACTAAATAACACATCACACATGCCACTGGACCTGTGAATAATGTCACATAGTGACATGGAACACAATGACAAATGAACAGGTCACATCTGTGGATTTGGAATTGCATTGTTTTGTTTTGACAGCATTCATGTCTTAATTCAATAGTGTGAGATACACTAGAAAACGCATTCAGACATACATAATGCACTTGCAGGTGAATCTAATTATGATTATTCAGTTTGTTTCGGTTGAATAAGCTATGAGGGGGATATAAGGTTGGAGACTCCTGCTGTGGAGTAATCGCCCCACTGATATTAAAGCAGTCCTGCTGGCCTCAGCACTTAACCCAAGGCACACCATGCTTTGTTTTAACCTCACCTACTCTTGCTAGAGTCCATATTGGTTTTGATTGTTATAGTAAGTGTTTTGGTTGACCGTTTCCAAGTCTTCTTTTTTTGGCTTTCTGCCTTGTTGTCCTCCAGTCCCACGGTGTGTCAGTTTTTTGAGCTGCAGTCACTGTCATTAACAGAGTGTGACTGACCAAGGAGAGACACTCAAATGGTGTCGGTTTAGAATTGTTTTATTTCTATGTTGATCTTCTGTAAAGGCTAAACTTACCCTCAGGGAAAAACCAAGTATCTAGTATAGTGGTTAAGGTTTGGGACAGTTACCCATGAGGCTGTGGGTTCAAATCCTGCTGCTGATGCTGTGTGACTTTGAGCAAATCACTGTACCGGCCAAAAAAATGCTGTGAGTCACCTGTCAAAAAGGTGTCTGTCAAATATGCTGTGCAATATTGAAATTTATTGTATTTATTAATTAGAGAGACACAGTGGTTGGTGTTTCTGCGTGTCTATCCCACGCTTGGTTGTTGTCTGTATGCAGTCTGCATGTTTTCCCTCTTTGTATGGCTTTCCTCCTGCAGTACGCCAGCGGGTTTGCTTAACTGGCAGTTCCAAGATGAGCTGGACTTGTGGTGGTCTACCACCCTGTCCAGAACTGGCCACTACCTAATATCTGATGCTAAGGGTCTGCGCCCCTCTGTGTCCCTGAATTGGATTAAGCAACTACAGGGTGGCACAGTGATTAGTGCTGCTGCCTCACAGATCTGCCATCCTGGGTTCATTTCCCATGCCCAGTATCACCAGTGTGCAGTTTTGATGTTCTCCTTGTGCTGGGTCCGGGCATCCTGCTACTTTTCCAAGGGTATTTTGGGTAAGATTGATTGGTCCTCTTATTTTTTTTTGACTTTATTGATTTTATTAAAATGAAATAACATTCCATACAAATAACTCAAGTTTTACAAAAAAAAAAGAAATAAATTAACCGCACCCCTGAGAAAGAGAGCTAGGAGAGCCGGCAGAGTAAAACTTTAAGCTGTTAAAAATAAGTAAACAGATAAATGAATAAAGAAACTGTATATACTCACGTATAAGTCAGGTCTTGAAATCAATCATAAAATCAGACCCCGACTTATACACCCGTTCAAAAATACGACACTTAATTTTTTTTTTACATCTTCTTGCCTCCTGCAATCTCACATCAGTTTCTCAGACGCATCGAATTTTGTTGCAGCAGCACAGTTACCAATATCTATCGCTACTTCAACGTTTAATTTAAAGCCAGCTTCATATTTTCTTCTGATTGAACGCTCCATCTTAGATAAGGGATGCTCTTACGATAAAGGTGTATGAGGATGTGAGATACAAAAAACACAAAACAGTGCAAACATCACTTCGGAATAGTGCGGGTATTACCGTGTGGTCACGTAGGCACAATAGAGAGCGAGAGGTTAGGAGCACCCGCTGATACAGCGCATTGACGCACCCACATAGATAAAAAGGCCGTGGGCTCCGTGGTGACTCTCTCAGGTGGGCATTAGCATATCGTAATCTCTTGGACCAATAGCGTGAGCTTACCGCATTTGACTTATACGAGTGACATTATAAAATACCAGAAATTATACGGTAAAATCAAACCCGACTTATCTACGGGAGAACTTAAACACGAGTATATATGGTAAATGGAGTTAAAGATGGGAGGGAACCTGCTTTCTCAATTTAAATGCTTATTCTAAAATGTTACTGATCAGATCCTACCAGGTTTTGAAACAGTTCTGTACAGATATCCTCTCAGTGTGAATTTGATTTTTGCCAGTTTCAAATAGTATATAACATCAGTTACCCTCTGACTCAGAACAGGTGGGCTACGATTCTTACAGTGGAGCAAAATAAGTCTAAGTGCTAATACTGTAGTAATGACCATTACAGTTTGTTTGTCCATCTCAACTGTAAGCCCCTCTGGAAGTACCCCAAACACAGCTGTTAGTGGATGAGGAGGGATTGGGACCCCAAGGCTGTCTGAGAGGCATTTAAAGATTTTGGTCCAAAATGATGTTAGTTTGGTGCAGGCCCAGAACATGTGACCAGGGAGGCTGGAACTTGGGTAAGATTAATTGGTTCTTTGAGTGTGTGCTTGAATGGGTTCTGTGATGGATTAGGACCCCCATCCAGGTTCAGTTTCCCCTTTGTGCTCGATCCTGGCAGAATTGACTACTTCTTCTTTCAGCTGCACCCATTAGGGGTTGCCACAGCGGATCATCTTGTTCCATCTCTTCCTGTCCTCTCCATCTTGCTCTGTTACTCCCACCACCTGCATGTCCTCTCTCACCACATCCATAGACCTTCTCTTAGGCCTTCCTCTTCTCCTCCTGCCTGGCAGCTCTATCCTTAGTACCCTTCTCTCAGTATACCCTTCATCTTTCCTCTGCACATGTCCAAACCAACGCAGTCCCGCCTCTCTGGCTTTGTATCTCAACCATCAAATCTGAGCTGACCCTCTAATGTCCTCATTTCTAATCCTGTCCATCCTCGTCACACCCAATGCAAATCTTAGCATCTTCATCTCTGCTACCTCCAGCTCTGTCTCCTGTACCACCGTCTCCAGCCCATATAACATAGCTGGTCTCACTACTGTCCTGTAGACCTTCCCTGTCACTCTTGCTGATACATGTCTGTCACAAATCACTCCTGACACTCTTCTCCACCCATTCCACCCTGCCTGCACTCTCTTCTTCACCTCTCTTCCACAATCCCCATTACTCTGTACTGTTGATCCCAATTATTTCAGCTCCTCTACCTTCACCAACTCTACTCCCTCCATCATCCTCACCATTCCACTGATCTCCCTCTCATTCACCCACATGTCTTGGTGGTCCTACTGACCTTCCTTCCTCTCCTCTCTAGAGCAGATCTCCACCTCTTCAGGGTCTCCTCAGCCTGCGCCCTACTATCGCTACTGGTTTAAGTCGGTCTGAATATATGTGATAGATGTACAGTTTATTATACAGTCCATTATAAGTTGTTTTATGGTTTACCAGAATCAAAATATTTTTATTGTCACTGTAACAAATACAAAGAAATTAGGTGCAGTCCTTGCGGTGTCAAAATATAAATAAATATAATTACAAAAGGATAGGAAAGGATAAGAAGAAATGAGGTAGAACACAAACATTCAACACAAGACCTTAATTGCACAAGATGTCTTCTATTGCCCTGCTGCATTGGAGGTGATGAGGTGGCATTCAGTGCCCTGATAGCAACAGGGTAGAAACTGCTATTCAGTCTATTCATCTTTGTTTGGATGCTCCTCTATCTTTTGCCTGATGTCATGAGCGGGGAGTGAGGGGTCTTTCAAGATGTTTTCCGCTTTCCTGAGGCAGTGAGAGCTGTGCCGTTCATCCAGAGAGGGTAAAGAGTAGCTGATGATGTGCTGGGCCGTCTGCTGATGTTGATGGCCGAGGAGATGTGAGCGCCCACCCTAACCCTTTGTGTACGGTCTGTTGGGACGTCTTCAATCCATAGACAGGTGGAATATGGGAGTCCCAGGGCTAGCAGCTTGCTCACCAATCTGTGAGGGAGGATGGTGTTAAAAGCAGAGCTAAAATCAATAAAGAGGAGACGTGCGTAGCTCCCCTGGTGCTCCAGATGGGACAGGGTAGCATGGAGAGCAGCAGCAACAGCGTCCTCAGTAGACTTTTTAGCCCTGTAAGCAAATTGGTGTGCATCAAAAGTGGGAGCGATGAAGGACATGATACTATATAACAATGAATTCAACTCTTCCTGGGTACAGAATGGTTACAGTTACAGCTGAAAGCGTTCGTTTCCCAGCGATGATGGTGGTTGTTGTTGTTAACAGTAAATATGATTCAGTATCAGCTTACAAAGAGTCCAAAGAAGCTGCAGTTCAGGAGTTGAGCCAGCGAAGCCCTCACCTTGTTCTTGGCACTGCCCTGGTACCAACACCCATGATTCTGTGCTCTGTGCGGAGATGCGGTCTGCTGTGTGGTGTCATTGTGTGAGTAGCGCTATTTTAACTTACTCTTAGGTTTAATGTAGCTTGATTAATCTTAATTAACTGCTGGCGCCATAAAACTACATTCAAAGCAGCTGTTTTCCGCACAAGATGGTAAAAAGAAAGCACCCTTTAGCGTCTGTTGTTCTGTTCTGTTGACGTTATTTATTTCTTCCAGCCCCCTTAACTTTATCGGAAGGATCTAAGCCCATGTGACAGAGAAAGGGAGTACTTCAGTGAGCACAGCTGCCTGTCAGCGGCCCACCCACACGAGTGGACGGTCCTGTACAGAGTGCCGGTAAATGAAGGGTTAACTACCAGGCAACAGCTTGCTGGTGAAATTTAGAAACAATTACTGTGACTTTTAAAGCGTGTAATTAGCCTCATCAAGTTACCTAACAGAAACGCAGCTCGAGTGAAACTTCTTTATGAAACCCCCCCACAGCTTCCCCTCATTGTGAGGGGCAATCCCTCAGATGGGACGCAAGTTCCAAAAACAGAAAAAAAGAGAAATCTTAAAAAATATCAGCGATTATCAGCCTGCCCACTGTGCTGTTCATTTACATGATGCCAGCGTAGAAAAATCCAGTGACCCTGAACTATGGCCATGCCCCCCATTCCCCCGCCGGGCCTGCCACTCCTCATCACACACAGCCAATCAATTCTTGATATGTGCAATAAAACATAACATCAGGATGCGCATGCTAATGTGTTTATAGTTACTGAAGAGAAAGGGATGGACGACATCAAAGAGTGTCTGTGAGATGGGGGGGTACAAAGTTAATCCAGCAGAAATAATAAAATGAAACTTACAGACGCAGAGGGCGGCACGGTGGCACAGTGGTAGCACTGCTGCCTCGCAGTTAGGAGACCTGGGTTTCTCTTCCTGGGTCCTCCCTGCGTGGAGTTTGCATGTTCTCCCCGTGTCTGCGTGGGTTTCCTCCCACAGTCCAAAGACATGCAGATCAGGTGCATTGGCGATCCTAAATTGTCCCTAGTGTGTGTGTGTGTGTGTGCCCTGCAGTGGGTTGGCGCCCTGCCCGGGGTTTGTTTCCTGACTTGCGCCCTGTGTTGACTGGGATTGGCTCCAGCAGACCCCCGTGACCCTGTAGTTAGGATATAGCGGGTTGGATAATGGATGCCCCTCATAAAAATATACATACTGTATGTTTCTAGCCAGCGCCATTTCGGCATATCCAGTGTGTGATGGCTTCCATGCTCTGACGCTAGTACAGAATTGCACATTCCTGCTGCTTAAACGTATCAATTCTTTCAACAGATTATTTAAAAAGTGCCCTATGGCTGTTTCAGGCAGTGTGCATTGGCACTAATCTTGCATCACCTTTAAATAATTTTAAATCATCTTCCTCACATTACGGAGTACAAGGTTTAGGTGCAATGCCCCAAAGTAGGGGGTGCTACAGCAGACCCCCCTCACACCTTAAGGACTGACCTGCCATATTACAGACAGTTATAGTTAAGGCCGCCACAAATTTCTTTCTCAAACAATCAGAAATGTGCACAACAGGTTAAATTTTCAGAGTCAAAGGTATGTGCAGAACCCATCGCCGGACCCAACATGACAGCAACTTTCTCTCAAGAAAAATAAACAAGGCCTTTAACAAGCAGCAGCCTGCCCTGGGTTGTTTTGCTGGGCATCTGCTCCTATAAATACAGGTTGGACAAGTGTCTTAGTGCCAATTACTGGGACTTAACTTACCGGACCGGCTGTTATCTGCAAAGCAATGATGCAACCAAGAAAACCACAGGTCTGCACAACAGACTGCAAGCCTGACAGAGAGTGGTGTGTCCTTCAGATGGCCCTCCTCGAGGGAGCGTTGAGAACTCACTCGATCCAAGCCAGGCAGCTTCTCTGGTGTCCACCTTCATTCTTATAAACTGTGATTGTGTATGTCAACCATCCCAAGAGTCACAGGGTCAGGTAGAGGTTTAACACACTGTCTGTTCCTGAATCCTCCTCAAGCCCACCCTGCACCACTACAACCCTCCAAACCCTTGACCTCTACAGTCACCCATGGAATATCCAAGACCCTGCAGAAGCTGGCGTTTTCTTCAATTGTCTTGCAAAACATTCAGGTCCAGATTAAAATCTTCTTAGTTTGAAATTGGGGCGGCACGGTGGCACAGTGGTAACGCTGCTACCTTACAGTAAGGAGACCTGGGTTCGCTTCCCGGGTCCTCCATGCATGGAGTTTGCATGTTCTCCCGTGTCTGCGTGGGTTTCCTCCCACAGTCCAAATGTGAATTTCCCATTGTGATTAATAAAGTATCTATCTATCTATCTATCTATCTATCAAAGACATGCAGGTTAGGTGCATTGGCCATCCTACATTGTGCTTGGTGTGAGTGTGTGTAAGGCAGGAAACAAACCCTGGGTACACACACACCCACACCAAGCACACACTAGGGGCAATTTAGGATCGCCAATGCACCTAACCTGCAACTAATCTTGTCCTACTGCGTAGCCCATCACTCAGACATACATTACACAATAACATTATGATACATTCTTCTTTCTACAGTAATGGAAGACCAGACAGTGTTAACGGTTGTAGATATTCTTCGCTGATATTCTAAGTTGATGTTTTCATCTTCCTCACCATCAACACCAACTGTTTCAGCAGAGTGTATTGATACGCATTTAACCAATTGATTTAACTTTAATTCATTTGACTTCGTTTCTTGGTGCTAGGATTGCCTGTGTACTCATTTCTCTTCGGGATGAAATTCTTCAACAAGATTTGGACATAGTACATCTTCTTTAATTGGGAACTTAACGTGAGGAAAACGTCAAAATGTATAAGAGCTGAGGGCGCAGGAAGTGTGCCTGACAAAAGCATTCACACCAATGAGAGGTGAGAGGACTGTGGGCGTGGCTGAGAGGAGGGCGGGACTTGAAACAATCTCTTGGCAATAGTCTCGTCTCAAGATTTTCTTACATAATAAAGAGATATGAAAGCAAACCCCGCTCAACAATTGTGTCAGATTTGCACCGCTGCCTTAAAAGTTCCATTGCCTGCTGCTTGTTTGTGTGGAGTTTGCAATTCCCAGTTGGCGTGGACTTTCCTTCAGGTTCTCTCGCATCCCCAAAGGATTGTAGGTTGCGCTAATTGGAGACTCAAAATCAGCCCCATTTGTGCCCAGCAATGGACTGGCCTTGCAGCAACTCCTTCGAACCTGACCCAGAAATGTACTGAGGGCGTATTCACAGACATAACGTTATTACTTTTAAACCAATCCAGTAGAAGGAGGCTGCGCTCTGTGCCTTGACAGGCTCTTCTCAGTGAGCACATGAGGAGCCAAGCCATCTAATGTGCCAACTTGCTTCCTTCCTTCCTTCCTTTCATGAGAGAGAAAGTTTTGGGATTCTTTTAGGGCGACACATTTCCAGCATTGGCAGCTGCCATCCGCCCACCCGTCTAAAAAGCCAAACATTCCTCAGCAGTGAGTGCCTCCTCGCTATTTATAAAGGCTCCTTGTTCTCGTCCAGTGTGTGTATTTCCCTGCACTCGCTCAGCGTAATGACTCGGGGGGGGTGTAGAGTTTCAGCCTCACTTTTTGGGTGCCAGCTGCTGCTGCCCAATCTCCTCAACTGTTAAACATGAGGGTCCAACCCACCACAGATGATACCGGGCATTCATTTCGGTTCCCCCCTAGGACATTCCTGCCAAGAAGCCTGCGGGCAGGCGTGACTGCAATCTGAACAGCTGCTGTGCTTTTAAAGTCCCGGTCACGGCTCACAGACGCGCCTTTTGCCCATATATATGTGTGCGTTCTGTGCAGTCACCATTGGCATTTCTAGTATTCTTGCTGCTTTTGTATCACGTAAATCACATAAAAATCACACGCGTTAACCAACCAAGTCTGCTGAATTTAAAAGGCAGCAGAAGGAAACATCCAGAAGTCTGATGTGAGGGACATCTGGGTGGCCTGAAGTTCCAGCTGAGCAACATCTCGAGGTCGGTTTGTACAAGATGTCCTGATGTGATACGTGAGATGAGGTACACCAGTTCTCAGGAGACTACTGAAGTCGTGTGCCACAGTACCATGAAGGTCAGAGTCACCAGAACATCAAGAAATGACAACAGCTGGGTGTGAAAGGGTTGTGATCATAATGTCCTAATGTGACCGAATTCTACATGTTTATATATCACCAGGACATCATGAATGTGGAGGTCAGGTTAACCAGAGCTCCCAGTAGTGACAGGGCAGAGGTACTGGTGACTAAGATGCCCCACTGTTAGACTTGAGCTGAGGTGATTTAGGAGATCCTGCATGTTGTGGGTTCTCTGAAGTCGCCAGGTGGTGCCACCAGTACTTTATGAAATCAGAGTTTGTAGGCACCAAGAAAGGGTCAGAATCACCAGAACACCCTAAAGTTTAGATGGCAGGATAACCAGAGCACCTGGTAGTAAGAGAGTGGCGGTGGAGGATGTGATGGGGATCATAAGTTCCTAATGTGACAGATCACAGTGAGGGCAGCTGTGGTGGTGACGACTGTGTCTTAATGTGACAAGTGAGCCGGGGTGCACTGGGGGATTCTAAAGATAATATTGACCTTATGGTCACCACAGTACCCTGAAGTCCCCAGGCAGTGCCACCACACAATGAGGAAATTGGACCTCAGAGCCACTAGAAGATCCTGCAGTCAGTGTCCTCAGAAAGAAACCATAAAGTCAGATACCAGGATAGGCGACGCTTCCAGTGATGAGAGCTTACAGGAGGTAGTCACCGAGATTTTGTAATGGAACATGTGAACTGAAGTGCATTGTGGGATCTTTGTGGGAGCCACCACATCCAGAATGTCTCAGGCCAATGACAGCAGAGAATGAGAGTTCAGGACCACAACCTGAAGTCAGATGTCAGGATGACCGGAGCTGCTTATGTTCATTGATGGATCCCAAAGACACAAGTAAAGGTGTGGTCCACCATGGCACCCTGACACCACAGGCCAGGGACACCAGAGCAGTATGAACTAAGACGTCAAGCCCAGCAGGGCATCCTGCAGTCAGAAGCATTAACCCCTTAAACACCCTAAAAAGTAAAGGTCAGCATCACCAGAGGAAAACCTGGAAATCATAAATCAAAGGTGAAGACCACCAGAGTGCTCAAGATGGAGATAGATTTAGCATTCAAGTTGTCATTGTAACCAGAGATCAAAGCAGCAGGCCATCTGATTGTCCAAGGAGGCCTCTGGACTATTCTAACAATGCCCATGAGTCACTAGAGGGTGCAGTGAGGGCAACTGAAGTCATGTGACACGTGAAAATCAACATTATCACGGCCTTCAAAAGTCAAAGGTCACGACCACCAGGGAGTCCTCAAGTAGGTATTAGTGAGCTCCGCAATGAGAGGGGACCACAAAGTGAAAGCCGAATACTAGAAAGTCGGCCCCTACTTTGACTTTGTGTCCCATTGTTGGCACGATTTATATATATTAGTGTTCATTTAATGATAAGTGATTGCTGATATTCAGAAGTTTGGTTGATCCCCATCATGTCAGTTGAACTCTAGCCAGCCACCTTATTAAAGTGTGCTGAAGGAGCTTGATAAGGCAGCATAAAACATGATGGGCCCCGGCATTCGTGGACGCCTCATTCAGCAGCCCCTCTCAGAAGTATGCAGATGACTTCACCATAATCTGCAGTCCAGTCAAAACAACGGCCTCAATGGCGGGGAGTTGTGTGGCGGGGCGCTTCAGAGCTACCAGGTGCTGTGCATGCTTTATGGAGCAAAAGGCAAAATGTTCAAGCGGTGTTCTCCGCTCCATCCAGACGTCACTTCTGCTTCAATTGATGTTTCAAGACATCAGAGGCCAAAACTAAAGGACCTTGAGAGGCTGCTGTCCGTGGAAAGCACTCTAAAAAAATAAAGACCGAGAGATTCATTAACGCAGACATGCAGGGGTCAAATCTCAGTCTGTGCTGAGTCTGCATATTCTTCCATATGTACAAGTGAGTTGTTTTTTGTCTTTTCCTCCCAAAAATTCTTTTTTTGAAACAGTGCCTGCTGCAGAGCAACATTAGTCAACAATTGATTTGAATTGCTCACCTACATAGCCTTACACCTCAAATGAATACACTTAAGGACAACCATTCATCTGATAAAGCTCAGCAGATGAATCGACCTTTATTGCGTCTGTGCCAATGGTCAGCCCTCTTTAATTGTCTTTATTTATCCATAGTATGTAGATCTGTATCTGTCTAGCTGTCCTGTGACCATACCCTGGAAAAGCTGGCTCTGTCCACTCATCTATCTGTCTTATATATCACCTTTCATACTGTTCTTTGTATGTGTCTGAGGCATGATTTATTATAGTGCCTTTCATATCTCACTTTTGATCGGACTTATTCCAAATTTAAGATAGTGCCTGTCTTATTTATCTGCATAGTGCCTTTCACTATTATATATCCATTATATGGTGACTCTCCTATCTCTTATAGAATGCCATTGACTATTTGCTTTTCCTGTTTATACATCCATATATTATATTGTGCCTTTTGCTATTATATATCCATTATATAGTGCCTTCCCCATCTACCTACATAATGTGTTTCACTGCTATATATATTATATCAAGTGCTTTTCCTACCCGTGTATATGCATCTACTAGCTGTGCCGCCTGTCTAAGATGGATTGAACTTGAAGTAATCAATGCAGACAACAGTGTTAACATTTGCAATGCATATGTCTCTCTGTTATATGACATTTGGTATGGGATTTGTAAAACCAGTGTTAATGTTTGTGGTGCACCATCTTTTGGAATGACAGAGACATAGAAACCAGACAGACACATGGACACTCGTCTTTTTGATACGGTGGACTACATAGTGCCTTTCCTATCTGTCTCTCTGTCTTTCTTATTTAGTGCATTTCACTATCCATCTAACTGTTCCAGTACATATCTATCAGGCAGCGCCTTTCACTATTAAATCTATGATGTAGTGCCTTCCCTGTCTATCTATCTTATGTAGGGCATTTCACTGTTCATCTGGCTATTAAAGTTTATGGTGCCTTTCACTATCTGCCTGTCTATCTATTATAGCATATTTTATAACTGTCTTATTATTGATCTCTATTCTTATTAAAATAGCACCATTCATAGCTATTATGGAGTATCTTTAATATATCTTTTCTTTCTCATTCCCTATACAGTATAATGCCTTTCACATCAATCTTTATCTCAAACCACCTCTCATATCTATCTGTTTATATATGGGATTCCATTTTAACATATCTTCTGTCCCTTATTAGATATAGCACCATTCATATCAGTTTATCTATCTAACACCCCTAATATTTTTCTTTCTATTGATTTCATTGCATACTTAAGATAATATGTTTCATATCTACTGTATTTATCTGTTGAAGTGTCTTTCTTATGTTTTTATACAGGATCTTTCATATTTTCCTTTCTTTCTTATTCCCTAATTATTATAATACTATCTATCTATCTATCTATAATATAATTATTTATGTAGATTTTTAATCTTGCCTACTACACTATCTATCTATCTATCTATCTAATATAATTATCAACTTATGTAGATTTCGAATCTTGCCTACTACACTATCTATCTATAATATAATTATCAATTTATGTAGGTTTTGAAACTTGCCTACTACACTATCTATCTATAATATAATTATCAATTATGTAGATCTTTAATCTTGCCTACTACACTATCTATCTATCTATCTATAATATAATTATCAATTTATGTAGATTTTGATTCTTGCCTACTACACTATCTATCTATAATATAATTATCAATTTATGTAGATTTTGAATCTTGCCTACTACACTATCTATCTATAATATAATTATCAATTTATGTAGATCTTTAATCTTGCCTACTACACTATCTATCTATAATATATATCAATTTATGTAGATTTTGATTCTTGCCTACTACATTATCTATCTATAATATAATTATCAATTTATGTAGATCTTTAATCTTGCCTACTACACTATCTATCTATCTATCTATCTATCTAATATAATTATCAACTTATGTAGATTTTGAATCTTGCCTACTACACTATCTATCTCTCTATAATATAATTATCAGTTTATGTACTGTAGATTTTGAATCTTGCCTACTACACTATCTATCTATCTATCTATCCATCTATGTATTTTTCTATCTATCAATCATACCTGTTATATGGTACCTTTCATGTCTATTTATCTATGTACAGTTCATGTTACATCTCTATCTAATACAGCACACGTTATAACTTCTGTTGGTCTCATTAATTGTTTAATATAGCACCTATTGTACCTTTCTTCGTACAACATATTTCATATTTATTTTCATTTCATTCCTTATATAGTAAAGTGCCTTTCATATCTATCTTATATATCTCCTTTCATAGCTGTTTTTCTTTCTGTCCCATTTCTAATTTAATTCAGTGCCTTTCATACTATCTACATATTTAATAAATTGTCTTTTCGCATCTGTTTTTCATCTGGCTGCCTCCAAAATTTGAAGCTTGGCTTGGCTAACCCAACGTTAAGCTCTATGACAAACTCTTCTTTAATTTTCCTGAAGTGTGTGCGAGGGTCACACACCCCGACTATCTTTGGAAGTAGGCAGAGTGCAGCATAAGGGCATTGCACTAATAAAGTAATATAACAGAGACGTCAGCTACGTGATCTGCCTCCCAAGTCATGACACACCTGCCCCTGTTTCTTCAAGATGAACTTCTCAGGAACTGGAGTTTACCTGAATGCCCCTGCAGCTCACCGTGGGCCCCTACCTCAAATTCTATCCCAATTAATTGTAGTCTGCCCAGCTCCGAGGTCACAACACCCGTCCCTGCCCCGGCGAAGCCCCCAGTAAGTGTTAAGACACTACTGTACAAGATTTGTGACATTCGGTTGACGTAAGCCTGTACTTCCCGTGAAGTGAAGTGCATTGTGCCCCCTAGCTGCCTCCTTATGCTCTACCCATCCAATAGAAGACTTTTTTTTTCCACGAGTTCTGGTTTTAATTTGTCGTTTACTGCTGGGGACACGGAGAACCAACATTATCTAAAGTCATAAAACGTCTAAGGGATCTCAGCTCTAGTGAATTCTGGAGAAAATAAGGGCTCGTTTTCAATCACTGTGCTTTATAATACAAACTTATATTAGAAGTAAGTGGCTACATTTGATCTTTTGTGCATATTTACGTAAATGTAACTCAATAATAATCCCCCAAATTGTCTTCATGTCACAGTAATGCTCGATCAGAACTGGAAGAACTTCTCCACGCGGAGGTCTACTTCTAAATTAAAAACAGTCATCTGCTGTTCCTCTTCTGATTAAAGGCAGCGTGTTTCATTTTTAGTGATACGGTGGTTGGCGCTCCTGCCTCCCAGTTTCGGTGTCCTGAATTTGAATCACAGCCCTGTTTGGGAGAAACTCTCCCAGCTGTGAAGATTTTTCTGGTTTTCTCTCACGTCACAAAGTCGTGCCCGTTAGGTTAATTGAGCACAAACAACTGGCCCCCTGCGAATGAGTTAAAGCGCAGGTAGGACTGACCGCCGCCCCGCGCTGCCTTTATCCGTGCCCATATGATTTTGCGGTATACAAAATTTGTGATGCTATTTAACTCTTTCCTTTTCTGGTATTCTTTTTTTGTTCAGTCACCCCGTGGATAATCAATTATCTTTCTGAAACTGTTTTTTCCCGGGTATTTGTTAAGGGCGGAGGCAAAAAGCACAAATAGGAACCAATCCAGGATGGGACAACAGTTAAATTTCAGAAGACTTGCACCTGCCAATCAACCTTATAGTAAGTAGCGGTTAAAACCTACGCGATCGCCCAGCCAGGAATCGAACCACTCGGAGATTATCCATTACAAATCTACCTGCATATCACGTTTTGTCTGCAAGCCCATCAAAAAGGCAGCGTGCGAAAAACCACAAGTGCCATGCGCACAAGGCAGTGGAATCTTTCTTGTTTTTTTGAAGAACTCAGAATTATTTTAGGTGTTAACACGCACGAATGTAGGTATCGATTGAATTCTGCTGTGTAGCTGGAAATTCTGCTTCCTGTTTGCAAACTTTTTTTATCGCTGCTTTTTAATCTTTGTTGTTTAGAAGGTCGTCTGTACGCTGTAGTAGATACGTGGGAAACTCCCCCGTTTCTATTTCTTTTCTTTCTAGCAGCGCTTTGAAGTTACTGACACAGAAAACAGCACTCTGTAACTGGCAACGTGGGCGGGGGTTCCCGGAAAGCTCCCTAGTGACGTCACCGGTAGTTAAAAACAGCCATATATGGGCACACAGCCGTGCGTCAATAGGAAAAGCCCCCGACGCACTGACGTCAGCGCGCAACGTTGCCACCCCGCCAATTGAATTCATTTCCTAGAGCAAGAAGTGTATTTTCAGGAGCTCCCTTCCCCCAATTTTTGGGAAACACACCAAAACAAGCCGTTAAAAAGTTGAAATCTTTTAAATGAACTGGCGTTATCATAATTAGATTCGGTGGACAGGGACCCCTTCCGGTGCTAACGTGTGCAACGATGCAGTAGCGTTCCACCCAGGGAGTTTTCCATGTTCTAATGGGTTAAGGACAGACGCTATATTAATAAAATGTATTATGCAGATTCATATTGGACTTGGGGGGTGTGAATTCGCCTCTCCCTGCCACCGTTTGATTGTGCCTTGGTCTGAACCAGCATCCCGTCCAGATCAGTTTTCTGCTTTGGCGGGTTGCATTTTGGATCGCGACCCTATGCCGAAACGTATTGGATGTACGTAACAAATATTATGGAATTTGCCGCCAGGCATTTCTTATTAATTGCAAGTATTATGGAGATTCGCCTTTCCACGTTCCCACCACTTCAGTTAAGATTTGAGTGGGTGGAACTCCTTGACAGTTTGTTTCACTCCACAGTTGCTTAAATAATTTAACAGGACCACATAGACAGTATATAAAAAAAGAACTCAACAAGTTCACGTTGATCAGAAATTTTACTTAAATATTTCATATACAAAAACAAAACAAAAAAAATGTAAACAGAAAATAAAACATTTCATCTAGGGCTCAACCCTGGAGAAAACAATAATTTAAAACATGAAAATGCAGCATTTGAAAACAAAACAAACTTGACCCACAAAATAGGTTTACTGAAATGAGTCGGATGGTTGCAATATTAAACATTTGCACATGATCCTTTAAAGTGTTTTCAGTATTTAATATCGCCTGCTAACAGGACAATATATATATTTGATATAAATCTCCCTTGTTCCAAAACATGCGCACGCGCATACATTACAAAATGGTCCCCTTGAAAGCACTTGCTTACAAATTTATATACAAGACGTACCAGTCGTACTTTTACTTTTTAGAACCGTGTCCACGTACTTCAGTACACAGAAGAACGCACTTTTTCTCGTTTGCTCATTTGCAAAATGAAACATACTGTGAAAATGGCTCAACAAGGATAGTCACTTTAGCAACATTACAATAATGTTCTTCTACTCTTTCTTGTAGCCAGCAGCTCCCGCGAACGCAGAAGCGAAAGTCTCTTCCTAGTCATGTTTTACACAATTAAAACATTGATTCCCAGTCTTTAAGCTCCAGTGTTTCCCGTTAAATTCTTGGGTTTTTGGGGATGGGGGGCTCAGTAAGCCTGCATCTTGGAGGAGAGCATGAGCTGGCAGCCGCTGCTGACGTGGGTCATGACTTTCTGCTTCAGCTGCGCCACCTGCTCCCTCAGCACTGAAGCCGTGCTGGACAGTCCGGCATTGTCCGTTTTCAGGCTCTTGACCTTCTCCTCGAGACGAGCGATGCGCTCCAGCTTTCTCCGTCTGCACTTAGTAGCGGCCAGGCGGTTGCGCAGGCGCTTCCTCTCTGCCTTGATGCGCTCCTGGTTCTCCATGTCGATGGGAGACATGGGCGGCGAGCCGTCGCTGCTCTGCAGTTCGGGTACGGTCTGTGGCTCTTCCTTGAGAGTGACAAGCCTCTGCGGATGCAGCGTGTGTTGGAAGGGAAGCGCCGCTGGATGATGCTGCTGCTGCTGCGGGTGGTGGTGGTGGTGGTGGTGATGCTGAGGCAGGTAGTTAATAGTGGTTGTGGGAAAGCTGGATGCCGAGCTGAGGCTGGTGCTCGGGGTGTAGCTGCTCAGGTTGGTGTACACGGGAGTCTCTGGCTGTAGCGAGGCGCCGTAGCTGCTGGAGGCGACTGCGCATGTGGTGACTCCGCCAGCGCCGATCGACACGTTGGGCGGGGGCATCTGGTTCATTTTGTGCAGCTCATCCAGCGCTTTCACGAAGCCGTCAGCAAACCCTTCCTGCTCCTCTGTGATGCCCCGCGCGTAGAAATACTGGCCAGGTGTCGGTGTCGTGGTGATGACCCCGTTGCTGTTCTGGATGATCAGCCGCTCCAGCTCAGGGGAGGCAAGCTTTAAGGTGCCCACGTCCTGGGTGGTCGGGAAGAAACCGTCTGCGTCGGCTCTCAGCTGCGACTTGAGGCTGCGGTACGGCTCGGCCAGGTTCAGGCTCATATTAGGCTTCAGCAGCTTGTAGTCTGGGATAGCAGCGTCTGCATGGTGGCCATAAGCAGAAAGAAACGAGTCGTCAGGATAAAACAGTTGTTCCATTTTTGTAGACATATGAGACTTAACAGAGAGCCGCGATGCTGATGGCTGCAGGCGAGTTTATCTGGGAAGGAAATGCTAGCGGTGCCGGCGAAATCCAACCAGTGCCACAATGAAGCTGCTTTCTTTCCTTATTATTTTTTAAGCGGGCATTCAAAGGAAGTGCCCACTAACTGTATAGTCACACCGACTTACAGCTGGATTAAGATGGCAAAACTTTGCTTGTTTCGTCTCAGTTTTTTTTTTTTTTTAAATAGCAAGTCCTCACACAAACTTTACTCTAGCCTGGACAAGCAGTTCGCTCTTGGCAGCTTAAAAAAGTTCAGCAAAGCGTAATTTTACGGTTCACAGCAGGAAGCACACATTCCCAAGTAAATGTCAATCGCACAGTATCAGTCGACGTATACCTTTCAGTTTCGATCAGCAAAGAAGAAAAAAGCTCGTCTCGGATGGCGATCCTCTGTCCGTCTTCTTCTTATCAAAGATCCACAGCGACTGCTAAACCGTGTAGTGCAACAAGAGTCCGACAACAAAATAAAAATGACACAAATCTGTGTTCCCAGCCGTGAGATCTGTAGCACTTGCGCTGGGTGCCTTCTATACTGCGGGAATGCCATCGCTGTCTCTTTTTATACCCCCGCCATCCGCGCTCCACACGTCCCATTGGTCTGACTCCCCGGCGGGTTTGACATACGCCACGCCCCGGCCTTTGTCCGATACGTCAGTGGCTCCTGACGTCATTGCCAGGAACTGCATGGCTTTGTAAACAAGCCCGAGGGTTGGATCGCGCGTGTGGGCATCGGAGGCACTCGAGCTCCTCTCAGCCGTGGGTTTCAGGGCGCCGTCTCCCTGTGCCACGCTGCGAGGGTGAGAAAAAATAACAAAAAACGGGGTGCAAGGTTCCCCTGACAATCCTGTACATTAACACGCCTGCAGTGATCACGAGCTTAAAAACATCCAAGCGAAAAGAAAAGTTTGGGCTTAAAGTGTCTGGCATGGCTGCTGACTAATGCCGTGCAAGTGTTTGAAAACAAAGGGTTGCTGGTATATGCTATATCTGTTATCGCTAAATGTATTCTTGGCCTTGAATTACCAGCTGAGTGGTCTTTTAACTGTCGAGGCGCTTAGTTGTACCTCGAAATTCACAGAACGACGGCTTAAGGAAGTAGCGCACTGTGGCTTTTATCCATCCATTTTCTAAACTCGCTTATCCAGGGTAGGGTCGCGATGAAGCTGGAGCCAATCCCGACAGGAATCGATCGCAAGGAAGGAACAATCACAGCAACTAATAAATACCAAGACATCAGTCTGTTTTGGTAAATTACAACCGTTGTTTAAATGTCGACTATTTTCAGAAAGCACGTAGGCAACCAACATGACTCAAAAGGTCTTCAAAGCCTTATATGTGTAGGGTGGTCATTTACATCACTGTGAAAACTACGAGCATAAAATACACAATAATGCACATAATATGAAGAAAACTATACGGATTGGCTCCAGCAGACCCCCGTGACCCTGCAGTTAGGATATAGCGGGTTGGATAATGGATGGATATACTGTATCCGTCCTGATTTTCCATTACAGTATCTCAGGGAGTTAGAGCTGATCCTTGCAGCAACAAGCCAAAGGCAGGACTGCTCAGAGGCTCAAAGCCTGGCGACAAGGGGTCATTACGCCCTAAATATCATGCCAAGCACCTCACACCCATGCTGTCAGATACACTTTTACTTGTTGAATCTATGAAACATTATCACACCATGCACCAGAAAGTGTTTCAGACCACAACCACCCCCCCGCCCCCATACCATTTTGGTCTGGAGTGTGGAGGTTCATTCCATTACAGGACACACTCACTCAAATTGGGTCAAGACTTGCCAATTAACTGAACTGGCACATTTTGGGATGTAATAACCAGAGTCTACTAAAAAAAATAATGGGGACATGGAGAGAACTAGACAACTCCACAAAGACAGTCAACTAGTTGGAATTTAAACTGAGTCACCTGGTGATATCATATATGAGTTTATACAGGGCCATGGGTGGCACAGTGGTGCCAGGGTTCACGTCCCAGTGTTCTCTGTGTGCAGTTTACATGTTCTCCCCGTGTCCACATGGGTTTTTATGTGTATGTATTTAAGCTGAGATGGACTGGTGTCCTGTTTATAGATTGCTCCAGCTTCCCAGCAACACTGCTGAGGATAAGACAGGTTTAGAAAATGAATGGATAAATAATATAAACTAATGAAGGGATTTGGTTTGGTCATGAATAGTCCAGCCCTTTGGGTTCTGAATGAACAGAAATCTCCATTTTGAATGTTTACAGGCCCACCTCTTCAGAGTAGGGATGTGTGGAATCTGCAGCCTATCCGAGGAAACATTGAGCACAAGACAGGAACAATCACAGCAGCTAATAAATATTATAATGTAAATCTGACCAAACTATTCTGTAGTTTAATGATAAGAAGGGACCTCCGTAAACTAATCTCGTTCCCCGACCCCACCTCTTCAACCAGATTTCCTCAGAATGCCAAGCATCGTCTTTTCCCCACTATCATAATCTCAGTGTAAGCCCTGAATTAAATGATATGTGAATGCATATTTATAAGTCACCCTCTCTGTGTGTGTAAGGGTGCAATGTAGAGCAATTTCAGATATTATTGGGCACATACACAGGCACACATCATGTGTAGCACAATATATCAGATAATCCACTGCGTCTGTTATTCATTCATGTAGACAATGAGAGTCCCGGCTGCTCAAATTAAGTGCCAATCCTGGAAGGGACACCAGCACTTAGAATGGCACATTTCTGGGTACCACACTTGTTGATCCACAACCAAAACCGGCTATGTGTTGGTAAGAAAAAAAGAAAAAGACAAACAAACAAACAGTCACAAGGGTAGAACATGCAAACTGCACACAGACACTATTTGGAAGGTCCAAGACTGACCCCTGTAGGAGGTTTAATTGGGTGGGCTAAATCGCACCTCTGTGCAGCTTGGTGGTCTCGACAATAAAGTGATATAACGTGCTGAACTGACCAAAGGAGATTTGCACCATCCGCTATCATCTCATCCTCATACGAAAGGATTATTAGAACATCACTTTGATGAGCGCTACTACAAGGAAATCAGGGCCGTGACGTGGATCTTAAATCCACACACAATACTTTACTGAGGTAGCGTTCATCTCTCCAGTCATCCTTTTTTCTTCGGATTTTTTTTTTTAATCGATACATATCTCAAATTTTAAACAAACGTACAAAGTGTGCCCACTTAATATTATTCCATTAACTTACATTCATACATGTGACTTGCTGGAGAAACCCGTATGATCACAAGAATAAATTACAGAAAAAAAAAGTCACCAAGACTACTAAAAGCCACACCCGATCAACGAGGTGTGTTACCGGGGTTGGCGAGCGCAGTGCCTTCCCGGCCACCCTCCGCTGGCGTATCCAGACACGTCCACGCCAGGCCGTGCCATCCCTGCGGCGAGGGAGGAGAGTCCCGTCGCGAAAGACGTGCCGCTTATTGGAAGTCGGGATCTCAGATGGAAGGACAGTTTGGGGAAAGTAAAAAGCGAGCGCGTTTGCCCCGCCGTTGTGGTTGCTGCCTAATTGATGTGTTAATGGTTTGGTGACTCTCTCTGCCTCCCCTCTCTGTCGTATTTGTTTTGGCTTTCTCTTGATTGGCCTTTCGATGTTTTCACACACTTTTAAAGGGCGAGTGACGTAATAGAGCTGGTTGCGTATTTCCCCCAAAAACCTTTATAACGGATCTGAAAACAGCAAATACAGCGCAAATGGCTTCTTCATACCGTAAATGTGGGTTAGCCTCTCGATAAATAGTTACGAAAAAGAAATATGTTTTAGACAGAACAGCACTATGTGATAGACAGAAAAGGCACCATATGATTGACTGATTGATAAAACAGCACTATAGATAGAACGATAGAAAAAGCAGTAGAATATAGGCAGAACAGCACTATATGATAAATAGATCGATAGAAATGAACTTTATTCTAGACAAATCTGCAATTTGTAATAGAACGAAAAGGCACTATATGATAGGTAGGTAGAAAAGGCGCTATATTATAGACAGAGTAGCACTATACGATAGATGGATAAATAGAAAAGGCACTATATTATAGACAGAACAGTACTATATGATGGATAAATAGAAAAGGCGCTATATTATAGACAGAGTAGCACTATATGATAGATGGATAAGTAGAAAAGGCACTATATTATAGACAGAGTAGCACTATATGATGGATAAATAGAAAAGGCGCTATATTATAGACAGAGTAGCACTATATGATGGATAAATAGAAAAGGCGCTATATTATAGACAGAGTAGCACTATATGATGGATAAATAGAAAAGGCACTATATTATAGACAGAACAGTACTATATGATGGATAAATAGAAAAGGCAATATATTATAGACAGAGTAGCACTATATGATGGATAAATAGAAAAGGCACTATATTATAGACAGAGTAGCACTATACGATAGATGGATAAATAGAAAAGGCACTATATTATAGACAGAGTAGCACTATATGATGGATAAATAGAAAAGGCGCTATATTATAGACAGAGTAGCACTATATGATGGATAAATAGAAAAGGCGCTATATTATAGACAGAGTAGCACTATATGATAGAAGAATAAATAAAAAATGCACTATATGATAGATAGGTAGAAAAGGCACTATATTATAGACAGAACAGCACTATATGATGGATAAATGAATATGAAAGGCACAATTTAATTGGTAGAAAGATAATTGGAAAAGGCTGCACCAAAATGTAGATGAATATGAAGAGCTTTAAAATACATACTGATTTGAATGGTTCACACATTATCAACGCTGACGCAGAATTACTAATAAAATACTGTATGTTATATCTGATTTATGGGTTTTTTTTCTAACCTCCTCTGTTAATATTTTGGAAGGAGTATAAAATGCATTTTCATAGAAGCACATTCACTTACAGTTTTTGGGAGGCCGATGTCAATCCCAGAAGCGTTGGACACATCAGACCCTGGAAGGGGTGTAGAACATCCATGGCAGGGCAGCCTCGGGATGTGGGAAGAACATCCACGAGGGAAACTGATTAAATGTCAGACAAATGGAGACCAGGTGAAGGGTTTGAGGTCAGTACACTGGATATGTGAGGCTGCACTTGTCTTTACCATTTAATCCTGAACTTTTTCCAAAGAGTTTGGTGATGTGTTCTTCAAAACATGTTAGAAAGCTCGAGTTTTGTATAGGTATGGTATAAACTTTTTAAATAAACCATCAGGGTGGATAGTGCAGTGCTGATCTCACTCAAGTCGCACTCAAGTGCAGATCCACTGTCCGTCATAACATAACGTAACTTGACATAACTTTTCCAAACTGCCATTGTGCAATTCAAGGAGCCAAGCAATTTAGATTTGTCCGTCATCTTAACTTGCAATATTTTTAGATGTGCGAGGAAACCAGAGAAGAGCCAGTGAAACACAAAGGGACTGAGATGGCTGGGCTGGCGGGTGGGCCTGATTGCCTCTGGAGTTCCAGTAGCCTAACTAATCACCCTGTCAAGTGTTAAATAAATTTGAATGAAAGTATCAGTTCTCACGTGAAAATATCATCGCAGTGACCGATGTTGTTGCTTGTGGGGTAAGTCATCCTTCGTTCAGATCCCGTGCCGGTTGTTCTTGCTATGCCATGTACATTCTCTTAATTTCTGCCAGCACTCTCCCCTGGTTTGATATTCCCAGACACACATGGGTTAGGCTAACTGGTGATTCCAAAATGTCCTTAAGCAGGCCCAGTGCAGGTTTGCTTTTGTTCCATTATGTGATCATGGCTGTTTGCTCCCTGTGTCTGCAGAGGTTTACCTCTGGCACCCCAAAGACGGGCATACTAGTCTGAGTGTTGACTGATATTAAGCCTTTCGGGTGTTTGCTTTAATGTCCCCTTCTAATGGACTGGCCAGTGGATCACTACATGGATGATAGATAGAAGAGGCTCCATATTATAGAACGAAGAAGTCGTTTTTAGTTTGTTGGTCTGGTTAATAAATGTGTTTTTCATGTTATATTTTAAATTTGGTTTATAGGTTCATAAGGTCATTCTTAGAGTACAGTGAAATTCTTACTTGTCATGCTATTCAGCATTCTGCAGGCTGATTATTTCTGATTAATGATCTGCGGCCGGCATTTAACATGGTCGCACCTTCCTTTATCCTACAATACACATTTGACATCATTTGTAACACACACCCAATATGAACCTGAGTTATCTGCTGGTGCATTTTAACCTGCTATTAAGAATTTGTAAATTTCAATATTTTTGCCATTGCCATAAAACACTGACATTACATTTTTCTATTTTCAATTTTGTCTGCCAGAGCTTCAAGAATCCTCAAAGACGCTTCAAAAATCAGTAGGAGTCACCCCACTTGTGAACCTGGAAGTCGTGATTCTTGACACGCAGCTCTCGGTATATGCAAATGTCATCTTATCTCGGAATGGAGAAGCTGGGCGCTGCACGGGCGGCCTACTATTTACTGCCTTGTTAACCTTTATCCCCGGACTGGGATGGGCTGGGCTGGACTTGACCTGGGCACGTACGATCACATCCTCAGCGACGCGACAATCCTCATGTAGGAGGAAGTTCGCATCCGGTCCTGCTGCTAGATTCCTAATAAGGAGAGGGGAGGATCACTTCCTTTACGGATGTGGGCGCGCTGACAAATCGAGACCCCGCCTTCGGAGGGCGGGGCGATGTTAGTGGGCGGTAGAGCTCGACGTTCCTCCGCTGTCAGATTGAACCGAACGTCCTGTCACAGCGAAAAATAAAAACTAGAAGGGGAAGATAACCGTAGTAACAATCTATCATGTGTTTTCTTTTATCTTTGCCCGATGAGAGATATTAAATGCACACGACCGGAGACGTGCTGCCTCTAGTGCCTCACCGTCTTCTTCTCTTTGGCAATCCTTTAAAGCCCAGACTAGCAAACCTCAGCAGGTGCTAACACTGTGTGCATTAACCGAAGCGCCACATCTTATAAATACAATAGTTTTAAATGACGGACGGACGGACGCCATTCACTGCATCAGCAGACTTTTCGGATCCTGGAGGACAGTGCGTGAAAGCTAAGGTCCAAACACTAAACAGCGGCGTGTTGTCTTGAACCGGTGTGTGGGTATACGTGTGCTTGTGCGTGCGTGCGTGCTTGTCTGTGTCGGTATCTGTGACGTGGTCCGTACACCTGTGAAAATCCAAATCAGAAATAAATGGATAGATATACGGTATGCACGTTAATACCGAACAGGCGCGTGCATACAAGGGCGAAACAAGCTGCTTTGGGGGTGTCGCGATGATTTGGGGGGTGTAAGGTTTGCTTTTGGGCCTCCGTTCTAGAGGTATTTTAATAATATATTCATAGGAGTGAAAGAGCTGTATACACGGGTGTCTTCTTGTTTGTTTTTTTGGGGGCGTGGGTTGGGGTACGCAACACATACGCCGTATACCCCGTATTTGTATATACTGTACATGTGTGGGTATGCACCGCATCATCACTTCATGCCAGTCGGTGCCTACTCACCTCTAAGGTAGGTGCAATTGACGCCAGTCCTGATGCCAATCAGCAAGTGATGTGAGCACGCTGTGTCGCTACTATGGTACCAGCGTGAATTATATCTAGCTTAAAGAAAGTAGTCATTTAATTCTCAATTTTCATATGATATGGGATGCACATATTTTCTCAGTTGATAACAATCTCGTAACATTCAAGCTGGCTCCTGCTACTTATTAAGTTGTCTGTTTTGTGTTAATTTTCCACACTGCTAATCATCAACCACAGGAGCCTTAAACATTATCACTGTTGTTTGTACTTTATTAAAATGCCCACTCGGTCTTATTATGCACGAGTATTTATATCCAGCCATCAAATTTTTAACCCATTTGTCTAGTTTACATATATACATACGCACATTTACTTAGCTGGCTGACGCCTTTATCCAACACGACTTACAACAATTATGATAGAGTCTTTGTGTCAACCCGAGCACTGCTGGGCACAATGTAGGCACCCACCTCCCTCATAGCAGGCCAGTTTAGAACCGCCAGTCAACCTAACCAGCGTGTCTCCAATGGGGTATGGGAGAAAAACCGAAATGTCCGAAGAAAAACTGGCCCAGAAATTCAAAGACCACGCGGCCCTCGTGCGGTATCAGCTGTTAAATTCATGGAACCTGCACATTCGGCCTTTGACGACTCCTGAAAACGACCTTTCCAAACAGGTAGTGACGGACGTTGGGCAAGGCGCTATATATACTATCGTAGCCCTTCATCGACAGCACCTTATGCAATACGGTCAGATAAGGAGTCGATACGTCATATAAATGACCAAACTTTCTTTATATAGCACGAGAGAAAAAAATACCAACCCGATTTGATTTTTTTTTGTTTGTTAATTTTCTCTTAGGACAAGTACATCTGTTATATAGTTCCTTATCTATCTATCTATCTATCTATCTATCTATCTATCTATCTATCTATCTATCTATCTATCTATCTATCTATCGCTTTGCCTATTATATTGTCCATCCATCTTCACTTATCCAGAGGATGGTCAGGAGGAAGCTGGAGCCTATCCCAGCAAGCATCAGGCACAAGGCCGGAGCAATCCCTGGACAGGGTGCTAATCTATATTATGTAGTACCTTATTGATCTACTATATAGTGCCTTACAAAGCTATCTTTATTGTCTGTTATCCATCCATCCATCCATTTTCCAACCCACTGAATCCGAACACAGGGTCACGGGGGTCTGCTGGAGGCAGGGAACCAATCCTGGGCAGGGTGCCAACCCACCGCAGGACACACACAAACACACCAAGCACACACTAGGGCCAATTTAGAATCGCCAATCCACCTAACCTGCATGTCTTTGGACTGTGGGAGGAAACCGGAGCGCCCGGAGGAAACCCACGCAGACCCGGGGAGAACATGCAAACTCCACGCAGGGAGGACCCGGGAAGCGAAACCAGGTCTCCAGATCTCCCAACTGCGAGGCAGCAGCGCTACCCACTGCGCCACCGTGCTGCCCGCATTATCTGTTATTCTAAATCAAAGCTTTGTGTTTCCTGTATTTATCTTTATGAATATTATTTTGTATACAACGTTGTATATTCCCTGTTGTTCATTTTGAATTATTTCGAAGGCCTCTGAACATATGAAAATTGCTATATAAATAAACTGCATTATTATTATTATTATTATTTATGTATCGCCTCATAATGTATCCATCTATTTTATACCTATAGTTTGTTTGTGCATACTGCCATACATACTGTATCTGTCTAATAGTGCCTTACTGTTCCGTTTTTCATTTTTTGTTATCATTGCCTGAGGCGGAATGATCAGTGTTTAATGATCTCATAGTGGTTAAATAAGCGTTAAAAGTGTTATGTATGGCAAAAGCGCTGCCATATATGCACTTGGAAGTGTTAATTTAGCGCCAGCGATCTTGCTGTGCATTTCTGGCCACACTGTTAGCGTTCCCATAACGTCACTTTATTTTTTTTTTTTGCTAGCTGTCCTGCACTGCGGGTGTCAGGAGAAGAAGCCACGCGTCTACGTTTCCATGTATTTAAGCTAACGTGTATGTCCAAAGCGACTTCCAAATCACAGGTACGATACCTTTTTTATTCTTTACTCTGTTTCAAAATGGGAGTGCGGGCAGATAGAATGCATCCCCCTGACAGACATAAGTCACTGGGGTTGAAATTACAGCCTTGAGATGTTATATAGCGTCTTTAATAGTGAAAGCCGTCTTGCTGCAATCTTATAGGTGTACGTGCAGTTGTTTCTACATGTCTGGAGGGCAGGTGCTGAGACACAGGGGTCAGTGGGGGTACTAAACAGGTGGCATACAGGATCTTCCAGAATATTAATCAAACGTTACCTGATATAGCGCCTTTCACATATATCACTATTAGTACAACCACGCCAGTAGCTATGCACAGACTGTTTGCAGTACAATTATTGAATCTCAGATCTCGTCATTTTCTTATGTTTATGGACTGCTCGGGGTTCAAATCCCACTGGGAACATTGACCGTGTGGTGTTCGCATACGTCCCACCCGTGTCTGTGCTCGTTTTTTTCCAGGGGCTCTGATTTTTCTCTCGTTACCAATGAGATGTTTGTATTAAAGTAACGGTAACTCTACACTAACCCCCGACATGAGTGAATATATGCACTCGCGCCCCTCCACCGGCTCCAGCCCTTGAAACCGTGACTTGGATTAAGAAAGGTCTATAATGCAGGGATGTATTTTTTTAATTAACAGTAACTGAAGAATAAATACCGCACTTTTTCCTGTACTACCAATAAATAGATTGCTTTAATTAACATTCTCATTTACAGCTGTTATCGAGATCGTGACAATATTGTCTGGTAAAAATGGTTAGAAATGTATTATTTGAAATTATTAGTAATTTGGTGACTCTAAGTGGGATTAGTGTGAGTTACTGGTGTGTGTGTGCGCGCGCGTGTGTCTGTGCCCTGAACTTGTACCCGATGCGGCGAGGAGAGGCTCCCTCTCCCTACGACCTGAACTGGATTAAGCAAGATCAAAAACAGATCATAATTCTTATTACCATATTTTATAGGGTAGAAATTACTTTTAAAATGCTGTCTTTATGACGTCCATCCATTCATTCATCAGACTTTTCATCCTTTATCTGCGCCCTCAAGTCCAGTTTGGGTCACCCCGGACATCACTGTAGTTTTAGCGGTCATTTGCTCAGATAAAATTTGTTACTTGCACTATCATTGTAATTAAAAGAATTCTTAACATTAGACTCGAAAATTATGGATTATCACGTTATCAGAAATCGGATGCCGGGATAGGGAAGGGGGGAAAATGGCTGGGAATGAATTGATGGCCATCTCTTTAATGGCTTAAATATGATTTTATTCTAAACGCAATGGCATTAAAATTGGCACTAAACTGACAATCACTATTAAAAATGGAAGTGCAGTGGCTGTAACTGAGCGGAATGATCTGAAGTGCCTTAAATGGATGGCTGAAGTGAATATTTTATTTTTATTTAGCCCGCTTTACTTCAACAAGAGTTGCCCTGCAGGACTGGCCACTGTTGTTACGAAATGGCCCCTCGGGACTGCAGTCATCGCTGTTGTGTTCATTATTGTCTTCTGTTGTCAGATTCGCTTTTTTTTACGCTCAGACCTAACCGCACCCACTTGTCGTGACCTCGTTGCTCCAGGAAAAGTGTTGCGCCTTCAGCTTGTTGGCTGTCCCAGGTGTCACCTGCAGTGAGACGCAGCTCGGCGGCAGCGCACCTGTGCGTCGGCATGAAGAGGCGCGCTGTCTCCCCCGTATGCTAATGAGCCTTTGATTCATCCACACCTGCAGTCTGCGCCGGCGTGGTCGTGGGAAGGGGCAGCTCACACTTGTTTGAAGTGGCGCATTCGTGGGCCGTCGCGATGTGCCCGTTTACCTGCAGGCCATCGCCAATGAATTGCCATTTACAGTCTTCATCACGAGGGTGTGGAGAAGGCGCGCTGCTGCTGCTGCTGCACTTTGTGGTAACGTCGGCCCGGTGGAGGCTGCTTAGAGGTTCGAGCTTTACGCACGCGCAAAAGGTGCGCCTTAGAGGAATTAATCAGCACTGCGTCTGAGGCGTTCGGCGAGGGGGAAAGCAGATAACAACACTCTGAGACCCGCTTAATCTGTGTCGGGGTCGCGGTCACAGGAGATCACAATTCAAATGTACTGAGGGGCTAAAGTGAGCGCATAGCGTTATGTCAAAACCCAGGAGAGGTCCACAGTAGGATGTGATGTGCCAGGAGGCATATGTTTTAAATTTTAAACCAAACCTCCACCCCCTCCACCTCCCTTAACGATCGTAAACACAATTAAGTAAGAAGGAATGTTGGGGGTGTTCTTCTGACACCCCGACCAGAGGCGCCCCCTAATGGTGGACAGCAAAACACAGTGCAGTAGTAAAACCAGAAATGAAAATGCGAGACACTGACTTGATGTGAACGACACGCAGCTCCTCGTGCACTTGATGGCGGAACGGAGGGACTTGGACAGTGAAGTGACAGCCAGGAAACATGGCGAGGGTCGCACAAACTATGGAATAGGAATCGACCTCTCATTAGAAACACCCACAGGAGCCTATTTTATACTATCTATCTATCTATTATACTGTATAGTGCCTTTCATTTCTATCCTATCTATCTATCTATCTATCTATCTATCTATCTATCTATCTATCTATCTATCTATTGTACTGTATAGTGCCTTTCATTTCTATCTATCTATCTATCTATCTATCTATCTATCTATCTATCTATCTATCTATCTATTATACTGTATAGTGCCTTTCATATCTATCTATCTATCTATCTATCTATCTATCTATCTATCTATCTATCTATCTATCTATCTATCTATTATACTGTATAGTGCCTTTCATTTCTATCTATCTATCTATCTATCTATCTATCTATCTATCTATCTATCTGTCTATCTATCTATCTATCTATCTATCTATCTATCTATCTATCTATCTATCTATCTATTATACTGTATAGTGCCTTTCATATCTATCTATCTATCTATCTATCTATCTATCTATCTATCTATCTATCTACTATACTGTATAGTGCCTTTCATATCTATCTATCTATCTATCTATCTATCTATCTATCTATCTATCTATCTATTATACTGTATAGTGCCTTTCATTTCTATCTATCTATCTATTATACTGTATAGTGCCTTTCATTTCTATCTATCTATCTATCTATCTATCTATCTATCTATCTATCTATCTATTCATTTTGTGTCCATTTAACATGATGATGCCTTCAAATTAACCCAATCCTGCCTGCACCATTTTCTTTTTTCTTTCACTTTTCCTAATAGTCTGGGTGCCCCCTTGCCCACCTTTGTCGCTTGTCCGTCTGTCGAGGGTTGGCTCCCGCCTGTTGTCTAATGGCTAATCCTGTATTATTATAACTGGGTTCAGAGAATGGATGGACATGTAGCTGGTTATTCATCTGTCACACTTTGCTCTTTGCCACTAGTAACACTGGCTGCTCCCATCGCTGCACGTCCCATCAAGACAGCTGCCTCTACCCGTTGACTCATCCCAAATGTAACCTTTTCCCAGGTTTTATGGCCTTATCTGCAGGTTTCTGTGACTCACTCCTGCCCAGGTCGCCCCCCTTGCCCGCCTGTTGACTCCTCTCATTTGTCTTCTCGTTGGTGTGTCATGGTACTTGATGGCTGTTTCTACTTCTTCAGGACTGAGACTGTAGTTACATACGTGTGTGTGGAGTTTGGATTTGTGTGTTCCTGGTTTTCCACACCATTTGTCCATCTTCACTCCTCTCTTTACTGAGACTTCATGATTTGATTGTTGGGCACACGTACAGAAGCTGCCAACAGTCACCGGCTTCTCAGCCCTGCCTAGCAGTGTGCTGCGGCTCGGCCATCATCTCTAAGCAATGTCATAAGAGGAGTGGCCACACTAAGTGTCCCTTCAGTCGTCTGTCACCTAGGCCAGTAAATCCTTCTCTACCAATGATCTGGGCGACGCCTCACTCCTGGCATGGCGCTCTAGTCATGCTGAGGCCTGCACGCTCTTCTGTTTATCTGCCCTGTTGGGCACATTGAGGTATCGGCGATGCCTGGAATTTTACACTCCCTTCTCTGTACTTGGCTAAAAAAGCAGCTTCCACAAATGGCCTCGCCCAAAGCAGGTGCTGAAGCAGTGCAGGGGGAAGCTATAGGAGATGTGTGCTCTTCCAGGTACTCCATTCTGCTCCTGCTATGCAGACGACAAGACAGTGAGTGGCCTTTGCCATCCTTCTGGTTAAAACTCTACTCTCTGCCATATTGTGCTGCAAGTAAAGCAACTACTGCAGGATCTTGGTACCAGGCTCATGGTGACCTGGCAGGCTGGCATGATAAAAGCAGGGAAGACCCCCAGTTGTGTGTATTCAGTAGGTGACCACCCTACGATGGAAGAGTAACAAGATGGGCCCTGGCTGTGAAGAAGCTCAGCCATACTGGGTTACCCACCACAAGTCTGCCTCAGCTCTCCATCAGTCCATGTGCCATCTCCCCACGCTGCCCACCTCTTGTTTTGCCTGTCTACCTTTTCTTTCTCGATATGGGAGTGCCAGTTAATCTGTTCACTCAAGGCTTGGGGTCTTTCGGATGTGTGGCTCCTTTTACAGCACCACAGTTTTAAGCTCATTCCATCCTTGACCCCCTTGTCATTTGGCCAGTAGGGTATTTGGGGTTGGTGATGGGCTCACCATGGGACTGCGGGGCCTTGTGCGAAGTGTGACACCAGTAGAGGGCGTAGCAGCCACCCAACCCGACACAGACATACACAAGAGGCACACTTATAAAAGCACAAGGCTATTTATTTTGTTTCTTCACTTGTGGGCATCGTCTTCCCCGTCTTCCCACGAGCCACAATGCAGTCCCAGTAAGCACAATTCTCTCTTTCTCTGTTCTTTTCCTTTTCTCTCTTTTCGTTCTCCACCACTCCTCCTTGGCAAGCTTTGTCCACCTTCCTCCCGACTTTATACGTTACCCGGAAGTGCTCCAGGAGCTTGATGACCTACTTCCGGCAGTAATTCCAGGTGGGGTGAAAGGATCGCCCATACGGGCTCAGGGGCAGCTGCAGCGCCCCCTGGGATCCCAACAGGGCTGTAGATAGATAGATAGATAGATAGATAGATAGATACTTTATTAATCCCAAGTAGACAACTCCATCTCCCATGAAGCAATGCGGGAGTCCGAGGCACCACTGCAACCCACGGGGTATGCCATTTAGCGTCCTGGGGGGAGGTAATGTTCTGCCCTCACTTGTTCCCCAGGTCCTCTCAGCAAAGAGGCGTCCCATTTGGGGGTCTGTGACAGTAGGCACAGGTTATACCCGCGTGTGCAAGTGTCAGTGTGTGAATATTTCTGCATAAGCTAATTATAAAATGTTCTGTTTACTTTCCCTTTTACTTCGCTGCATAACTCAAACGGCTACTTTTACTTTTACATTCGTGACTGTAATATTAAAACAGAAAGCAAACAGGCTGCACAAATCTATACTGTATATCAAACTTGGGCTCATCTGCTTTACCGGAATTCACGTCTATGAAGAATGAACGACGGTAACACTCAGTCGTCTATCTACACCGTCTGGCTGCAGCCCACCGACTGGGGCAGGACTGGACATCCGTAGGGCGCCGTCCCAGGCTCAGTCATTTCCACAGCTACGTCCTCGCGGCAGCACCCAAGGGGGGTGGGCGGGGGGGGGCTTGTTGTGGGCTGCAGTGGTTCCTTGACCTTGTCACGTGTGTTGCTCGCATGTCTTCCCACCTAATGCGGTGCATCACAACAAAAAATAAATAAATAAAAGGACAGAATGTGAAACTAGAAGTGACAAAGTCCAGGCAAAACGCTTTATTAAACTTTATGTATTTATTTATTCATTCATTGGGGATTTTATTAATGGCTGATGTTATTGTTAAACTAACTGTCAATTTTCGAGTAGCTCAGTTATCATTTGAACAACAACGGGGATGTCAGAGATCCTTCATAGAAATGGTTTCTATTTAAATTAATTATAATTCCGTGTTCCCGTTATGGAACATTCACTTTAAGAAGGGGACGGATTTGTTCCTTCATTTTTGGGTCTCTCGCGTCTCCTATTAACGCCCACCCAACTTATTTAGGCTACAAGCATTAAAGAGGTCCGTTCGTGCTCAATGCCACTGCTTCACGTTGACGTTGCAGTTACTTGACTCTCATTTTAATGATTGCAACAGAAATCACTCAGTTTGTAAGAACTTTTGTTGTTATTTATATATAAAATTTGGAGAGATCCTACATTAACTTGGACTTTTGAGTCCTACTTACAGTTTAAAACTTCTGCTTGACTAGTTTCAGTAATGAACAAATCTTACTTTATCTCGAGTCGCTTTCCAGAAAGTACGGCGGTTGGGTCACCCATTTATACAAAGATGTCTTTACGGCGGCAACGTCCAGCATGCCGGGATGCACAGGTCAGAAGCTAAGAGTGCGCATGTGCAGGACACGCCTGTGCGTCCATGCGAGTGCCGGGTGACGGTGACTGCGAGCTGCAGATTTCAGTACAAGCGCCACGGGTCTGTATGTGTAACTGTGTACCTGTACTTCAAAGCACAGGGGTCCTCAATACCCTCTTCGATGTTTTGACATTTTAATGTTATACAACATTTAATCAAAGAAGATTTAATTGGACTTTTTTTTAACAATGATCAGCAAATAAAGACTTGTTAATGTCACACTGAAAACTTCCAAGTGGGGGAAGAGTTTTTATAAGCATTGTCTCTCTCTCTCTCTTTATATATATATATATATATATATATATAATATAAAAATCCAACGCCTATCTGTCTGTAGGTCTATCCGCTTTTCACGGATTAAGATCGTTTTGTTTCTATAATTTGCTTGAACATACCGCTTGATTTTGCGACTTGTCTCATCCGGCTAAGTATCAGAGTTCACTTGCGGTATTAATTTATTTGCGCGAATCCAAGAGAGAGTCTACGCATCGAGTCGAGGGGAGGGGGCGGGGCCCTCCTCGCTCACCCGTCAGCCTCGGGGCGTGTCTTACATCTGCTTAGCTAGCGAACGAGAGGATGAACTACTTAAGGGATTTAGATCGGGTTTTTTTTTCTAGAATTTGCTTGAACATTCCGGTTGATTTTGCGACTTCTCTCATCGCGCTCAGTATCACAGTTCGCCTACAAGAGCGATATATTCGCGTTAATCCGAGAGAATGAGGGTGCGGGCCGAGGGGAGGAGGAAGCGTGGCGTCACGATTGGTGTGTCGGAAGCGCACTGCCTCCGCTTAGCTAGCGATACCCTTTTGCTTATTGAATTTTAAACTTTGTCCTGTTTCACCACTACATGAGCGGAGCCACTGGGAACGGCTAGTATATAATAAGTATGCATGTGTCTATAGGGTGGTCCAGATCTAACTATGCAACTTTTATTGCAATGCAATGCATAGTTAGATCTGGACCACCCTGTAGGCCTATATGTGTATGCAAACTCAGGTGTACGCCATGAATTTGTGTGCATGTCAGTATGTGCTGGCGTGTATCTGTTGTTGTGTACCTGTTTGTACATTGTGTTTGTAAGCATTCATACATTTGTATGTGTAAGCCTCTGTGATTATGACATGTCTGTGGAGGACCACCAGGGGGCGTACAGCTCCCCAAACCCCGGACACAACAGACAGCACCCGTGTGGAAGCGCTTTTGTTGTGTTCCCCACAGCAGCACAGAACAAAGCACCAGATAAGCACAATCCTTTCTTTCTTTCTTTCTTTCTTTCTTTCTTTCTTTCTTTCTTTCTTTCTTTCTTTCTCGGTCTCCACTCCTCCCCTTTTATAGAGCACCCAGAAGTGCTTCAGATCTTCCTTGACCGTCTTCCGGCGTTACTTCCAGGTGTGGTGGAAACACTTCCACAAAGGGCTCAGCAGTTTCTGCCGCACCCCCTGGTGGCACCCACAGAACCCAACAGGGCTGCTCCAAAGTCCAGCTCCCAGCATGCCGTAATACCGCAGCAAGCTGAGGTTTGGGGGGGCTGCCCTCTAGTGTCTCAGGGGAGATAATGTCCCAACCATGCCCTCTCCCTCGGTGGCCCACTGTGTGCAGGTGTCATCGTGCTCAGGTGCACATGCATACACTTGTGTGACTTTTGGCTTGAGTGTGGTTGCCCTGTGCTGTACACGCACGTCCCTTTGTGTGCTGAGCTGCAGCCATAGGGTAGGACTGGCACGGCATGGAGGGGACATTCCAGTTGTGACTTACAACACACGTAGGCTTTGCAGGTCTTTCACTGGTGTGACCTCCCAAGATGTCTGCATGAGCCTCAAAGGCCTCACTTTGGGCTGCTGGGTGGTAGTGCCACCTGTGCCCTGCCCTGATACGCTGTGCTGCTCGCCATATGCAGCAGGAATAAAGAGGAGACCCGCAGGCCCCAAACAAGCGGTGCAGCAGGCACCGTCACCAGCATTCAGCCTTTTGAAAGCACAACAGAGCTTCACCGGCTGACTCTGTCAGACACGCCACGGGAAGCTGAGGTTTCCTGTCCAGGTCCCTTTGTCACAAAGCCACCTGAAACGCTAGGAGTTCACACAGCGGAGTCAGTTGAAGGAATGAATCAGCAGGATTTCTTTTCTTTTATTTCTGCTCAGTCATAATTTACTGTTGCTGCTTCAAGTCAGTTATCGAGTCATTATGAGAGCAGAATCGCTCAGACTGCACCGCACTGCGGCTCCCCTCCTCCTCCTCCTCTTCCTCATCCTCCACAGCCTTGCTAAGCAGAACAAGGTGGCAAAGTGTGAGGTAGGTGAGGTGCGGTGGCACCCTGGGCTGGGACGACAACTTCCTCAATGCCTGCTGCGGCCGTTGAAGACGCGCCGGCCCCGTCTGTTAGAATGTTTATGTGGAAGCTTCAGTTTGAGAGTTCAGCCACAGTCGGTCAGTGCAAGCGGCCCATGGCAGTGACACGTGTGGTCACTGGAGTTGTCACACATGCACAGCGCGGTGCGATTCTTACTTGGACGTCCACCCAATGTGCATCATGTCAGCAGTAGACAAGAAGTGGACAAGTGACAACAGACAAATGGAGCTCATGAAGTTATTGATGTGAACTTTCAGAAAGCATTTGATGAGGTGCCACATGAGAGGGTGGGCATCAAACTAAAAGAAGTGGCAGTTCAGGGTGTGGATGGGTGCAGAATTGGCTCAGACACAGGAAGCAGAGGGCGATGGTGCGAGGAACCTCATCAGAACTGGCCGATGTTAAGAGTGGTGACCAGTAGGGGGCAGTGTGCGGGGGACGCTGCTATTTTTAATAAATATATAAATGATTTAGATAGGAATATAAGGAACAAGCTGGTGAGGTTTGCAGATGATGTCAAGATAGGTGGATTGGCAGATAATTTGGAATCCGTTATATCATCACAGAAGGACTTGGATAGCAGACAGGCTTGGGCAGATGAAATTTAATGTCAATAAATGTAAAGAATTACATGTAGGAAGTAAAAATGTGAGGACTGAATACACAATGGGGGGTCTGAAAATCGAGAGTCCACCTTATGAGAAGGTTTAGGAGTCATAGTGAACTCTAAGGTGTCAACTTCCCGACAGTGATCAGAAGCCATTAAGAAGGCTAACAGGTTATATAGCGCCTTGATGTGTGGAGTACAAGTCACAGGAGGTTCTGCTCAAGCTTTATAACACACTGGTGAGGCCTCATCTGGAGTCCTGGGTGCAGTTTTGGTCTCCAAGTAACAGAAAGGACATAACAGCACAAGAGAAGGTCCAGAGAAGAGCAACTCAGCTGATTCAGGGCTACAGGGGATGAGTGATGAGGAAAAATTAAAAGAGCTGAGCCTTAAGGAGATGAAGAGGAGACCTGAGTGAAGTGTTTAAAATGATGAAGGGAATTAGTGCAGTGGAGCGAGACGGTGACTTTAAAATGAGTTCATCAAGAACACGGGGACACAGTTGGACACTTGTGAAGGGGAAATTTCACACAAACATTAGGAAGTTTTTCTTTACACAAAGAACGATAAGACACTTGGAATAAGCAACCAAGTAGGGTGATAGACAGTAAGACTTTAGGGACTTTCAAACCTCGACTTGATGTTGTGGTGGATGGCTGACGCCTCTTCAGTATATGCTCCGGGGGAACAAGCATGGGCTACACAATACCTCCCCCAGGTCGCTAGATGGCAGCCCCCCCTGGGTGGCAGTGGTGCCTCAGATTCCAGCAGGGATCCATGGGAGATGGAGTTCTCCACAGCTCTGTTGGGACCCAAGGTGGCCTCCAGGGGGTGCTGCAGGGGTTCCTGAGCCCGTCTGGGCGGTTCTTCAAGGGTGACCAAGCCTGTGGAGCACATCTGGGTGGACTATAAAAGGAGCCAGGGAGCCAGAGTCGGGAGGAGGGAGACAACGCTTGCCGGTGAGGAGTGGTGGTGAAGAGGAGATTATTTGTGCTTATGCTTTTTGGTGTTTGTGGGACTGTGTTGTGCCTGCAGGAGAAGAAAATAAAAGTTTATTTCTTTTACACGCGTGCCTCCTGTGTGTGCTCATATAGCGCCTTTATCACACTGTTTTTTTGGAAGAAATGAGTGGATAGGACTGGTGGGCTTCATTGGGCTGAATGGCCTGTTCTCGTCCGGATTGTTCTAATGTTCTAGAAGAATGCATTTGTCAAAAGAGACAGGAACGGTTTTTAACTCAAAGGTCGAGGAGACGAGACGTAGTCAGAGAACAAGCCCGGCTCATCCACCAGAATTCTAGCCACCCAGTATGCTAACCAAGAATCGAAGTTTAAATGTCAGACATTGAAGGCTTTTATACCAGAAAGCGCCTTCTCTAATACAAAGGCTTAGAATAGTCGGAGATGATGTGGCATCTCTACAGGACTGCGCCAGTGACGCTGCATGTCACGCTCACCTGGGTAATTCTGGGTAATGTCACTATGGCAGCTACCAACACAAACATCCGATAAAGATTGCGCCCATAATAAAAACCTAAATGGGGTTTCCGTTACTCCGTTAAATGGCAGAATTGCAATAAAAGAGCAGAATAGATGTACTGTATACTTTGTCAAAAACAATTACAGAAAGATTTAAAAAATGAAAAGGCGGGGTCACCATGCTGTCAATCTGTAGGACCCCCCCATCATCATATTAAAGGTGATTCCAGCAGTGAGCCATTGAGAATTGAGGCCTGTTCTGATCTTCTGGTTTCTTGGTGGATTTTTACTTGCCGTTTGGTTTCTGGTCGCACGTTTATTAAATTAAACTTGTTTGACTGCAGATGTCTTTTTAGGCCTACCAGTTTTGCTATTTTATTTTTTCCTTTTTTTTGTGTTCATAGGAATCGATTCTTAATTTATGAAGGTACTGCTTTACCTTTGTCTTTTCAAGCCAGAGGTTTACGGTCATCCTCTCCCTTCAAGGACATACTGTATTGCCATCCTATGCCTATGCCAAATGAACTCTTTATTCTGACCCTGGGCAGAGGGGTCAGCAAGAGTGCCCACCCAGCTTCATGTGTCATTTATTTGTTTAGCCCACCCCTGTTGCCCACACTGCCAGGACACACAAGTGCCATCAAGTCCTTCATCAGCCGGGGTGGTATGAAGCCCCTTAATGTCAGAATTCAACTGATTTGAGTGCGGGGTTAGAGGAGTGGGTGACATTACATCATTTCTTGCTCTTCAGTCATGTTAATACTCTGATCTCAGAAATACAGTAAGTCCAATTTGGCTTCTCTGCTTTATCATTTTTTAATTTCCCTTCAGGCTCATGTTTTTTGCTTTTATAGATGACTAAGGCGAGGTTTGTGTTGTTCAGTGTGCACACGGCGTGGCCTCAGGTTCCTTTTGATGAGATAAAATGCTGTTGTTGTGGGATTTTATTTATTAATTTTTTGGTTGTGTAGAAATCCAAGCAGCAATAACTACGGACAAGATGATGACTCAGCCGGCAGAGCGAGCGCCAGCGCAGCACTCTAATTGGGTCGCATTAGCACACTCACCCCTCATTGTCACACAGCGGCCCAAGGGACCAGGCATGACCACTTAGGGTCGTCCTGAGCTTCAGGCTGCAGTGCCGACAGTCCCACTCAGGACGAACCCGAATCAAACAAGCCGAGTGCCGCTGCTGTCCCCTGGTCCAGAGCAGCATGGCGGGGCCATCTGGGTCACGTCTGTTAGTGCCAAACAGATGAAACACAAGTTGGCGTCAAAGCACTGGCAGCGCCTCTCTGTTCAAAAGAGCCCTCAGTGTCACCCGTGACAGCATAAATGGGGCAGAAAAAGACAAGAAGTGGAAACCTGACTTTGAAGGGTTAAAATGATGTTCACATAGGAAGGCTTGGATAGGAAAGACACTCCGGTACATACATTGATGAAAGGCACTATATATAAGAGATGGCTAGGTGAAAGGCACCGTCTGAAACAGTTCAATGGAAACTAATATGTTAAATAAATAGATGGACAGATAAATGAAAAGCACCATAAAAAGAAGATAAGTAGGTGATGAAAGGCACTATAATCAGATAGAGGAATGAAAGATACTGTTTAAGACAGATAGACAGACAGATAGTGTAAACAAGAGAAGAGAACAACTATAAAGGTCTGGGGAGTCAGTCAGTCAGTCAGTCAGTCAGTCAGTCAGTCATCATCCAACCCACTACATCCTAACTACAGGGTAATGGGGGTCTGTTGGAGCCAATCCCAGCCAACACAGGGCGCAAGGCAGGAATAAATCCCAGGCAGGGCGCCAGCCCACCGCAGGGCACACACACTCCAAGCACACACTAGGAACAATTTAGGATCGCCAAGGCACCTAACCTGCATGTCTTTGGACTGTGGGAGGAAACCCATGCAGACACGGGGAGAACATGCAAACACCACGCAGGGAGGACCCGAGAAGCGAACCCAGGTCTCCTTACTGTGAGGCAACAGCGCTACCCACTGCACCACCGTGCCTCCCGGTTTGGGGAGTCCACCCCGTATATTATTGCTACAACACAATATGATCACGAGTAGTCATAAATGACTGAGTCATATCAGACTGATCTGATGAGTGGTGGGTTCATTCTTCTATTTTCTTGGCAGGAAGAGGCGGGATAGGAAAGGAAGTGAGGTCAGTAGAGGGGTGTGGTCTGGAGCCAGAAGTGGGTGGAGTTTTTTTATAAGCAGTCTTCCCTTCTGAAGATCTGTGGAAAAGGGAGAAAGGGCATGAGTGCTATTCACCAACCCCAGTCTCTGTTGCTTACCCTCAGCTAAACCCTTAGACTGCCTCCCATGCACACGTGTGTGACAAAATATAGATATTAGTTTTGGCATAGATGGCAGGATAAAAGATAAATAGATATGAAATGCACTATGTCCTTCAGGGGGCTGGCACCGTGCCCAGGATTTGTTCCCTGCCTTGCGCCTTGTGTTGGCTGGGATTGGCTCCAGCAGACCCCCATGACCCTGTACTTAGGATGTAGTGGGTTGGATAATGGATGGATGGATGGAAATGCACTATAAAATAGATAGATAGATAGACGAAAGGCACTATATAATATATAGATAGATAAGGTACTATATAATTGACAGATATACATGCAAGATGATAGACAGACAGATAGATGAAAGGCACTATATAATAGATAAATAGATAAGGCACTATATAATAGGTATGAAAGGCACTATATAATATACAGATATACATGCAAGATGATAGATAGATTTTAGTATAGTAGGAAGGAATAGATAGATTTTAGTGTAGTAGGCAGGATTAGATAGATAGATAGATAGATGAAAGGCACTATATAATACAAATGGATATTTATTTGAAAGGCACTATTATTTGTAAAATAGAAAAATGAAAGATTTTATAAATAGGTAGAAAAATGAAAAGCACTATTTAAATTAGATGGACAGATAAATAAAATGCAGTCTATTAAAGGAATGGATAAATGGAAGGCAGTATAGAAAAAGATGGGTAGATTAGTGAAAGGCGCTGTATAAACTAGATAGATAAATAAGAATGTCACTGTATAAAACAGATCCATATGTCAAAGGCACTCACTAAATAGACAGATGAAAGGCACTGTAATAAATGGATAAATGAATGGCACTCTTTTGTCTATGGTTGCCAATTCAACTGGTTGGCACGTCTTGGGAATGCTGCAAAGTTGTCCCAGAGGGACGGGGGCAGGAATTTGAACCGGGACTCCTGAGTTTTGAGGCCTTGGGACCAAGCACTGCCCAACTCTGTGCCCCAAAATAACAAAAGGAAATAAAAAATAAATAAAGAATGTGTGCGTCTCCCCTTGTCAGTACTCACTTCCTCAGTTGTGACCACAAAGCCATGTCGGTGCAAGAATTTAAAGCTTGGGAGACCCCCACACTCTCATTGCTGGCCATTTTTTAGATTATTTTTACATGCTTTTGTATTGATGAGCTTGGGTTGGGGGTGGTGGACAGTCACTTGGAAAGCCCCTCCGTTTAGTGAGTTCTGATTGGCTGGTGGGTAGGTTTAGGGGGCAAGGGGGTGGGGGGGGGTTAACAGTCTGGTGTGTCTCATTTGTGTGGACTTAACGTGTCACTGTGTCTCCATAACAAGTTGGGGGGGGGGGGGTACTGAAAGACCTGGTTGGGAGGTAAACTTTCAG